>NC_142794.1:100892326-101242326 GCF_049724085.1 Artemia sp. Qi Xiang Cuo | reverse complement strand
AGTTTTTGTGTGTGTGTGTGTGTGTGTGTGTAAGTTTGTGTGTGTGTGTGTGTGTGTGTAAGTTTTGGCGTGTGTGTGTAATTTATCGTGTGTGTGTGTGTGTGTGTAATTTTTCGTGTAGGTGTGTTGTCTCTGAAAACTATGATGTAGTTTACGCTCTGAAGCGTCAAGGTCGTACATTGTATGGCTTTGGTGGTTAAGGGTTTCCAAATGCGTTTTAAACTGTCCCAGTCCCCCTACCCCCCAAATCATAGGTTTCAGACATCACACACCTACGAAAGACTAAGAAATCTGGTTATGAAAAGTCAGAAATAGCAAATTACATATCCCAAATCATAGGTTTCAGACAACAATCACCTATGAACGGCTAAGAAACCTAGCACAAAAAAGTCAAAAATAGCAAACTAGTCATCCCAAACTATATGTTTCAGACAACAAACACCTATGAAAGGCTAAGAAATCCAGCTCAGAAAAGTCAAAAGAAGCAATCCATCCACTACAAATCATAGGTTTCAGACACTAAACACCTATGAAAGTCTAAGAAATCTACCTCAGAAAAGCCTGAAATAGCCCCACACATCCCAAATCATAGGTTTCAGACACCACACACCTACGAAAGACTAAGAAATCCGGTTATGAAAAGTCGGAAATAGCAAATTACACATCCCAAACTATTGGTTTCAGACAACATTCACCTACGAAATACTAGAAAACCTTAGCTCAGAAAAGCCTGAAATAGCAAACTACACATCCCAAATCATAATGTTCTGACAACACATACCTATGAAAGGCTAAGAAACCTAGCTCAGAAAAGTCGAAAATAGCAAACTACACATCCCAAATCATAGGTTTCAGACACTACACACCTATGAAAAGACTAAGAAATCCAACTCAGAAAAGCGCGAAATAGTAATTTACATATCCCAAATCATAAGTTTCAGACAGCATTCACCTACGAAATACTAAGAAACCTTAGCTCAGAAAAGTCTGAAATAGCCAACTATTCATCCCAAACCCGAAGTTTCAGACGTCAAACACATATGAGTGACTAAGAATCCTAGCTCTGAAAAGTCCAAAAAGCAAACTACACCTCCCAAATCATAATTTTCTGAAAGGACACACATATGAAAGACTAAGAAATCCAGCTCAGAAAAGTCAAAAATAGCAAATTAACCATCCCAAATCATAGGTTTCAGTCAACACACACCTACGAATGGCTAAGAAATCCAGCTCAGAACAGGAACAAAAAATAGCAACCCACACACCCCAAATCATAGGTTTCAGACACCACACACTTACGAAAGACTAAGAAATCCGGTTATGAAAAGTCGGAAATATCAAACTACATATCCCAAATCATAGGTTTCAGACAACACTCACCTATGAACGGCTAAGAAACCTAGCTCAGAAAAGTCAAAAATAGCAAACTGTCATCCCAAACTATAAGTTTCAGACAACAAACACCTATGAAAGGCTAAGAAATCCAGCTCAGAAAAGTCAAAAGTAGCAATCCACCCACCCAAATCATAGGTTTCATACAACACACACCTATGAAAGACTAAGAAATCCAGCTCAGAAAAGTCAAAAATAGCAAACTACATATCCCAAATCATCTGTTTCAGTCAACACACACCAACGAAAGACTAAGAAACCTAGCTCAGAAAAGTCAAAAATAGCAAACTACTCATCCCAAACTATTGGTTTCAGTCAACATTCACCTACGAAATACTAGAAAACCTTAGCTCAGAAAAGCCTGAAATAGCAAACTATACACCCCAAATCATAATTTTCTGACAACGCATACCTATGAAAGGCTAAGAAATCCAGCTCAGAAAAGTCAAAAATAGCAAACTACACATCCCAAATCATAGGTTTCATACACCACACACCTATGAAAGACTAAGAAATCCAACTCAGAAAAGTCAAAAATAGCAAACTACATATCCCAAATCATCAGTTTCACTCAACACACACCAACGAAAGGCCAAGAAACCTAGCTCATAAAATCCTTAAATATGACACTACTAATACCAAACTATTTTTTTCAGTAAACATTCTCCTAGGAAATACTAGTTAACCTTAGCTCAGAAAAGCCTGAAGTAGCAAACTACACATCCCAAATCATAGGTTTCAGACAATACACATCAACGAAAGACGGGTGCTCGGGGAGAGCCTTTGAGGGTCTGTGGGCCCCTTGAGGGTCGGTGGTCCGTTGGGAGCTCTGGGAGGAACTTTGGGGACCGGCGGATGGGCTTTGGGGGTCCGGGGATGGCATTTGGGGGTCTGGGTGGGCCTGTGGGGGTCGGGGGGGCACTTGAGGACCGATTGGTTCTTTGGGAGCCCGGTGGACCTTTGGGGGCCGGGGGAAGGCCTTTGGGGGTCCGGGGGGCCAGTTGGGAGCCTGGGGGACAATTGGGGACCGGTGGAGGGCCTTTGGGACCCTATTGGTCTTTTGGGAACTCGATGGGCCTTTGGGGGGCCCGGGGATGGCCGTTGAGGGTCTGGAGTGGGCCTTTGGGGGCGTCGGTGGCCCTTTGGGAGCTTGGGGGACCTTTGAGTGTCCGGAACGGGGGCAGTTGGGGGCCTGGGGGACATTTGGGGACCGGTGGAGGGCCTTTGGGAGCTTGGGGGGCCTTTGAGGACCGGGGGCTTCCTTCGGGGTTGGGGTAGGAGGATTGGAACCCTTTGGGGTTGGGTTAGAGGACCTCACAACACTGTTCAAATGAAACTTGTGTATTATAACGACCACAGAGTTTCACCTTTAAATTCTCTTCTAAAATCTCTTCAAAAATCTTCTTTTAAAATGTCTCTATCTGTTTCGCCGAAATAGTTCCATAACCTGTCTAAAACGGTTTCGCCCAAATAATCCCTAAACGCAAATTCAGCGTGTTCCTTTGTTATTGGCATCTCTGTGCTAACGCATTTCAAATTAATAGGAAACCTGATTCCCGCGCTAAAACAATTCATCGCTAAGATGTTTCTTGCCTAATTGTTTCCATGGCCTTTGGTTATTAATATCCTTTGGAGTTCGACCAGTAGAGCTATTCCCGAGGCAAAGACATTAATGATTTGGATCTATTCCTGGAGAAACGTTTCTAGGCGAAAATTTTTAAAGTCTGACAGATGATGTCATTGATTTATTGATCTGTCAAGAAAAGGGAAATTAATTTGTTGTTTCTAAGGGGAATTATTGATTCACGATAGGTGAATTGAGGTCGACAGCACAGGTGTTCTGACTCGTGACAGCACCACGTGGTTTATGGTTTTCTCAGTGAGAAAGTTCCTGTTTTTTCAAATTCTCACTGACAAAAACCATAAAAACATACAAAAATGTGAGAAAGTTCATGTTTTTCAAATTCTCACTGACAAAAACCATAAAAACATACAAAAATGTGAGAAAGTTCATGGTTTTAAAATTCTCGCTGACAAAAACCATAAAAACATAAAAAAATGTGAGAAAATTCCTGTTTTTCAAATTCCCACTGACAAAAACCATAAAAACAGACATAAATGTGACAAAATTCATGGTTTTTCAAGTGAGAAAATTCCTGTTTTTTCATTCTCACTGACAAAGACCATAAACCACGTGGTTCTATGCCCATATAAGGAGCCCCAGTAGGAGATATTATGGCATCTCTACTTCTGCTTTTGTTGTATGTTTTAGCAAGTACTTGTTGTTTTTGCCTATAAGGTAGGCTGTAGAAACCGAAAGATTGTTCAGAAATTTGATAATATCGATATTTTGACGTCTTATAGAAAGTCAAATTATAGCGGGTCCGCACGCAAAATGTTTTAGCTAACATTCTTCTACATGTTATGAAGTAAGAATTGTTTTCTAACTTCATGCTGTCCAAATACATTACCCCCCTCACCTATCCCACTTTTAATGTGCAAATATAAAATTCAAATTATATAAATCCAATGTATTCTATTTCCACTGAGCGTAAGCTAATTGTCTCTTAATACAGACAGACTAAACCGGTTAGTTCTCGAGCTTTACATAGTGCTAAATGTTCTGAACAGCACAGCAGTTCCAAAGATCCACCACGTATAGCTCAGCTTGTTTATCTTTGTCTATTTATTTTTGTCTCAGGATTCATAGAATTCAGTCTAGTTTTCTTTGTGTGATTATTTTAGAAAAAACAAAGTTTTTCCGAGGGAAGTAAAGAGCGAAGTTGAAACTTAAAATGGACAAAAATTATTACTTCATGGCCTATTTAATCTGAGGGCAGGGAGGGGAGGGGTCAATTTTGGAGGGAAAACATCTGCATCAAGGGGAAGGCTCAGAGACCCTTCGTTCCCACATTTCCGAGGGCAGGGGGGGAGAAGGTGATCGTATTTCAATACAATAATTCAAGCATAATAGAATTTATGCTCCTAGTGGAAGCTCGTAAAGCCCTCCCCCCCCCCGCGCTAGGATTATTGCCTGGCTGTACCTCTAAATACAGAGAATTAAGGTGATAGTATTCCGATACAATAAGTCAAGTATAATAGAATTTATGCTCCTAGTGGAACCTCGTAAAACCCTTCCCCCTCTCCCGCACTAGGATTATGGCCTAGCTATGACAATGGATATTACCTCTAAATACAGAGAATTAAGGTGATAGTATTCTGATACAATAGGTCAAGTATACTAGAATTTATGCTCCTAGTGGAAGCTCGTAAAACCCTTCCCCCTCCCCGCGCTAGGATTATTGCCTAGCTTTGACAATGGATACTACCTCTAAATACAGAGAATTAAGGTGATAGTATTCCGATACAATAAGTCAACTATAATAGAATTTATGCTCCTAGTGGAAACTCGTAAAACCCTTCCCCCTCCCCGCGCTAGGATTATTGCCTGGCTGTGCCAATGGATATTACCTATAAATACAGAGAATTAAGGTGATAGTATTCCGATAAAATAAGTCAAGTATAATAGAATTTATGCTCCCACTGGAAGCTCGTAAAACCCTTCCCCCTCACCGTGCTAGGATTATTGCCTAGCTGTGACAATGGATATTGCCTCTAAATACAGAGAATTAAGGTGATAGTATTCCGATACAATAAGTCAAGTATAATAGAATTTATGCTCCTAGTGGAACCTCGTAAAACCCTTCCCCCTCTCCCGCACTAGGATTATTGCCTAGCTGTGACAATGGATATTACCTCTAAATACAGTGAATTAAGGTGATAGTATTCCGATACAATAAGTCAAGTATAATAGAATTTATGCTCCTAGTGTAAACTCGTAAAACCCTGCCCCCTCCCCAAGCTAGGATTATTGCCTGGCCGTGACAATGGATATTACCTCTAAATACAGAGAATTAAGGTGATAGTATTCCGATACAATAAGTCAAGTATACTAGAATTTATGCTCCTACTGGAAGCTCGTAAAACCCTTCCCCCTCCCCGCGCTAGGATTATTGCCTAGCTGTGACAATGGATATTACCTCTAAATACAAAGAATTAAGGTGATAGTATTTCGATACAATAAGTCAAGTATAATAGAATTTATGGTCCTAGTGGAACCTCGTAAAACCCTTCCCCCTCTCCCGCACTAGGATTATTGCCTAGCTGTGACAATGGATATTACCTCTAAATACAGAGAATTAAGGTGATAGTATTCCGATACAATAAGTCAAGCATACTAGAATTTATGCTCCTAGTGGAAGCTCGTAAAACCCTTCCCCCTCCCCGCGCTAGGATTATTGCCTAGCTATGACAATGGATATTACATCTAAATACAGAGAATTAAGGTGATAGTATTCCGATACAATAAGTCAAGTATAATAGAATTGATGCTCCTAGTGGAAGCTCATAAAACCCTTCCCCCTCTCCCACGCTAGGATTATTGTCTAGCTGTGACAATGGATATTACCTCTAAATACAGAGAATTAAGGTGTTAGTATTCCGATACAATAAGTCAAGTATAATAGAATTGATGCTCCTAGTGGAAACTCGTAAAACCCTTCCCCCTCCCCGCCCTAGGATTATTGCCTAGCTATGACAATGGATATTACCTCTAAATATAGAGAATTAAGGTGTTAGTACTCTGATACAATAAGTCAAGTATAATAGAATTAATGCTCCTAGTGGAAGCTCGTAAAACCCTTCCCACTCCCCGCTATAGGATTATTGCCTAGCTGTGACAATGGATATTACCTCTAAATACAAAGATTTAAGGTGATAGTATTCCAAGACAATAAGTCAAGTATACTAGAATTTATGCTCCTAGTGGAAGCTCGTAAAACCCTTCCCCCTCCCCCCGCTAGGATTATTGCCTCGCTGTGACAATGGATATTACCTCTAAATACATAGACTTAAGGTGATAGTATTCCGATACAATAAGTCAAGTATAATAGAATTTATGCTCCTAGTGGAAGCTCTTAAAACCCTTCCCCCTCCCCGCGCTAGGATTATTGCCTAGCTGTGACAATGGATATTACCTCTAAATACAGATAATTAAGGTGATAGTATTCCGATACAATAAGTCAAGTATACTAGAATTTATACTCCTAGTGGAAGCTCGTAAAACCCTTCCCCCTCCCCGCGCTAGGATTATTGCCTAGCTATGACCATGGATATTACCTCTAAATACAGAGAATTAAGGTGGTAGTATTCCGATACAATAAGTCAAGTATAATAGAATTGATGCTCCTACTGGAAGCTCGTAAAACCCTTCCCCCTCCCCGCGCGAGGATTATTGCCTAGCTGTGACAATGGTTATTACCTCTAAATACATAAAATTAAGGTGATAGTATTCCGATACAATAAGTCAAGTATAATAGAATTGATGCTCCTACTGGAAGCTCGTAAAATCAATCCCCCTATAAAATCTGAGCTAATAAGGGTTTTTGACTGTAAACTCTAGTTTGTTGAAATAAAATTATGGAAAATACAAATCTCTGGTTTAAATATGAAACTTAAGTCATTTTTTGGATTGAAAAATAAAAATAAATCCGTAAAATCTGAACTAATAATTCAATATTTTTTTCATAAAAATAAAATTTTTTTTTTTAAACTTCGAAATTTTTCAACTTTATTTATTTTTTTCTTTTTGTATCTATCTTAAAATGTCAAAGTATGCTTACGGTTCTAACAATTGCGCTCTATGATTGGTCAGAGACACGATGTGGCTTTCCCACCGGTATTCTATGACCGCTTATCGTCACTACCTAGTCTACTGCATGTATTAAATCAGTATTTTTTAAACAGTGGAACGATAAACACATAAGTCATATCTTTTAAAAAGAAAGTGAAGATGGAACATTTTAATAGAGTGTGTTCCCATAACAAGGTTATTGTAGCATTGAATGCCGACAAGGAGAAGTATTTAAACTATGAAACAAGTACAAGTGGTAGCACTATTGGAAATGTATGCATGCATTGTCATGACAGTAAGGAATTAAATTTCTTTGGGATACCGAAAAAATTCAACTCTTATGATGGTGGTTATGCGAGATTGAGATCTCCAGAGATGATTGCACTCAAAGAGAATGCTAACATAAAAATAATTGTTGATGATAGAGGACAACTCCTTGCTACTGCTGCATGTAACACATTACCTACGGATACACCCAATCATCAGCTTTCGGGTATTAGCATTCAACGGAAGGCTAATAAAAGAAAGGCCTACTCTGCTACTAATATCGTAAACCATATCTTGTTTACGTGCCGAAACTGCTATCTGTGTAAAAATAATGTGTTAATAGACAGTGAAATTGCAAGAAAAATAAAAATGGCATTGTCAAAAAATATCACTACGGAATATAAAGATGAAACGATGAAGGACAAAGCACCAGCAAACATTACTGGCATTGATCAAACAGTCAATGAATCAAATAATAGCAAAGACGAAAAGCATATTGAGCCTGTTCATGAGACACCAGTAAAAATTGTGTATGATTCAAAATGGAATAACGATTATTCTACTGATTACGAACTAAGAGACGACAATAACTACAATATCAAGAGAGAACATGGTGAACTATTTAATGGAACAGATTCAAAATGTCCAAAGTTAATCATTGATATTAATAATGTATCATAATATATTTTTGTATTAATATTCAACATAGCATTATTTCATTAAAAATATTACATTGTTACGTTTTCATTATTTTTTAGAGTAAGCTAGCGTATCAAGCGTTTAGAATGTATATTAAAACATCGGAGATGTTTGAAAAGGAATTTGCGTACATCTATTGTCAGACACCCTATTTCCGTAAAATCTGAGCTATTAAGGGTTTTTGACCATAAACTCTAGTTTTTTTTGTAAGAAAAATATGGAAATACAATTCTCTGGTTCAAATGCGGAACTTAAGTCTATTTTTGGATCGAAAAAGAAAACTATTTCCGTAAAATCTGAGCTAATAAGGCTTTTTCGACCGTAAACTCTAGTTTCTTGTAAGAAAATTATGTAAAATACATTTTTGTAGGTATCTTAAAATGACAAAATATCATTCTTGAATTCACCTCTTGGATACACAATACAGAAATTATAAAAAAAAAAATTGTAATACTTCCCCCAAAACTCAAATTTTCAAAAATTCTACTATAGAAGCTTTTAAAATATTTCTAAAGCACTAATAGATAGAGTGCTAAAATCAGAATCGACTTCAGAGGACACTTCATATCACGGGAAGAGGTTTTGAAAATCCCCCTTCCCCCCAAACTCAAAATTTTCCAAAATTCTACTTTAGAAGCTTTTAAAATATTTCTAAAGCACTAGTAGATAGAGTGCTAAAAACATCACAATCGACTTCAGAGGACATGTTATATCACGGGAAGAGGTTTTGAAAATCCCCCGTCCCCCCCAAACTCAAAATATTCCAAAATTCTACTTTAGAAGCTTTTAAGATATTTCTAAAGCACTAATAGATACAGTGCTAAAAACATCAGAATCGACTTCAGAGGACACGTTAGATCACGGGAAGAGGTTTTGAAAATCCCCCTTCCCCCCCCCCCTAAAACTCAAAATTTACCAAAATTTTACTTTAGAAGCTTGTGTGTGTCTCTTTGGGCTTTTTGTGTCTCTTCGGACTGTGTGTATGTCTCTACAAATGTAGAAAAACCCGTGTGGGTGAGTTGAAATAAAAAAAATTTATAAAGAAATGACTGAAAAGTGTTATTCTTTGGTTCAAATGTAGAAAAAACCCGTCTGAGTGAGTTGAAATAAAAAAAAATTTTAACAAGAAATGACTGAAAAGTGTTTTGGAGGAGATGGATTGATTGACAGAAGGATGTATTAGCGAAGTTATAGTGGAGGGCGACAATGTCTTCAAAGTCAAGGCTATAAGAAAAAAAAGTTCCGAATATTTTTGTCGGTTTGTAGTTTACCCACTAATATCAATATCAGTAATGATTCTATTTGAACTTTCTCCAAGTTGATCAAATTGGTCTCTAAACGCTTCATGATAGAAATAACTGAAAATTGTTATTCTTTGTTTCAACTGTAGTAAAAACCCGTCTGAGTGAGTAGAAATAAAAAAAAATTTTAACATAACATTACTGAAAAGGGTTTTGGGGGAGATGGATTGATTGTAAGACGTATTTGTTAGCGAAGTTGTAGTGGAGCGTGATAATGTCTTCAAAGTCAAGGTTATAAGAAAAAAAAGTTTCGAATATTTTTGTCGGTTTGTAGTTTACCCACTAATATCAATATCAGTAATGATTCTATTTGAACTTTCTCCAAGTTGATCTAATTGGTCTCTAAATGGTTCATGATAAAAAAAATAGTTTGGGACAAGAAAAAAAAACTAAAATAATGTCATGAAATCATTTTCAACACTCAGAGAAGTTTTTTTTTTTTGTAATTTTTTTTGTGTTTTTTTTTAAGTTGTGTGTGTGTGTGCGTGTGTATTTTTTTTGTTTTTTTTTTTTATTTTTTTTTTTTTGTGTGTGTAAATTTTTTTTGTGTGTGTGTGTGTGTGTGTGAGTTTTTATGTGTGTGTAAGTTTTTTGTTTTTTTTTCTGTGTCTGTAAGTTTTTTTTGTGTGTGTGTGTAAGTTTTTGTGTGTGTTTAAGTTTTTATGTGTGTGTAAGTTTTTGCGTGCATGTAAATTTTTGTGTGTGTGTGTAAGTTTTTGTCGGTGTGTAAGTTTTTGTGTTTGTGTAAGTTTTTGTATGTGTGTGTGTGTGTAAGTTTGTGTGTGTGTGTGTGTGTGTGTGTTTGTGTGTGTGTAAGATTTTATGTATGTGTGTGTAAGTTTGTGTGTGTGTGTGTGTGTGTGTGATTTTTGACAATAAACTCTAGTTTCCTATAAGAAAATTATGGAAAATACAATTCTATCGTTCAAATGTGAAACTTTGTTCCATTCTCTGGTTCAAATGCAGAAAAATCCGTGTGGGTGAGTTGAAATAAAAAAATTTTAACCAGAAATTACGGAAAAGTGTTTTGGGGGAGATGGTTTGATTGGCAGAAGGATGTATTGGTGAAGTTATGGTGGAGGGCGACCAAGTCTTCAAAGTCAAGGCTATAAGAAAAAAAAGTTCTGGATATTTTTGTAAGTTTGTAGTTTACGCACTAATATCATATCACTAACGATTCGAGGATGTTTCCCCATTTATCGATAATCAGGCAATTTTCTCAAGCTCTTGGTCAGAAATAGAGGCTGTTTCCAAAGATTTAGAATAAGAAAAAAATTGTAAGGTGTGGGACTTGAACCCACGACCCCATATAGGGTTTATGTTAGTGTTGTCAGTCAAAAGCTATGACCTTGAGAAAAGAGCTTGAGAAAATTGCCTGATTATCGAAAAATGGGGGAAACATCCTCCAAAAGTCGACAGGAATTCCCCCCTCCAGCGCTGTCTCGGATACGTTGAATAAAATATGCAATGTCGACATAGCTTTATTTCATTTTTTAAGGTTAAATTTAGACGAGGTTACGTGCGCGCACGTAACCTCGTCTAAATTAACCTTAAAAAATGAAATAAAACTATATCGACTTTTCATATTTTATTCAACATATCCGAGAAAGCGCTGGAGGGGGGAATTCCTGTCGACTTTTGGAGGATGTTTCCCCCATTTTTCGATAATCAGGCAATTTTCTCAAGCTCTTTTCTCAAGGTCATAGCTTTTGACTGACAACACTAACATCAACCCTATTTGGGGTCGTGGGTTCGAGTCCCACACTTGACAATTTTTTTCTTATTCTAAATCTTTGGAAACAGCCTCTATTTCTGACCAAGAGCTTGATAAAATTGCCTGATTATCGATAAATGGGGAAACATCCTCAAATCATTACTGATATGATATTAGTGCGTAAACTACAAACTTACAAAAATATCCAGAACTTTTTTTTCTTATAGCCTTGACTTTGAAGACTTTGTCGCCCTCCACTATAACTTCACCAATACATCCTTCTGCCAATCAAACCATCTCCCCCAAAACACTTTTCCGTAATTTCTGGTTAAAATTTTTTTATTTCAACTCACCCACACGGGTTTTTCTGCATTTGAACCAGAGAATGGAACTAAGTTTCACATTTGAACGATAGAATTGTATTTTCCATAATTTTCTTATAGGAAACTAGAGTTTATGGTCAAAAATCACACACATACACACACACACAGAAACTTACACACACACACACATAAAAACTTACACAGACACACACACACACACACACACACACACACAAACTTCCACACACACACATATACAAAAACTTACACAAACACAAAAACTTACACACCCACAAAAACTTACACACACAAAAAAAAATTTACATGCACGCAAAAACTTACACACATAAAAACTTACACACACACACAAAACCTTACACACACACACACAAAAAAAACTTACAGACACACAAAAAAAACAAAAAAAAATTACACACACATAAACTCACACACACACACACAAAAAAATTTACACACACACACAAAAAAAAAACTAACACACACAAAAAAACTTACACTCACACACACACACACAACTCACACAAACCCAAATAAAAACTTACACACAAAAAAAAAAAACTTCTCTGAGTGTTGAAAATGATTTCATGACATTATTTTAGTTTTTTTTTTCTTGTCCCAAACTATTTTTTTATCATGAACCGTTTAGAGAGCAATTTGATCAACTTGGAGAAAGTTCAAATAGAATCATTACTGATATTGATATTAGTGGGTAAACTACAAACCGACTACAATATACGGAACATTTTTTTCTTATAAACTTGACTTTGAAGACATTATCGACCTCCACTATAACTTCGCTAATACATCCTTCTGTCAATCAATCCATCTCCTCCAAAACACTTTTCAGTCATTTCTTTTAAAAAAATATTTTTATTTCAACTCACTCAGACGGGTTTTTTCTACATTTGAACCAAAGAATAACACTTTTCAGTTATTTCTATCATTAACCGTTTAGATACCAATTTGATCAATTTGGAGAAAGTTCAAATATAATCATTACTAATATTGATATTAGTGGGTAAACAACAAACCGACGAAAATATTCGGAACTTTTTTTTCTTATAGCCTTGACTTTGAAGACATTATCGCCCTCCACTATAACTTCGCTAATACATCCTTCTGTCAATCAAGCCATCTCCTCCAAAACACTTTTCAGTCATTTCTTTTTTAAAAAAAATTTATTTCAACTCACTCACAGGGGTTTTTTCTACATTTGAACTAAAGAATAACACTTTTCAGTCATTTCTTGTTAAATTTTTTTTATTTCAACTCACCCACACGGGTTTTTCTACATTTGTAGAGACATACACACAGTCCGAAGAGACACAAAAAGCCCAAAGAGACACACACAAGCTTCTAAAGCAAAATTTTGGAAAATTTTGAGTTTTGGGGGGGGGGGGAAGGGGGATTTTCAAAACCTCTTCCCGTGATATAACGTGTCCTATGAATTCGATTCTGATGTTTTTAGCACTGTATCTATTACTGCTTTAGAAATATCTTAAAAGCTTCTACAGTAGAATTTTGGAAAATTTTGAGTTTGGGGGGGACGGGGGATTTTCAAAACCTCTTCCCGTGATATAACATGTCCTCTGAAGTCGATTCTGATGTTTTTAGCACTCTATCTACTAGTGCCATAGAAATATTTTAAAAGCTTCTAAAGTAGAATTTTGGAAAATTTTGATTTTGGGGGGAAGGGGGATTTTCAAAACCTCTTCCCGTGATATAACGTGTCCTCTGAAGTCGATTCTGATGTTTTAGCACTCTATCTATTAGTGCTTTAGAAATATTTTAAAAGCTTCTTTACTAGAATTTTGGAAAATTTGAGTTTGGGGGGAAGTATTACAATTTTTTTTTTTTAATTTCTGTATTGTGTATCCAAGAGGTGAATTCAAGAATGATATTTTGTCATTTTAAGATACCTACAAAAATGTATTTTACATAATTTTCTTACAGGAAACTAGAGTTTACGGTCGAAAAAGCCTTATTAGCTCAGATTTTACGGAAATAGTTTTATTTTTCGATCCAAAAATAGACTTAAGTTCCGCATTTGAACCAGAGAATTGTATTTCCATAATTTTCTTACAAAAAAAAAACTAGAGTTTACGGTAAAAAACCCATAATAGCTCAGATTTTACGGAAATAGGGTGTCTGACAATAGATGTACGCAAATTCCTTTTCATACATCTCCGATGTTTTAATATACATTCTAAACGCTTGATACGCTAGCTTACTCTAAAAAATAATGAACACGTAACAATGTAATATTTTTCATGAAATAATGCTATGTTGAATATTAATACAGAAATATATTATGATACATTATTAATATCAATGATTAACTTTGGACATTTTGAATCTGTTCCATAAAATAGTTCACCATGTTCTCTCTTGATAGTGTAGTTATTGTCGTCTCTTAGTTCGTAATCAGTAGAATAATCCTTATTCCATTTTGAATCATACACAATTTTTACTGGTGTCTCATGAACAGGCTCAATATGCTTTTCATCTTTGCTATTATTTGATTCATTGACTGTTTGATCAATGCCCGTAATGTTTGCTGGTGCTTTGTTCTTCAGCGTTTCATCTTTATATTCCGTAGTGATATTTTTTGACAATGCCATTTTTATTTTTATTGCAATTTCACTGTCTATTAACACATTATTTTTACACAGGTAGCAGTTTCGGCACGTAAACAAGATATAGTTTACGATATTAGTAGCAGAGTAGGCCTTTCTTTTATTAGCCTTCCGTTGAATGCTAATACCAGAAAGCTGATGATTGGATGTATCCGTAGGTAATGTGTTACCTGCAGCATTAGCAAGGAGTTGTCCTCTATCATCAACAATTATCTTTATGTTAGCATTATCTTTGAGTGCAATCATCTCTGGAGATCTCAATCTCACATAACTACAATCATAAGAGTTGAATTTTTTCGGTATCCCAAAGAAATTTAATTCCTTACTGTCATGACAATGCATGCATACATTTCCAATAGTGCTACCACTTGTACTTGTTTCATAGTTTAAATACTTCTCCTTGTCGGCATTCAATGCTACAATAACCTTGTTATGTGAACACACTCTATTAAAATGTTCCATCTTCACTTTCTTTTTAAAAGATATGACTTATGTGTTTATCGTTCCACTGTGTAAAAAATACTGATTTAATACATGCAGTAGACTAGGTAATGACGATAAGCGGTCATAGAATACCAGTGGGAAAGCCACATCGTGTCTTTGACCAATCATAGAGCGCAATTGTTAGAACCGTAGGCATACTTTGACATTTTAAGATAGATACAAAAAGAAAAAAAGAAATAAAGTTGAAAAATTTCGAAGTTTAAAAAAAAAAATAGTTTGTTTTTATGAAAAAAATATTGAATTATTAGTTCAGATTTTATGGATATAGTTTTATTTTTCAATGCAAAAAAGGATTTAAGTTTCACATTTGAACCAGAGATTTGTATTTTCCATAATTTTCTTTCAACAAAGTGGAGTTTACAGTCAAAACCCTTATTAGCTCAGATTTTACAGGGGGAAGGATTTTACGAGCTTCCACTAGGAGCATACATTCTAGTATACTTGACTTATTGTATCGGAATACTATCACCTTAATTCTCTGTATTTAGAGGTAATATCCATTGTCATAGCTAGGCAATAATCCTAGCGCGCGGAGTGGGAAGGGTTTTAGGAGCTTCCACTTGGATCATCAATTATAGTATAATCGACTTATTGTATCATATTACTACCCCTTTGATTATATGTATTTAGAGGTAATACCCATTGTCATAGCTAGGCAATAATCCTAGCATGGGGGGTAGGACGGATCTAACTAGGTTCCACTAGGAGCTAAAATTCTAGTATAATTGACATATTGTATAGGAATACTAAAACCTTAATTCTCTGTATTTAGAGGTAATATCCATTGTCACAGCTAGGCAATAATCCTAGCGCGGGGAGTCGGAAGGGTTTTACGAGTTTCCACTAGGAGCATAAATTCTATTATACTTGACTTATTGTATCGGAATACTATCACCTTAATTCTCTGAATTTAGAGGTAATATCCATTGTCACAGCTAGTCAATAATCCGAGCGCGGGAGAGGGGGAAGGGTTTTACGAGCTTCCACTAGGAGCATAAATTCTATTATACTTGACTTATTGTATCGGAATACTATCACCTTAATTCTCTGTATTTAGAGGTAATATCCATTGTCACAGCTAGGCAATAGTCCAAGCGCGGGGAGGGGGAAGGGTTTTACGAGCTTCCACTAGAAGCATAAATTCTAGTATACTTGACTTATTGTATCGGAATACTATCACCTTAATTCTCTGTATTTAGAGGCAATATCCATTGTCACAGCTAGGCAATAATCCTAGTGCGGGAGAGGGGGAAGGGTTTTACGAGGTTCCACTAGGACCATAAATTCTATTATACTTGACTTATTGTATCGAAATACTATCACCTTAATTCTCTGTATTTAGAGGTAATATCCATTGTCACTGCTAGGCAATAATCCTAGCGCGGGGAGGGTGAAGGGTTTTACGAGCTTCCAGTAGGAGCATCAATTCTAGTATACTTGACTCATTGTATCGGAATACTATCACCTTAATTCTCTGTATTTAGAGGTAAAATCCATTGTCACAGCCAGGCAATAATCCTAGCGCGGGGAGGGGAGAGGGTTTTACGAGTTTCCACTAGGAGCATAAATTCTATTATACTTGACTTATTGTATCGGAATACTATCACCTTAATTCACTTTATTTATAGGTAATATCCATTTTCAGATCTAGGCAATTATCCTAGTGCGGGAGAGGGGGAAGGGTTTTACGAGATTCCACTAGGAGCATAAATTCTATTATACTTGACTTATTGTATCGGAATACTATCACCTTAATTCTCTTTATTTAGAGGTATTATCCTTTGTCACTGCTAGGAAATAATCCTAGCGCGGTGAGGGGGTAGGGTTTTACGAGCTTCCATTTGGAGCATAAATTCTAGTATACTTGACTTATTTTATCGGAATACTATCCCCTTAATTCTCTGTATTTAGTGGTAATATCCATTGGCACAGCTAGGCAATAATCCTAGCGTGGGGAGGGGGAAGGGTTTTACGAGTTTCCACTAGGAGCATAAATTCTATTATAAAAAACTATTTAAAATTCACAACACTGTGCAAATCATCACTTGTGTATTATACAGTACACATTCATCCCATCTCCTCCAAAACACTTTTCAGTCATTTCTTGTTAAAATTATCCAATCACTAATTACCCCTTTTTTCTCCACCTTCAAATGTTCCTTTAGTACCTACGCAATTAGACTAAGTCATCGCACAGTTAACACTAAGATGTAAATTGAGTAACCCTCTCACAATAACTAACCAAACCAGATTATACCCACCTAACCAGATCGAAAAATGGCGGTCACACTAACTTGATTAGTAATTGGATTCAGATATACTACGAACGGACTTTCAGTCCTACATTCACGGGTTTCTGCAAAGTGCTATGGGCTTCATTGAAAAAATACCAGTATAAGAAAAATAAAAAAAAATAAACATGTATCCATGAGTTTGACCTCCAAAAAATGGATGTCACAATAGAAACCCCGTCTGCCAACCCATGCAGAGTTCATTGTAATAGGCAAATGGCCCTGGTAACCCAATTACTTGAAAATATACACACATATCCATACCTCAGGCTTGTGAAAGTGCAAGTATATTTTCAATGCATTGGGGCTTTACTACTTTAGTGCCATTTGAACTTGATGATGGTGTAATTTATATAAAAGACGTAGATATGTGCAATATCTTTTATATGAGCTATAAAAGATCTACCAACGATGTTCTGGTAGCCTGCTAGTGCCACCCTTTGAGAAAAAGCACAAAAAGTGCCATTTTTATGCCATATGGCACTCGCAGATGACAGAATTTATAAAAAGCACGTAGATATGATAAATGGCTTTTGAATGAGTCACTAAGGGTCTCTTTAGGATTTTCTGGTAGCCCGCTAGACCTGTTTAAAAAAAAAAAAAAAAAAAAAAAAAGCCCAAACTAAAACGGGAGAAATATCAGTACTACTGACGCAAAATAGTTATTTTACTTGTTGTTTATAGAGAGAAATATTAACTTCCCTGTACAATTTCGTGATCACGTCAATTCCAACGGTATATTTTTAATTTTGATCTGACGCCATTTTCAAGGGGTGTGACTGGTATGAGGCTTTTTTTCGAAATCAACATAAATTTCTTTTCGCAATAAACTTTTACTTTTAAGACGAACCAAAATAATAGTTAACGTTCCTGAGTCAGTGTCAGATGGAAATTTTTTCACTAGGCAGTTTTTTTCAAAACGCGTTTTTTTAACTTTTGGATGCTATGGGCTGTGGTTCGCTCTTTACTAGGTTGCAGCTGCTGCTGCAAGCATGATAGCTTGCCGGGACAGGCTTTAAAAAAAATGCGCCTAGAAAATGACTGAAAAAAACAACAGCGGATACCGATACGAATATTCCCGATACGATGTATGCGATACCAATACGCACGATACCGATACGCGCGATATCGATACACCCGATACCACATACAGCCGTTCCCCAGAGACTATGTAGGGCCATATCATCATCAAAACCATATATATTGGACATTTGAACTATGCTAAACAAAATGGCTAACTCAAAATTTTTATAGGACTAGCTGGGGGGAGGGGGCCTGTAGGCAGGGGGGGGGGCTAGTTACCTATAAATCATTTTGGTCACTCTATAAAGGCACTTAAAAATTTAATTCCCTTTCAAATGAGCTATTACACATCTCTCTATGATGCTCTGGCTGCCCCTAGCCCTTCTAGAAAAAAAAGAAAGAAAAAAAAAGGGAGAAATCAGTCCTACCCCTGCAAAAGTGATTTTCCTTGGTGTTCAAGGTAGAGGACTGTAATTTTCCTATACATGTTTTTTTACCATGCTGATTCCAATTGTGCATTTTTTATTTTGATCTGATGCTATTTTTGAGGGGTTTTAAACTTTTTTTTGAAATCACCATAAATTTCTTTTCGCAATAAACTTTGACTTATAAGATTAACCGAAACAATAATTACCATTCCTGATTCAGTGTTAAATGGAAATTTTTTTCACTAGACAGTTTTTTGAAAATAAGTTTTTAAACTTTTGATTACTATGGGCTGTGGTTCGCTCTTTACTAGATTGAAGCTACAGCTGCAACCATGATATAAACACACATACAACTTCTGAATTTGTTGTATTTGTGTAATATCAACTACATTTGTTAGGTTATTACTATATTGTAATATCTTAAATAACTGGAACAAAAATCAAACATAGTTTTTATTAGTTTTTTTTTTTAAGCAAAATTAATGTGAAAATTTATAAGGCATTTTAAATCTTTTGAATGTGGCATTTTAAAATCTTTTGGTATGACAAATGCGTCTTTTTGTTCCGAAGACTAGTAGCACGTTAGATTGGCCTAAATATGTAAATACCAATAGCAAGAATAAATTAGCCTAAAAATATGTATAGATAGGCTTCGGTATAACACGAAAATGTATAGGTATGAAAATTACTATAGGATATGAAGCTATTTGGCCCACTAAAATGCTTCACAGCCAATTTACCTTTAGGTGATTTATTCTAAAATAGAATAGAGATTTGTTATTACGGTCAGTGGCAACCCAGCATATTTTCGAAAGAGAATAAAGTATTATCCGATTCCTGATGTCAAAATTACCGTCTACTCTACGAGGGTTAATCAGCTTTTGAAAAATTATATAAATATTATTCAATCTCTAATTGTATTAAAGCGATAGGAGCAATATTTACAATGCTTGTTTTGAACTGTTATCATTATATTTATTATATTGCATTTACTATAGACAGCATATTTTTAAAATCATTTTTTTATTATTATTATTATTTACAAAATGTTTTTCATCTGATATTAAACCGTAATTTAACTTGAAAATAGATTTTAATTGCAATAATCGAATATACTGGGAAATATAAATGCTGAAACTAGAGGTTGTTAAAATACAGATTAGGACGCCACCATGCTACTTGATAAATATTCGCCAATTAATTTTCTGTACAATTTAGAGGAATAGATACAAAACGAAAAAAAAATTGATAATAACGTTATAGAAAGCAAACTAGCGGAGATAAATTTAGTGAGATATGATGAACGTTGCAAAAGAGTATTGCAGGTGAGATTTTTGAACCACTAATTCATATTTTCAATTTATATGTTTTTCAGGCAAATTTCCTAGTTGATGGAAAATTCCCCAGGTAATTCTGCTACACAAAAAAGGTGATAAGTCTAATGTAAATAATTATTGTCCTAATACAATTTTATCACCATTATCTAAAGTTTTTTTTAAAAAAATTAAGAAAGGATCTCTAATTATTTGAACAAAATATTTTTTTTACAAATTTCGGTTTAGATTTAGGGCAAGACGTTTGAAAAAACAAGCATTTGTAGCTTTTTTGTTTAGAAATCAATAATTGTTTAGATGGCAATTTCCATGTGTCTACTCTTAAATATGATATTTAAAAAATATTTGAAACTTTAAACCACGAAATTCTCTTTGATAAAATGGAAAATTCAGGTTTAAGATTGAAAGCACTAGAAATAATACAATCATACCTGTGTGGACGTAAAATCTAGGTTGATGGAAATGTTGATGGAAATCGAATGGATGTTGATGGAAATCTGTCTAGAAAGCCTTAATGATATGGTGAACCTCAAGGTGCTCTTATTATGTCTGCTTTTAATTTTGATTTATATTTTATATTTATATTTTTTATAATTTTGATTTCTTCCGCGGAGTCTGCAGGAAAATACTAGTCTTGCAAATCTATTTGCAGATGACACAGCTATATCTGTTAAATCCAGGGATTCATCTACACTGATAGAAAATTTTATTTTAACTCTTACTTCAGTTAATTGGTGATTTGTTTCCAATAATTTAGTACCGAATTTTATGAAAATGGAATTTATGGTTTTGGGTCGTTCAAAGCGTGCTACTCGACAAATTTCTTGTCAAGAGCTTCAAGCTGGTGAGCTTAAAATTCGTAGGATCCAATCATATACATATATAGGAGTTTTTCTTGGTTCGCTTTTGTCATTTGAAAATCGCATTCTTCATTTAAGCGTAAAACTTCATTTAAGGGTAAAACATCATTTAATGCGTCGACGTATCATGTGATAAATATTTTTCCATTTTTAATTTTCTTAAATAGTTTACTACTTTTTAATTGCTTCTTGTTTAAATTACTGAACAATTATTTCCTTTGGTTTATTTATTATTTCCAATTAAATCCTTGTGTACGCATATAAAAGCGTTACAGGTACTTCAAATTAGGGCAGTGAAAATTCTTGAGTTTTTTACATCGAATATCAAAGCTTGTTTTTTTTTCTTTTTTTTTAGGTTTAAAAACATGTAAAGCATATGCACATTTTCATTTGCCATTATCACATGCAAAATTCCAATAAATTGTTTCTACGAGAAATCTCTATGGATCTTACCCCATTGTTTGCCTTGTTGGCGTTCTTGAGCATAACTAATTCTATTTTTGAGCTCTGAGAGGTCTAGATAATTAATTAGATACCAAATAACATTAATTTCTGACAAATATATACAGAATAAAAAAACTCTGGTTGATTCATCCCAAAAATGTACATGTACGTGTTTTACACATATACAAGTAAAGCATATGCACATTTCCATTTGACATTATCACATGCAAAATCCCAATAATTGTTACTACGAGAAATCTCTATGGATCTTAGCCCATTGTTTGCCTTGTTGGCGTTCTGGAGCATACCTAATTCTATTTGTGAGTTCTGAGAGGTCTAGATGCTTAATTAGGTACCAAATACCATTAATTTCTGACAAATATAAACAGAATAACAAAACCCTAGTTGATTCATCTAAAAAATCTCAGCTGAATTTAAAGAAGGAAATATTAAAGAATTGTTTATTGATCGTTGATGATGGAGGTCAAGTTAATTTTAGTTATTATTATTATTGTTATTATTACTATTAGTAGTATTATTTTTTTTTATTATGTCCTACTATTTATATACCCAACTTATAAGCTCTGCTCTCCATTGGGGACTAAATTTTTTTTTATATTTTTAAGTAAATTAAATAGAATAGTGAACATATTGTCTCCCTATCCCTCGTCTTCTTTCTTTCGTTCTTACTCTTCCCTCTCCCTTCCTCCTCTCTTTCTCTCCTTTCCTCTCTCTCCATCTCTCCCCCTCCAATTTCTCTCCCCCCCCCCTCTCTCTCTCTCTCTCTTCTCTCTCCTAAACTAGAGACAGAGTTTTTCCTTCCTATTAAGATTAATGTTTTTTTTTTCAGCTTAGAGCAGCCTGAATTTGTGCGTTCTTATGCGGAAGTTCGCCAAAAGGCTGAAATAGAACGTCAAAAGGAGAAGGGACGTTTCGTCAATATTGTCGCTGGCATTCCGCTTGTCTTTTCCATACTCATTGTCATCTCCTATGTTCTTTTATTTTTGGGACTAAGTGAAAAGCCTGGCAGAAAGAGAAGAGATGTTGCAGATATTGAAAATTTCAAAATCCTATCAAAGATAGAAAAAGCAATCGCTCTGTATGATTCCGAATAAAATTTATTGATAAATAATAAATAAATAAAAAAATATATATATAAATATTTTGCATTATTTAGGAAACACATTTATGGATCTTCGCGCAGTCTTCCTTGAACATTGCGGAGCTACGCAACGCAGAATATGATCTTTGCCAAGCAGGGGGTACAAAGCGCTCAAGCATCCTGAAAAAGAGGGAAAATGTTTAATATTTTGGTGGCGGTAATTCAAAGACGTTTTGAGGAAATCTAGAAGATTATATAACTAGACGATAATTCAAAGACCTTTCTTGGAAATCTCTATTAAGGAATTCGACAAGAGATCCTAATAAACTATAAAAAACAAAAGCCGTCACCCACTTTGCCGGAAATCTCAGAAAAGCCATTTAACTTCTCCAGTTTGGTGGTGGAGATAGAAATTTTCAGATTTGATAAAACTTAAATAATTAGGGAGTGTGAATTTTGTTTTTTCGACTGAACGGAGCATGATTTTCTCTTTTAAAGTTCAGCAAAGGGCAAGTCTCTAAAAACATTCAGGTGTACCTGCTTGGGAAGCGTCAAAGCAAGTATGATTTGAGTAATTTGTCAGCTTTGGGAGGTCCCTGTTGTATTACCCGCTCTGATTGAAAACCTTCCCGACATAGGATTCATATTATTTATGCTGTATGTATATTGAATAGACAGCGCTTTGCTTAATACTTTACACGAGATTCTACATTTAATTTGTTTGACACTAGCTAAGACTTTAAAATAAAAAGTTATTTTGTTTATGAGGTGAACAAACATCCTGAATTATGCTGTTTTAAGAAACTAAGCTGCGGCATGTTAAAAACAGCTGTGTACAGTTTTTGTAATTTTCAGGTTTACAGTAAATTCCTCAAAAAGAGCAAGCTCTATTGATTAAAACACGTTATGTAGCATTTAAAGGCAAGATTTGCAGGTCATCCCTTCAAACGTTCTGCTTCTTTTTTGCATTTTTGAGCAGCACTAGAATTAGTAAAATAAATTAAAACAAAAGCAATCTAGTGGTCTTTAGTACTCTTTTATGTTGGATTTAGCAGTTGTGGACTACAATATAAATTTAGGAGATCAAAAAGATGAATTTGTTTCAAGTTATGTGGTTATTTTTGAGAACTATTTGTTTGTACTATTTATGCACAGCGCCACGTCACATGTCACACTACCTATGCGTCATACTACGTCATTGTCGGTAATGCCTATAAACGAAACGCCTCTACTTACGGATTATTTTGGGTACATGGCTGACTGACCATATTTCAAACTGTTGGCATTACGAAAAGTCTGGTTCAATCCTGCTTTCTAGGGCTTAAATGAGAGAAAATTTGATATGGCTAGGGCATGTTTGGCGGATAAAGGATGAGAGATTGTCGAAGATTGTCCTTTTCGGCCAAAAATCTAGGGCTAAACGGAAAGCAGGTCGTCCACTGTTGGGGTGGATGGGTGTCATAAAGAATGATTTAAAGGAAATAAGAACCTCCTGGGAGGATGTAAGGAGTAAGGCTTTAAATACAATAGGATGGGGAAGGAGCTGGCGTAGCTACGTTGGGCTCGGGCAGATTGGTGCTGAAGTGAGTTATTATTAGTAGTAGTAGTAGTAGTAGCAGTAGTAGTAGAAACACCTGTAAATTTTGATATCAAAAGTTCAGTTTTCAAATTATTTCCGTAAGTCAGTGGCACCAATTCCCGAAAATGTAAAACACATTTTTCAAAATTGGGGAGTAAAACACATTTTTTAAAACTAAGAATGAGAAAAAATATGATTCTTTTAATTCCTAATAAAAAATATAACAAAAAACACTTTTCCATGAAAAAACCAGACAAAGGTATTTTTTTCAAAATCTAGGAGACTGGGCAGAGAAATAGAGGTCAATTGATTCATTTTGAATTGCTACAGTCAATAGGCTACACATTAGCCTCAAGCTAGGCTGTGGCAGCAGCCAAATTTTGCAAGTCCTGCCGAAAAAATTGTTTGTGTAAGCTAATTTTTGGTTGGCTTTTCATCCAGATTAAATAAATAAAAAAGCAAGTTTTTCAACTGAAAGTAAGGAGCGACATTAAAGCTTAAAACGAAAAGAACTTATTACGTATATGAGGGGAGTTGCTTCTCCTCAACACCTCAATCTTTACGCTAAAGTGTTTTAGTACCATTAAAAAAAGCATCTTATTGTTCTAATTAAACGAACAGAGTGTTTAAGGATTCGTTCTTAAGGAATTGGGACATAACTCAAACTTTAGCATAAAGAGCGAGGTGTTGGTTGAGCAGGAGCAGCCCCCCTTATATACATAATAATTGCTGTTCGTTTTAAGTTTTAATGTTATTCCTTACTGTCAGTTTGAAAAAACTTGATTTTTTTTATTTAATTTCTGATCTTTTTTTAAATAATGCCAGGAAATTTGGCTACACCTCCACAGAAAATCCCTCTTCCCCACGGATTTATTCTCTAGACAATTCAATCCTGGTGAAAATTTACCCCGTACAATTACGTTCAACATCACCACGCGTAAAATGGAGTCGGCAAATAGACAGCAAGACATAAAAAGAATTTCGTATAGGAATTCTGGTAAATTCCACCAGTACAAATTTCCCCCGAAAAATTCACCCCCCCCCGAAAACTTCCCCTCCCATGGAAAATTTTCCCCATGGAAAATCCCCCCAGCAGAAAATTCCCCCACCCCAAAAATGTATGCCTACCTCCCCAATAGCACATACTATATATTAACAATGGGCAAATTTTGTAACTTCCAAGACCTTTCCCCTGGGGCTTTGGGACGTCATGATATCTCCAAAGACTTAGTCATTCAGCGTTTCAACTATGTTGAACAAAATGGCTATCTCAAAATTTTGATCAGACGAATTTGAGAAAAAAGAGGTGTGGGAGGGGTCCTAGTTGCCCTCCAATAATTTGGTCACTTTAAAAGGCACTAGAATATTGAAGTTCGCTTGAATGATCCCTCTCCCGATATTCTAGGACCACTGGGTTGATACGATCACCCCTGGGGAAAAGAAACAAATAAGTAAGCATCCGTGATCTTTCTTCTGGCAAAAAATACAAAATTCCATATTTTTGGAGATAGTAGATTAAAACCTCTACAGTAGGATTCTCTGATACGCTGAATTTGATGGTGTGGATTTTCTTTAATATTCTATGATATTTAGGGGATGTTTCCCCTTTTTCCGAAAATCCGGCAAAACTTATCAGGCTCGAAACCTTTGGTAGATAAGACTAAACTTAATGAAACTTATATATTTGAATTCAGCATAAATCAGCATATGGTCTCTTTTTAGCCTGGTCCCTCCTCACTTACAGTTCCTTACCACGAGCTATTTGATAACAGAGTTGAGACCGGATTTACAAAATAAAATTAACAAGTTGTTTTAACTGAAAGTAAGGAGCGACATTAAAACTTAAAACGAACAGAAATTATTCCGTATATGAAAGGGGCTTTCCCCTCCTCAACGCTTCGCTCTTTACGCTAAAATTTTTATTGTTTAAAAAAATAGAGTTGTGAGAAAGTCAAACTTTAGCTTAAAGAGCGAGGCGTTAAGGAGGGGACATCCCCTTTCATAGACGGAATAAATTCTGTTCGTTTCAAGTTTTAATGTCACTCCTTACTTTCAGTTAAAAAAACTAGTTTTTTTTATTTAATTTTTGAACGTTTTTGAATAAATGCAGGTTTTGATTTTGGCTCACAGTACATGAATAATTAAAACAAAATTTTTATATTAATTTACTTTTATTTGGTTAAATGGCTTTCTCGAAGCTTGTTTAATTTTATTTACGAACGTTTTTATTAGTAATGAATATACATAACTTACGAATTAACTTACGTAACGAACTTCTATGTTCATAGATTTTTAATACATATATTAGGGAGTTCACCCCCTATTCAATACCTTGCTCTTTAAGCGAAATTTCAAATTTTATTCCAATTCTTTAAAAATGACCGCTTAATCACAAAGGCCGTTAATTAGAATAAATAGCTCTTATGAAAGTACTAAAAAATCTCTGGCTTAAAGAGAGAGGTATTAACTAGGGGGTGAACCTAATCATATATGCTATATTTTCTGTTAGTTTAAAGTTTTGATGTTGCTGCTGTTGCAGTTGAAAAACTTGTTTTTTATATTTAATTTCTGATCTTCTTTTAAATAATGCTGGGAAGTCCGGCGTCCCCTTCATAGCGATGTCCCTTCCCCCATAAAAAATTCCTTCATGGAAAGATCCTCCTACATAACCCCCGACCCCAGGCACGTACGCAGGAATTTGTTTCAGGGGGGGGGGCTAAATCCTTCAAACCCATTATTCTGTGAGAAAAATCAGAAAATTTTGGGAAAATGAAAAAATCGTGAGATTTCGGGGGGGACGGCCCGGAGGCCCCCCCTGCGTACGTCCCTGCCCGCCCCCCTCCCCACTACCAGGAAAAATCTCCCCTGAAAACGTCTGTACTGTATACTTCCCAATAACCAATACTATATGTTAATATTGGTTAAAGTTCATAACTTTCAGCCCTCCTCCCGGGAACTTCAGGGGATTAAGTCATCCTAAAAGACATACTTATAATATTTTCGAACATGCTGAACAAAATGGCTATCTCAAAATTTTGATCAGGTGACTTTGGGAAAACAAAGAGCGTGGGAGGGGGCCTAGTTGCCCTCCATTCTTTTTTGGTCACTTAAAAAGGGAACTAGAACTTTTAATTTCCATTCCAATGAGCCCTCCTACGATATTCTAGGACCACTGGGTCGATACGATCCCCCCCCCTGGGAAAAAAATAAATAAACACGCACCCGTGATCTTTTTTCTAGCAAAAAATGAAAAATTCCACATTTTTGTAGATAGGAGCTTGAAACCTCTACAGTAGGGTTATCTGATACGCGGAATATGATGGTGTGCTTTTCATTTAGGTTCTACAGCTTTTAGGGGGTCTTTCCCCCTTTTTCGAAAATCAGTTAAATTTTCTCAGGCGCGTAACTTTTGATAGGTATGATTAAACTTGATAAAACTTAAATATTTGAAATCAGCATCAAAATCCGATTCTTTTGATGTATCTATTTGTATCAAAATGCCGTTTTCTAAAGTTTCGGTTACCATTGAGCCGGGTCCCAATAACCAATACTATATGTATGAAAACTTTTCTTCATGGTAAGATCCTCCCACATAACCCCCGACCCCTCCCTCCCACTACCAGGAAAAATCCCCACTGAAAACGTCTGTATACTTCCCAATAACCAATACTATATGTTAACATTGGGTAAAGTTCATAACTTTCAGCCCTCCTCCTGGGGGCTTCGAGGCAT
Source organism: Artemia sp. Qi Xiang Cuo (assembly GCF_049724085.1). Classification (NCBI taxonomy): domain Eukaryota; kingdom Metazoa; phylum Arthropoda; class Branchiopoda; order Anostraca; family Artemiidae; genus Artemia; species Artemia sp. Qi Xiang Cuo. The sequence goes on along the minus strand of NC_142794.1, from coordinate 101,214,984 downwards.
AAAGTCATCCTAAAAGACATAGTTATAATATTTTCGACCATGCTGAACAAAATGGCTATCTCAAAATTTTGATCAGATGACTTTGGGGAAAAATGAGCGTGGGAGGGGGCCTAGTTGCCCTCCATTTTTTTGGTCACTTAAAAAGGGCACTAGAACTTTTAATTTCCGTTCCAATGAGCCCTCCCACGATATTCTAGGACCACTGGGTCGATACGATCACCCCTGGGGAAAAAAACAAGAAAAAAAACTAATAAACACGCATCCGTGATCTTTCTTCTGGGAAAAAAATGGAAAATTCCACATTTTTGTAGATAGGAGCTTAAAACCTCTACAGTAGGATTCTCTGATATGCTGAATCTGATGGTGTGGTTTTCATAAAGGTTTTATAATTTTTAGGGGTCGTTTCCCCCTTTTTTTTAAAATTAGCCAAATTTTATCAGGCGCGTAACGTTTAATAGGTAAAATAAACTTGATTAAACTTAATTGAAATCAGCATAAATTTCCGATTCCTTTGATGTATCTTTTATTACCAAAATTCATTTTTTTATAGTTTCGATTACTATTGAGCCGCGTCACTCCTTACTTATATTTGGTTACCACGAACTGTTTGATTACCCGGTTCTGACCAGGTTGAGACCCGGTCAGAGTTTCTCTGACCGGGCGATTGTTTCTAAATTAAATAAAAGTTTCTTGTTGATGCTCCGCTGAAAATACATTAGTGAGAATCTTTTTTGAATAAATATTGAAATCTGTCCGAGGAAATTCTTGAGTCTTCTGAGAAGCCTGCTCTGAATTGATTTTCCCTGGAGGGGGAACCGGATTTCCCCATATTTTTTAAAAAACGATTAGAAATTCCATAGAAAAACAGGTTTATTTCAAGTGAAAGTAACGAGAAACATTAAAACTTAAAACGAACAGAAATTATTACGTATATGAGGGGGCTGCCCCCTCCTCAATACCTCACTCGTTACGCTACAGTTTACTTTCTGTTCCAATTATTTAAGAATAACTATTAGAATAATAAGCTTTTCTAAAAGTTCTAGAAAAAAGCTTTATTGAGGTCTGAGATATAGTTTTGGACACTAATAAATCATTTGGGTCTCTCGGAATTTTCAATCGATCAGAATTTGGCCCTCTGAGGCAAATTCGTAGTTTGAGGTCCCAAAGCAGTTAGAAAATACCAATTTACCGTCACATATTCTTTTTGGCCAATTAACAAGGGCATTTGAACTTTTCAATTCTGCTCAAATGAGCCCCCTTCAGATTGTCTAGGACCATTTGTTCGATACTTTCACCCCTGGCAAGAAAAGAAAACAAAACAAAAAATGAATGAACCCGCATCTGTGATCTTTCTTCTGGAAAAAAACAAAATTCAGCATTTTTGTTTTTAAGAGCTTGAAACCTTTACATTGGGAATACGCAGAATTTGATGATGTGAAATTCAGCAATTATTTTTCTTTTTGGAAATTTCCTACCTTTTTTCAAAATTCTGACAAATTTTCTCAGGCTTGTAGAGGTGATAGATAACTTGGAACCTGAGGAATTTTACATATTAGGAATTGGCACAAAAAAGCCATTCCACTGATGAATTAATTGTCATTATTTATTTTGTATTATTTTTAAGAGTCTATGTTACTATTAGCCAGAGCCATTCCTTATTCATAGCTCGTTACCACGATCTGTTAGAAAAAGAATATCAATTTTTTTCAAGAAAATTCAAAGATCAATAGTAAAACATAATACTAACAAATTGTTCAATATGCGAGGGAGGGCTGTAATCTTCCCAGTCATTTAATTTTCACGCTAAAGTCTGACTAAAAATTTCCTAAAAGTATTTTAAAATTCAGCAAACTTTAGCCAATTTGTAATTTTATGGGTCCAAATGATCGTCTGACTCGTAAAAATGTAACAAAAATGGATATATTTTTTTATGTTTTTTTTAGTTTTTTTGTAAACCTCCCTCCCCCCGAAAAAAAATCCTTGTGCAAAATACCCCCCGAAAAAGAAATCCTGGATACATTGCTGCCGATTGCACATCAAAATATTTCTAACTTAAACTGCTACTTCTTAAAACAAAGACAACTAAACGACTTCTTTCGTTTTGGGTGCATTTTAAAAAACAAGAAACTTTGCCCTGCTCTTGTTTTAGGATTATCTTGAAACATTGAAATAAAAAAACAAATATAACTTCAGTTATGTTTGCTTTTACCCCACCAGCCCCGCTGGAGGTAAGGCTGGTTCCCTCATATATAAAGAAATGCTGCTGGTGGGAAAGGGGTGTTCACCTTTGATAAATATCCTATCAGAGCCGTTATATTATTTAAGAAGCACAAATCTTTACACTATTGTCGGAAATCCAGCGGGAAGTTTTGACCACACCACTTTTTTATGGTTGAATATTTAAGCTATACTCACATGAAAACAATTTCCTTTCCTGACAAAGTTCTTGCATATGTTCCGGCGTAGCAAGCAGTTCGAAGCAGACAATTTTCGTCGCCAGTTGCTGCGCCAACTACAGCTTGAACCATTTCCCTTGAAAGAGCGGGGGACTCGCTTGAAGTATCTTCTTGATTTACTGTTGTTTTCTCACCAGCAAACTCGTGGTATGCTGAAATTAGGGATTGGGATTTTATTTACAATACTGCTAATGTGGGTCAAAATATTTCCTATTTTCATGGTGATAAAATAAAAATTCATGATTCTGATTGTCTTGAAATTAAATTTAAGTAATTACGTTAGGCTATGCCTTATTTAAGGCTACTCTCTAGGTCTTCTGTTTGGATGATTTTAATTTAGATTATTTTGTGTGCGCGTCGGTTTAGAAATTACTTGGTTGCTATTGGGGGCTCTATCATTTACTTTTAATTTTTCCTTCGATTTTATTTGAGAATCTTTTTTTTCCACTGCATAGGGGAAACTTTGAAGCTTAAAGCCTCATTTAAAGGCTCTAAATGAACTTGTGTTCATTCATCTTTTTTTAAATAAATCGTTAATGCTATATGAAAATCAAATACCGTTTTCCCTCAGAACCTTTACTTGTATAGGACCTGTACCATGCAAATTTTGCCTAGGAGGCCAGAGTGGAGGAAAAAGGCAAAAATTAAATAAAAACCGATATTGTTCATAATCTGCTTATCAAAAATCTTATAAAATAGGGAATAAATTGCCGGTTGAATTTCTTTGAAAATAAACTTATTTTAAGATCAATGCATACAATCACAACATCAAATTTCTCATAGACGTGAAAGTAATTATGGTACTTGTGCATTATATGGGCCTTTCTAAAAAGTCTAGTTTGGTTAATCCTAATGTAATAAAATAAAATAGGATGAATATATAATAGTCTATAATCAAATTTAGGCTATATATATGCACATTAGGGGGGGGTAAAACATAGCATATATTAAATAAATAACGTAACCTAGGTACCCTCCCCCCTCCCTAAAACCCGAAAAACAACAATTTAAAAATCGCAAACACAATGAAAACCACGCTTTGCATTACATTACTCTATAGCGGTCTATTGTATTAACCCGTCTGGCAGGTTTTTCGTGACTTGTTTCTTTGTTAAGCCCCACATAGTGCCCAAGTACCGTAATTTTTGTACTATTCTTCATCATTTATTCTGCATGTAGCATTGCCCTCCGGGCAAGTAATCAGAATTTTTTTTCAGGAGGGAGGAGACATAAATACACCTAAAATATGTCAATTCACAGGGAACAATTTAAGACAGTCTAGAGAAAAATCAAACAAATCCTCATAAATTTGGGAAACTTAGGCCAAAAACCCCACTATCTTCGCGCAAATCTCCGCTGGCAGCACTGCCTAAAACTAAAAAACAGTGAAGCCATCTATTGAAATATCAACAGAAAGGCTGGTTTTCTTCTTTTTCTCTGCATGTAGCATTACCATCCAGGCAAGTAATCAGAAAATTGTTTCAGGAGGGAGGAGACACAAATACACCTAAAATATGCACATTCACAAGGAACAATTTAAGACAGTCTAGAGAAAAATCAAACAAATCCTCATAAATTTGGGAAAGTTAGGCCCAAAAACTCCGCTATCTTCGGGCAAATATCTGCTGGCAGCACTGCCTAAAATTAACAAACAGTGAAGCCATCTATTGAAATATCAACAGAAAGACAGGTTTTCTTTTTTTCTGCATATAGCATTACCATCCAGGCAAGTAATCAGAAAATTGTTTCGGAGGGATGAGACATACATGTAAAATATGTTAATTCACAGGAAATAATTTAAGACAGTCCAGAGAAAAAACACACAAATCCTGATAAATTTGGGAAACACAGGCCCAAAAACTCCCATGCCCTTTGTGTAAATCTCTACTGTCAAGTCTGTCTAAATTTAGAAAACTGTAGAACTATCTATTGGAATCAAACAGTTCGTGGTAACAAACTGTAAGTAAGGAGCGACCCGGCTCAATGGTAACCAAATCTGTAGAAAACGAAATTTTGATACCAATATATACATCAGAAGAATCAGATTTTAATGCTGATTTCAAATGTATAAGTTTCACCAGGTTTAGTCGTACCTATCAAAAGTTACGCGCCTGAGAAAATTTGGCTGATTTTCAAAAAAAGGGGAAAAGACCCCCTAAAATTTATAGAACCTTAATAAAAATCACACCATCATATTCAGCGTATCAGAGAACCCTAATGCGCAGGTTTCAAGCTCCTATCTACAAAAATGTGGAATTTTGCATTTTTTGCCAGAAGAAAAATCACGGATGCGTGTTTATTTGTTTGTTTTTTCTTTTGTTTTTTCTTTCCAGGGGTGATCGTATCGACCCAGTGGTCCTAGAATATCGTGGGAGGGATCATTCGAACGGAAATTAAAAGTTCTAGTTCCCTTTTTAAGTGGCCAACAAAAATGGAGGGCAACTAGACCCCCTCCCACGCTCATTTTTTTTCCCAAAGTCATCCGATCAAAATTTTGAGATAGCCATTTTGTTCAACATGGTTTAAAATATAATAACTATGTCTTTTAGGATGACTTAATCCCCCCAAGTCCCCGGGGGGAGGGCTGAAAGTTATGAACTTTACCCAATGTTTACATATAGTATTGGTTATTGGGAAGTATACAGACGTTTTCAGGGGGGATTTTTCCTGGTAGTGGGGGGGAGGGGGCGGGGTTTATGTGGGAGGATCTTACCATTAAGGAAAGTTTTCATGGGAGAAGGGACATTGCTATGAAGGGGGTGCCTGATTTACCAGCATTATTTAAATAAAGATCAGAAATTATATATATAAAAACAAGTTTTTTAACTGAAAGTAGGGAGCAACATCAAAACTTAAAGCGACAGAAAACATTACGTATATGATTAGGTTCATCCCCTAGCAATACCTTGCTCTTTAAGCCAAAGTTTATTTAGTACTTTCATAAGAGCTATTTATTCTAATTAAAGGCATTTGTGATTAAGGGGTCATTTTTAAAGAATTGACTATTCTTTACATGGACTATTCCTAGTCCATTGACTAGGAGGCGAACCCTCTAATATACGTATTACAAATATAAGACTATATAGGTTTGTTACGTAAGTTAATTCGTAAGTTACGTATATTTATTACTAATAAAAACGTTCGTAAATATAATTAAACAAGTTTCGAGAAAGCCATTTAACCAAATAAAAGTAAAATTAATTTTCAAATTTTTTTTTATTATTCATGTGCGGTGAGCCAAAATCAAAACCTGCATTAATTTAAAAACGTTCAAAAATTAATTTAAAAAAAGAAATTTTTTTAAATGAAAGTAAGGAGCGACATTAAAACTTAAAACGAACAGAAATTATTCCGTATATGAAAGGGGATGTCCCCTCCTCAACGCCTCGCTCTTTACACTAAAGTTTGACTTTCTCACAACTCATTTTTTTTAAAAATGAAAAACTTTAGCGTAAAGAGCGAGGCGTTGAGGAGGGGACATCCCCTCCTCAACGCCTATACGAAATAATTTCATATGCGGAATAATTTCTGTTCGTTTTAAGTTTTAACACCGTTCCTTACTTTTAGTTAAAAATACTTGTTTTTTTTTTATTTAATATCAACAAAAGACAGGTCGGTTGTGAAAATTGAAAGCGCGACATATGCCATTTTTGTAACTTTGCAGGAGAGCCAAAAAACAGAAAAAAGTTTGTCGGCTGTGGTTTCTCTGAGGGATGAAGCTAATGGGGATAAAGGGAACGTATTTTTAACAACGTTAACAACGTGTCGAGGTAGGTATATATATTATCTTAAATCTTATCAAAAGACCAACCTGGACTTGGCTCTTTCAGTCCCAGTCGCCTCTGGAATAATCTCTGCATAGGATTAGCCTGCGCACGCTGGATGAACATTAAAATGACATAGAATGCAATTGTTGAAGCGAAAATAGGAGCTGTTTTTGCCATAGCCGGGACAGTTCTGAAACAAAATTATTAACTATTAGAAATAGTACATCTTTAATTTCAAGAACAAAAACTGGGGTTTGGTTAGTAACAAGACTATCACCGTATCTGTTGAGAGCATTACAATGGGCTATCATCATTACTTTCTAACATTTCCACGAATTTGTATTTATTTTTGAAAACACCAAAGCTAATAGAGCTTACAATACAATTTTACTCACGCAACAATTTTTTTTTAAAGGGTGGCTCGAACTATTTAGGTAATTTCCTTTTTATTCTTCAAATTATTTATTTAACCATCAAAAATCCAAGAACGAAAATTCTATTTTTTCTGTTACCTAGTCTTTTATATTCCAGAGACTTTTGTTCTGAGGTTTAGTCTTTTCATGTTTCTGTTCCGTTTAGAATTTTGCTCTTTTTCAAAGTTTTTTTCTGTTCAGATATATTTCCTCCTCAGGTGCTTGTTAAGTTCCAAAATTTCTTCAACCGCGTTTCGCATCCACTGTTAGCCTACGCAAGTATTTTTGGCACTAAAAACGGTTCCTAACAAGTATTTTGTAGAAATGAGAGACTCTTTAAATACAGCTGAAACTCATTATTGGCTACAGCTTTTTATGTCTGCTGAACAATCCTTATTTCTTGGTGAAGTAATAGATAGGTATTCTGATATAAAAGTTTAAAATATCATCGATTTTAATTTTAGACAAAACATGGACGTGATCTAGCGGTTCTTTTGTGATCACAGGCGAAAGTTTTGATATCTCCAGGGGGTAGGACTCAGTCATATTTCCAAGAAAACCATTTTTCAGACATTTAAGAAAATTCACACAAAGTGCTTTGTCTCTTCAGGGGGCTAAGGCCCTCTCAAGCTTTGCCAGGGAGGAGCTTTGGTCCCGTGCCTTCCATAATCTTGACCTATGATCACGGTATTAAAATTGTATTGATCATTGCAATTCCATGGGGAATATCTCAGGAATTCAAACATAGTTGACTTACCGGGAATTGTCGATACCATATTTTTATTCCCTGGCCTTATTTGCACTGTATATAAATTTCTTCTTTGTTATCCTATGTAAACATAATTCACGCTTGACTTTTACATTCAAAACAGTTTTTTTCTCCGATTATTTTAGTGCAAAGATTTTTCCTTTTGTGACGGTTAGTCAGTAAGATTGTCAAACGTGCCCGTGAGTAGTTGAGATATTACTCCAGTTGTCAATAAAAATCATCAAGGATAACAACTGTTTTGTCCGATGGGGTATATTTTCGCCACTAGGGTGAATTTTTGTGTATGTGTCAATTACAAAGACGAGACACCGTGTATATCTTTAGCAGTATTTTTAAGTTTTTCCAATTATAATTTCCTATTCCTTCTTCCTTTTAAGTGTTTTAAGATGTATCCTTCTTCCTTTTCAAGTGTTCGGTTAATTTTGTTGCAAAAAAGTAATGCGTTATTTGGTTCATTCGTCAACTCAGCGTACTTTTCAAATAGTGTTTTAAAAATTTTCTCCATCGACAGATTTTCGCTTTTAGGGCTGTGCTATCTTGTACCCGGCGCTTAGTAACAAAGGGTAGAAACGGAGGTAGAAGAAGGGAAGCTGATAACGAAGATAGAATTTTTCAGTTTTTTTTTTCTTATGAAAAGGTTACATGAAAGAAGGGCTAAATGGTCATGACTGGAAAGCTCGTAAGTCTTAGTAGGAGAAGAAGACACTTATTCTGAAGACCTCATAAGCGGATTCAAAAATTATGAAGAGGATTGGAAGTCGTATCTACAATGTACTTCATCCCATTAACGTTAGTGTTAATTTATGCCTGTGCTCTTAAATATCAAAAAAGTCTAGCATACCTAGAAACAGCACAGGGTAAGCCATAAGTCTATGCTAGATCGTAAATAACAGGTGAGCCATTAAAAGCGTATAAGATATGCGATTTAAAAAAAAGTATAGTACAATATTATGCTTCAAACTAGAATATCGCAAATTCAGTCTTGACAACTAATATGCTACACTATTTATTTTTGATTTTGAAATAACAAATAAAATAATAAAATAAATGAATAAAAGCTCAACATTGAATAATCAAAGAACAATGATAAAAATATTTTTAAAATAAAAAGGGTTATTTAAAAATCGGTAACTAAGTCATGACTAGGAATTCTATAAACCTTAGCAGGAGAAGAAACATTTGTTCTGAAGACCTCATCGACGACTGCAAGTAATCGAAGAAGATTGGAAGTTTTATCTACAATATAATTAACTCCATTTATGTTTATTTTAAATATATTCTTAATTTCCAAAATAAACGTAGCAGATCTCAAAACAGTACACCCTAAGCCATGTGTCTGGGCCGCAAATACCAGGTGAGCCATCAATGGCGCATAAGATAGGCGATTAAAATATACAGCTATGACATTGTATTTCCAACTAAAATAGCACATTTTATTCTAAGCCGAAATTTTTTTCTAAACAATAATTTTACCTAAATATGCGTAGTTTTATTTCTATTTTCTAAATGACCAAAGAAAATCGAAGAATAATATTTCTCGTTTGAACTTTACATTTGTCTGACAGTATAACTTACAAGTGGACCTCTGACTCTCCTATATGATATTCCAGTGTAGTTTTGAGACCGGTTGGGTACATTTTAGTTTTGCTAGAAGTCTAAAACTGAGATAAAACATATACTGACGAAAAATATTAAACATTTCTAACATATTACTTAAGAACAGGAGCTGAAAGCAACAAAAAATCTTTTAAGTGCTTATTACTAATTAATAACGCTTTATTACAGCTCTTAAATAAAACTTTAATTACCTCAAATGTTATCGACTGGGAAGTGTTGATGCGAAAGTTAATCCTCGACTGATTCTTAGATAGGAGTGAAAGTCCTTATTAGCTTTAACCTTGTTTTGATGAAATATACGGTATTTTTAAAGGCAGCAGAAGTTTGACCTTCTGCTATGACCCTTTTCAAAGTAAACACGGTAGAACTTAGCTGATCTGTATTATTACTATTGTGCAACCCTTTTTGATCGTAACATCTGGGATGCGGCTTTCAAAGATCAAAATACCTTGTCTGTCTCATGAATTAGAATTGCAGACCTCTTACATTGATTGCAGATGTCTGATTGCTCATGTCTAAGGATGTCTGCAAAATAGCAAGAAGTCCCTCTTTAGAGCTATTTTTGCACAAAATAAATTTGCACCTGGACAAAATAAGATTTCTGGGACTTTTCCGGTTTATAATAACCAGCTGTAAAAAAAAACGTTTTTTTTAGAAAGCTGATGTATCTATGATACGTGATAAATCGTAATATCTGTCGTATTATAATATATCTATATAAAATATATCATGATTGCAACTTCTGCAACCTAGTAAAGAGCGAACAACGGCCCAAATAGGAAACAAAAGTTTTAAAACATATTTTGAGAAAAATAACGGTTTAGCGAGGAGAAATTGTCATTTGTAGAGGATTGAGGAATAATAGCTATTATTTTAATTAATCATAATAGTAAAGTTTAATGTGGGAACAAATTTATGCTAAGTTTGAAACATATCTTGAAACCCCTCAGAAATGCCGTTGGATCAAAATATAAGATACACTATTTGAATTGCCATGGGTGAATACCCTGCACAGGGTAATTACGGCCCCCCCCCCCCCTTGAGCAACAAGAAAAATTATTTTTTTGAATGGACCACATTGATATGTCCCTTTTTTACTACTTCTTCTTTGTATTCCCCACATTGATCGTATCGTACGAGCCGTTGTATAATGTTCGGAGAGGTCTCACTTAAAAGAAAATTGCCATATACAAAAATCGTGCCACAATTAATTGGTGTTTTCTGCCCTTTTGGGCTATCAAAATTCAATTTTTCTACAAAAAGCAAGAGAATAGAAATCCTAAGAAGGATTTCTTTATCTGAAGCCCCAAAAAGGGCTCTTTGGTCCCCTTCCCTTAATTTTGACAAGCCATAGCAAATTGGCAGTTTCTGCCATTTTGCTGTTGCTTAAAACATCATTTTGACCAAAAGATTGTTAAAATCCCAAATAATGTAAATTTTAATAGATCCAATCGGTTTTTGCGTCGTCTATACCCCGAAACAGGAGATTTTGAGCCCCAAATTTTGAAAAATGACAGCAGTGTGGTTTTTCTACCAGTGTGTGATACAAAACAGCAATTTTTCCCCAGAAAGGGTCTATGCAAAAGGTAATACAAATTATCATAGAAGCAGTTAATAGATAATGGTTAAAATTAAAGTTCTTCAGCCCTCCTCTGGAAATGGCTCTAAAGCATCAAGGGCTTTAGATTTAGATTTATTCGTAAATCATCAGCTTATAAATGATACGGATGCTGCAGTATTTACCAAGCTTTTTGATAAATTGTCTGGATACGATGACATTTAAGGTAATAAAATGGATCGTACCATAGTAGCTTGAGGTTTGCTGCCTGTTCGTCCCGTGGAACAACAAATTTTGTTCAAAGAGGGTTAAAATGCCCGGAAATGCAAATTCTAATTATAACAAATCGATTTATCGTTCTTTAAAACTCTCAATTGGAATATCTCAGTTCCCTAGCGTGAAAAAGAAGGAAAACTTCTGTTTTGCATCGCTAGCATAATTCTGATTATCAATTTCTAATTGTTTTTTCATGTTACCACAAGGTCGAAGAGAAGTGTTTAATGGCTCATTTAAAAGCTACGGTTTCTCTCTACGGGCTCTACGGTCTCTCTCTATGGCTCATTTAAAAGCTACGGCCTCTCTCTACGGGCTCTACGGTCTCTCTCTATGGCTCATTTAAAAGCTACGGTCTCTCTCCACGGGCTCTACGGTCTCTCTATATGGCTCATTTAAAAGCTACGGTATCTCTCTACGGGCTCTTGCGTGCACTATTTGGAGTGGGAAGACGAAATCCAAGATAATGGTACCATTATTATTTTCAATGGCGACAATCCGTAACTGGACATTTAAATCCATCTTCTAATATAATCCCTTTCTCAGTCCCCTTATCTAGTGAAAACTAAAAAACACTTTTTGAAAAAAAAAATTGTCAAATGAAAATAGATTTCATTTATTTAATTTCATATCCAGGAAAGTAATTGGATTTTCTAGATGCAAATTTCTAAAGATATCGGTTATAAAATACCCCAGCACACTTTAGTTAATTAACAAACTTGCACATATCTTGTAGAAAACTTTAAGGGAGTTAAGAAGTGAAATCTATATTTAACATGGTATTTTAGCCAAAAAACACATTGACTTGATTAGTTTCATTCCGTAACTTAACGAAGATCTTTCTGTAAATTTTTTGTGTATGTTCAAAAAAAATTTTAACGATCGAAAGTTGATTTTAAAAAAATCTTGCGGAACTAAATAGCGAAGCTGAAACTTAAAACAAACAAAATCAAACACAGGATATGTCTAAAAAAAACTATTTTAAATAAACAAGCTCTTGATACTTAAAAAGGAATACCTCTAGAACGAAAAACTAGCACTTTATTGAAAAACTGAGTTTCATTGAGTTTTTGTCAAAGAATTATAATTGTATACAGAAAGTCACCGACATCATTGCTGGTGAAAGAGTATTTAGAGACTTTTATATTGGTCATTTATTTTCTTCCAGCTACTCATGGATATGGAATTTCCTGATATTACGAGAATCTTTCCTGATTTACGAGAATAAGTGTAATACAGTAAAAAAATAAAATAGTGAACTATCTGGAAAATAGGCATAAAGAAGGGACAAAACCATGATCGAAAAAAAAACCGCTGAATTGAACGCTTGACATTCTAACTTGAATCCCAACGCTCTACTATCTGAACCACGGCTCTGTTAATCTAATTTAATATATTGACGTTTGTAGGACCATAATTGCGTAACTTATTAAGGGGGCTTTTTCAAAGTTAAAAAAAAAGTCTGGGAGAACAGGAATGTAAGTCTCCAAACCAAGATTAAAATATTAGAAGCTACAGTGATGACAGTAGTCAAATATGGTTTTAAAGCGTGGACGCTCCAAAAATCAAATGAAGATTTTCTTGATGTTTTCCATAGAAATTGCTTAAGGATTGTTCTGGGTACCTGTCTGACTGACCGTGTTTCAAACAATAGGCTATACGAAAATTGTGGTTCAATACTGCTCTCTAGGTCTATAACGAAAGAAAGGTTGAGGGGGCTAGGGCATGTTATGCGGATGAAGGATGACACATTTCCGAAGATTGTTCTTTTCGGCCAACCATCTAGGGCTAAAAGGAAAGCAGGTCGTCATCGTCAGGGGTGGGAGGACGTCATAAAGAAAGATTTAAAGGGACTGGAAACTTCGTGGGCGGGTGTAAAAAGTGAGGCTTTGAATAGATCGGGGTGGCGGAGGAGCGTGCGTAGCTGTGTTCGCCTCAGGCGGCTTGGTGCTGCGGTGAGTTGTTAGTAGTAGTAGTAGTAGTAGTATTAAGGGGGCTTGGAGGAGGAGTATACGAAAGGTTTTCTTGTAAACCTCCAGTTAAGGGTTTTGGACCACAGTTGTTAAAATGATATGGTTTTATACTTCCAAGATTTTTCATTTAAGAAGTGGCATCAAAAGTGTTTTTATAGTGCTATATCGCACTTACGGATAGTAGAATTGATAAAAAGCACGTAGAAATGAGCAATTGCTTTGAAATGAGCCATTAAACATCACTCTAAAAACTTCTGGCAGACCATTAACCCCTACTTTTTCACCCGTAACATTGCCCCAAAAGTGCCGTTTTCAGTAATATTTGGAACTTACAGAGGGTTGAATTTATAGGAAGAGCGCAAATATAAATAATAGCTTTTATATGAGCTATTATACATCTGTCTACGATGTTGTGGTAGCCCACAAGCCCCACCCCTTGAGAAATGGCTCAAAGAGTGTCATTTTTAGTGTCATATGGCACTTGCAGAAATTGGATTTTCTAAAAGCAAGAAGATATGAAAAATAGCTTTTGAATGAGCCATTAAACATCTCTCTTGGATGTTTTGATAACCCGCTAGCCCTGGGAAGAAAAAAACGGTAGACAAACCAGTGCTACCCATGCAAAAAAGTGATTTTCTTTGTTGTCCAGGGTGAGGGACTGTAATTTCCCTGTAATAGTTTTTCTACCGTGCTGATTCCAATGGTACACTTTTCATTTTGATCTGACGCCTTTTTTGGAGGGTTTGGGCTTTTTTCGAAATCGATAAAAATTTCTTTCCGCAATAAACCTTTACTTTAAGACGGACTGAAATAATAGTTACCATACCTGAACCAGTGTTGCATGGTAATTTTCTTCACTAGGCAGTTGTTTTTTTTTAATTCGTTTCTTTGGAATTCGTTTTTTAAATTCAGAGCTTTCGCCTGTGATCACAGAAGAACCGCTAGATCACGTCCATCTTTTATCTAAAATTAAAATTAAAATGAATTCTCCGACGCGATAAGACTAGAGGGTCCATGAAGGTGATATAATGAAGATATTTTGCAAAACAAAAGAAAAGTGAGCAGAGTTTTAACTTTTCTGAATCTGTAAATATTTTCCACTTGCTTGCGGCTGAAGAATTTTCAGTAATAAATTCAAAACGAAGTTTTGCATACTCGGGTTGTAGCAATGTGAAAACGTCACAAATGTGCTTGATAGTGCAACTCAAGTTCTGAATATGGTCTATATCATGGTTGCAGCGGCAGCTGTAACCTAGTAAAGAGCAAACAACACCCCATAGCAACCAAAAGTTTAAAACCGCGTTTACAAAAAGGCTACCTAGTGAAAAAATTACCATCTGACACGGATTAATTAAAAAACAAAGTTTTTCCGAGGAAAATAAAGAGTGAATTTAAACTTAAAATTTTTAAAGCATATTTAGATTTTTTTTTTTTTAATTTGGAATCACTTCTGCACAATGAGCTCAGTTCAATGATTGACTGTCGACTTGGATCTGAGAAGGACATTTCATGATTATTTTGTAGACAAGTTCGAAGTGAAAGAACCTTATTAGTAAGATGACTACAAACTCGCTTTAGAATCAGTATCACAACTTAGAATCCTCCGTTTTATAGAGAGAAATAACTGGATTTCCAGAGTTCATATTATCGTTGACATGTTCTTCATTTCAAGTAATATTAGGTGATACCAAGATGTTACCTGATAAATCAATCCATTATTATGAGTGGTCCATTATTATGAGTGGTCGTTCACTCCAACCAGTCCAACGTATCCTCCAACCGCTCCAACCAGTCCAACGTATCCTCCAACCACTCCAAACACTCCAACAACTTTTGAAGGATTAATTTTTTAAGGTGGGTTGGAATAAAAATGAAATTAAGTTACTGATTGAAATGAAGACTGATAGTTTGCCACTGGGCCAAAGAGGAATGTTTGTCGAGAGTGAGAGGTTAAAGGCTGGTCTTTATTTTTGTCATATGAGTGGAGGTTTATATAAGAGTATGTATCACTTGATTGGTGAATATGAGAAACTGGGTGATTGGAGACTAGAAGTGTGGTAGGGGGGATTATGATTTTGAGTGGTTGGTGAATGTGTGTGCGGATGAGTGTTTTATGGGTATCAGAAGCTTGGCACGATTCCTTCGTCTCGCGATGAATCATAGAAGTAGATTTCTCTAGGATTATGTTAGGTTATGTGCAATTTCTTTGTAATAGTTCTTTGTTTATATTTGTTGTCATGGCCTACGGGCTTTTAGCGCAAATAAATTCTATTCTATTCTATTTCATTTGATGTGTAATGACTTTAAACTTATTATTTTTATGCCTAAGTTTTAAGATAATTTTAATTGTATACTGAAAGTTACTGATATCACAGCTCTCGTAGGACTATGAAAAGTGTTATAGATTAGTTTGTTGTTGTGAGGCTATGTATTTACTTTTGACTCCTAAATCAATATTCTTATTTGTATACTTGGCTTTTGTGTTTTCAGTAAAGCGCTAGTTTTCTCTAATCCTACAAACATAGGGAAATATCACCAGCTGATTTATTTGCATTAGTCTTATTGATATATGTTAGATAGGCTTTGAAGTAATCATTTTTGTTCGTTTTAAGTTTCAACTTCGCTCTTTACTTTCATCGGAAAACTTTGTTTTTTAAATTAATCTATGCTCGTTTTTGATTAAAATTTAATTTAGAAACAACACTGCCATGATCTTTTCTATTTATACGGAATAATTTCTGTTCACTTTAAATTGTTAATGTTGGTCCTTAGTTTCAGTTGAAAACTTTTAGAGTGGAAGAAAAATCCAAACAAAGTGTCGTTTCTTTTTGTAAAAAAAAAAAAAAAAAATTCTTTTTTTTAAGAAATAAAACTTAGTCACAGTTAACAAAGTAGCTCTGGGCGAGTAGCTTCGACACAAAATTTTAACTGAGCGGACAGGTTTGTACGTTATATCGAAATACTTTCAGAAAATTTTGCTAGCTCAACAGAAATGTGCCTTTAGGCTTTGGGATTTATTTGACCTGTCCCTAAATAAAAAGCCACTCGTTACTCAGAAATGAATGGAAATTTCAAAAAAAGATCATTTCTTGTGTTGGTAGGATAAATGGTAGTCTACTACAAACTAAGTTTGTTTTCATTTCAAATATTTTGGAAAGAATTACCTGAATTCTCCTAGAGAACTATTTTTATTTATCTTTCATCTTCTTTGGATGCACAATCTTAAGTATGGAGAGAATATTACGGCGGAATTGGCAATTATATAATTTGAATAAGTAGGTATAACAATAAGTAATCCTTCTCTGAATATAAAATTTTGAGTGGTTCCAGAACTACATGCCTACACTTTCTAACCACGTAGTGACAAGGAGTTGTGGTCAAGGGCGTATCATGCTATGGAGGAAAGGGGGCAACTTCCCTTCCCACAGACCCCAATCCCCCAGGTGAAATTTAGTTTCTCCAAAAACGTTGTCAAAACTAAGATAAGCCTGAATAGTTCAAGAATCCACTGAAACAGGTCAGTTTTCTTTAGAACATGAAACAGGTCAGTTTTATGAAACAGGTCAGTTTTATGACCTGTTTCTGAAACAGGTCAGTTTTATTACTATACGGCTAGTTTTTTCAGTTTTCTCTGTCATTTTCACTTGATTTGGGTAAACTGGCTCCAACTTTGACCCCTCTCTCAACCACAGGATATTGACAAAATTACGCCATTCGTTGGAGTATGGATTTAGAGATCTATTCAGAATGTCATTGCAAACCATGAACTGGATGACCTCTATTCTCTTTTCAATCAAAATGCTTGACCAAATACCTTTCTAGGACATGTTTTAAAAAATGAGTGCATCAGATTTACAAAAACAGTGAAATTATCTGAAAATGATCATATGTCAGAAGCAACGCTATAGCGTTGCCTATATAGTGAAGGCCATTCGGCTCCAATGTTTTATTATTATTTTTTTTCCCATAGGCACTTCATAGGGAAGGGATCGTCGTATAAACTTCAAAGGGGGCTCATTCGATTGTAAATTGAGAGTTCTAATGCCCTTTTTAAGCGTCAAACGTGATCGGAGGACAACTAGCCCCCCCCCCTCCATGCCCTTTTTTACCAAATGTATCCGATAAATTTTTTGAGATAGCCATTTTATTAAAAGAGTTCAATAATCAAATAACAAAAACTTCAGTGTTGACACAACGCCCAAGTGCCCAGAGGCAGGCGTTGTAAGTTATGCCCTGAGGTTATATATGGTTCTTATGGAAGGAATGTTCGTATATAAATTTCAGAGAGGGATAATTTGACTGGAAATTAAAAGTTCTAGTTCACTTTTTAAGAGTCAAATGAGAAATGGGGCACCTAGCCCCCCCCCACCCACCTCCCCGCAATTTTATCCTCAAACCTATCCGATAAGTGCTTTGAGATAGACATCTTAATAAAAATAGTTCAAAAGACCATATAACGAAAACTCCGGGGTTGACACAGCCCCCCAGGGCCCGAGGGCAGGCGTTGTAAGTTATGTCCTGGGGGAATATATGGTTCTTATGAAAAGAACGCTAGTAAAACCTTCTGAGAGGGTTCATTTGATTGAAAATTGAAAAATCTAGCTCAGTTTTTGAGAGTCAAAAGAGATTGGAGGGCAAAGGGCCCCCCTCTCTTATGCTCCCTTTCCCCCAAATGCATCCGATAAATATTTTAAGATAGCCATTTTGTTAAAAATTGTTCAAAAGTTAGATAACAAAACTTAGGTGTCGACACAACCCCCCAGGGCAAAGAGGCAGGCACTGTAAGTTATGCCCTGGAGCATACATGGTTATTATTAAAGGGATGCTCGTATAAACTTTTGTGAGGGTTGATTTGATTGGAAATTGAAAGTTCGAGTTCACTTTTCATTAGTCAACAGAGATCCGAGGGCAACTAGCCCCCCCCCCCACGCCTTCTTTTTCGAAACTCGTCTGATTAAAATTTTTAGATAGATATTTTTTTTTTAAATAGTTCAAAGGTCGGATAAAGAGAAACTCTGGTGTCAATAAAACCCCCCAGAGCCCGGGGGAAGGCGTTCTAAGTTATGCTCTGTAGTTATGTATGGTTCTTATGAAAGGGATGCTCGTATAAACTTCATAGAGAGCTCATTTGATTGGAAATTGAAAGTTCTAGTTTACTTTTTAAGAGTCAAAAGATTTAAGAGCAACTAACCCCTTCCCCATGCCCTTTTTTCCCAAAACCCATCCGCTACAAATTTTTAGATAGCCATTTTTTTAAATTGTTCAAAAATTAAATTAAAAAAAAACTCCGGTGTCAGCACAACCCCCCAGGGCCCGGAGGGTAGACGTTGTAAGTGTTGTCCTGGGGCATATAGGGTTCTTATGAAAGGAATGCTCGTATAAACTTCAGAGAGGGCTCATTTGATTGGAAATTGAAAGTTCTAGTTCACTTTTTAAGATTCAAAAGATATTCATGGGTAACTAGCCCCCCTACCCACGCACCCTTTTTTCTCCAAGCCCATCTGGTTTTAAAATAGCCATTTGATTAAAAATAGTTCAAAGGTCAGATAAGAAAAACTCCTGTGTCAATGCAACCTCTCAGGGCCCGGAGGCAGGCGTTTTAAGTAATGCTCTGGGGGCATATGTAGTTCTTATGGAAGGGATGCACGTAAAAACTTAGGAGAGGGGTCATTTGATTTTTGAAAGTTCTCGTTCACTTTTTAAGAGTCAAAAGAGATCGGAGAGAAACTAGCCCCCCCCCTCCCCCAAAGACCAAAATGCATCAGATAAAAAATTTTAGATAGACATTCTGTTAAAATTAGTTCAAAGTTCAGATAACAAAATCTCCGGTGTTGACACTACCCCCAGGGCCCAGGGGCAGGTGTTGTAAGTTATGCCCTGGAGACATACATGGTTGTTATGGAAGGAATGCTCGTATAAACTTCATAAAGGGCTCATCTCATTGGGAATTGAAAGTTGTAATTCACTTTTTAAGAGTCAAAAGTAATCGGCAAGTATGGTTCTTATGGAAGGGATACTCGTATAAACTTAAGAGAGTGCTCAGTTGATTGGAAATTGAAAGCTCTAATTCACTTTTTAAGAGTCAAAAAATGATCGGAGGGCAGGTATTCCCCGCCCCCTCCACGCCCATATTTCCCAAAACCCATCCAATAAAAATTTCGAGATAGCCATTTTTTTTTAAACAGTTCAAACATCTGATAACAAAAACTCCGGTGTTGACACAAACCCCCAGGGTCCAGGGGGCAGGCGTTGTAAGTTATGCCCTGGAGGCATGTATGGTTCTTCTAGAAGAAATACTCGCATAAACTTCAGAGAGGACTCATTTGATTTAAAACTGAAAGTTCTATTTCACTTTTTTAGAGTCAAAAGAGACCGAAGGGTAATAATCCCCCCCCTCCACGCCCTTATTTCCCAAAACCAATCCAATAAAAAAAATTTAGATAGCCATTTTGTTAAAAATAGTTCAAAGCCAGATAATAAAAACTTCGAGGTTGTCACAAACCCCCAGAGCCCGGGGCCAAGTGTTTTAAGTTATGCCCCGGGATATATAAGGTTTTTATGTAAGGAGAGGTCATGTAAACTTCAGAAATGGCTCATTTGATTGGACACTGAAGCTAAAAAACTACCCATGATTTTTTAAGGTAAAAGAACGACACGTTACTCGACTGAGGATATTTGCTATTCTTCCGAATATTTTGGCGTAATAATAAACTTGATTGATTGACTGAAGGGCAGAGACATATTTAACACATTCAGTTTTGCTGATTCTGAACAAAAAGTGGCTGCATACCTACAAAAATTTGATTTTTATGCTATACCGATAGCTAACCACTTATTTGCAAGATACCAGTTTTACAAAAGAAATAAAGATCATACTGAGACAGTTGAGCAATATGTGACAAGTTTAAAGATCTTAGCAAAAGACTGTGCATTCAAAAATTCAGAAGATAAAAATGTCAGAGACAGATTATTTTTTGGTATAAAAAATGACAGAATCATAGAGAAGTTACTTACACAAGGATCAACACTTACCCCCACCACCGCTATTCACACAGACAAAGCAACAGAGGGAACCCAAGCACAACTACTAATTATGAATGGAACAGAACCCAAAACAGTTATTAAACAATAAGTTGGTGCTATAAACTAAGGTCCTGAATGTTACTTATACGGCGGACAATACTGTCGTGGGCACAAATGTCCTGCAAAAGGAAAAATGTGCTCTAAGTGTGGTAAACTCAATTCCTTTGCTCGGGTGTGAAGATTAAAGCGATTCATCAGCTGGAAATCGCTGGATCAATCTCTGGTTATCTGGCCAGACAAGCACCAGATTCGCACATACGAGCATCAGACTTTTCATCTAGCCCTAGAAGTGAGTTCTATACTGATCCAATTCATTCAACCTAATCAATCCGATAACCAAAACATTGGGTTGTACTTCAGAGAACAAAAACGTTATATAAACTTCAAGATCGATACAGGAGCAGAGGTAAATATACTTCCATTGATGAAATATGAGAGGCTTTACCCCCTTCCAATTCTAAACAAGACCAATTGCATCCTGAAAAGCTCTACCAATGGAAAGTTAAATGTATATGGAGTGTGTGAAGCTGAATTACAGTACAAAGATAGACCTGGACAAAAACTTAAATTCTTTGTGGTCAATACTCAAAAAGTCCCGATCATCAGTAGATAAACCAGTGTTGACCTAGGTCTTGTCAAATTTATACTTGAGATCCAATCTATGCAACAGACCCCTGATCGAATCAATATCATGATAGACGATTATGCAGACGTTTTTGAAGAGACTGAACAGCTGCCCGGCGTATGTAAGTTAACATTAAAGGAAGGAGTTATCCTCACCGCTCAACCACCAATCCGCGTACCATTTGCGTTAGAGAAGAAACTAAAGGCTGAACTTGATTGCCTGGAGTAGTTGAAGGTCATTGAGAAAGTTAAAAAGCCTACAGACTGGGGCAATTCAGTTGTGATAGCGGAGAAAGCAAATGAGAACTTACCGATATGTTTGGGCCCGATTGATTTAAACAAGAACTTAAAAAGGCCGCATTATCCAATTCCAACGTTCGAGAGCGTCGCCCAAATGTGTGCTGGCACTATAGTGTTCTCCAAATTTCATGCCACCAGTGGATTCTGGTCCAAGACGCTTGACGATGAATCATCTGATCTGACGGCTTACAACACCATCTACGGTTGTTACAAATTCAAAAGGTACCCCTTTGGTCTCAACTCTGCTCCAGATGACTTCCAAAAAAAAAAATTAGGAGGCTTTCAAAAACCTTGATCTGGGGTTGATATTTGATGACATTACCATATGGGGCGCTGATGAAAAAGAACACGATGAAAGAATCAAGGCAGAGCTTGATCGTGCTCGCAAGAAAAACTTGAAGTTCAACCGAGATAAATATATATTTGGCACAGACATTATCCTATATTTTGGACATCTCCTCACCTCAGAAGGAATAAAACCCGACCCTGAAAAAACTTGGGCCCTTTCTGAAATGACACCCCTAAAAACAAAGACCAACTGCAAAAACTTTTAGGTATGTTATATTACCTGTCTAGCTACATACCGAACTTGTCATCACTGAACAAAACCCAGAGAGAGTTAGCACGTGCTGATCAATACAAATGGCAACCAGCTCATGAGCAGGCACTTGATAAGATAAAATCAGCCTTGTGCAAAAACTTTGTTTACTTCGACCCGAAATCCCAAGACAAAGAGATCTAGGTAGATGCAACAAAGCACGGTTTAGGTCCAGTACTATCAGTTAACGAAAACGTTGTCGTCTTTGGCTCATGTTCACTCTGTGAAACCGAACAGCGATATTCACAAACAGAGAAGGAACTTCTCGCAGTTGTATTTAGATGCAAGCATTTTCATCAGTAAATATACGGCAAAACTGTAACAGTGACAACAGACCACAAGAAAATTAATATGGTCCAACAAATCCTAAGAAAAGTAAAATGGTTTAATTCATTTTTTGTTGTCGTATTTGTTATTTAAATTTGTCGTATCTGTAAAAACCCTCGGTAATAGTGATTTTAGCGCTAAAAAGAGTAAGTTTAATAAAATATATCTATGTCTATGTCAAGCCATTAGAAAGCATCCTGGTCAACCCGATATCAAAAGCGCCACCACGACTTCAACGCATGATGATGTCCACACACTTTTCAAAACTTACCAATATCTGGCAACAAGATAGAAGAAGTCAGGCAAGCATCTTCGGATGAATTCAAAAAATTGAGCCCAAGCTGGATGGATGGCTCCTTTCCCGAAAACAATGTGACTCCAGCTTATTGACCTTCTGGAACCACAGAGACGAACTTCTCATCTACCAAGGCATGATTTTTAAAGGGACAAGAGCTGTAATACCCCCATCCATGCAGCCTGACATACTGCGCAAACTGCATGTATCGCATCTGGGTATAGTCAAAACCAAAAAGCATGCTTGGACCGTCATCTTCTGGCCTGGTATCGCGAAATACATCCCTTCCCTCATATCAAGGTGTGACGCTTACAACGCATATCGTGACAATCACCAACAAGAGCCGCTTTTATTCTCCGAAATTTCGAAGTTACCATGTGAACACGTGGCTGTTGACAACTTTGATCGGCAGAATCGCCACTAACTCATCACAATTGATTACTATAGTCGACTCTTTGAGCTCGAAAAACTAGATTCATTAACCTCATCAGCCATCATTACGAAATTGAAAAGCCAGTTCCGTCACCATGGAATACCAAAAAACTCACATCTGATAACGCCCCTAATTTTGTGTCATCAGAATTCAACGATTTTACCAAACGGTGGGACATTAGTCATAAAACGAGCGGCCCAAAATATCCCCAAGGTAATGGACTTGTCAAAACAGCAGCCCGAACTTAAAAAAAATTATACCAAAGGCACTAGAAAACAACTCAGATCCATACTTAGCCATTCTTGAATATCGAAATACACCAATTGACGATGGGCAGCATACACCTGCAGAATTATTGATAAGTCGTCAGGTCCGTTCAATACTACCAGTGATTTCATGACAGCTTGAATCAAAAATTGTCCCTTATTCGTCGTTCGAAATCACAAACGAAAAAAACAAAACTTTCAGAAATCATACCATGACAGAACAGCTAAATCAATGACTACCCTAAAGGAATGGCAACTAGTGTGGGTCAAACTTAGCGACGAGAAGAAATGGGTAAAAGCTTTGATAACCAAAGCAATTGAAGATACCCCTCGCTCATTCCTGGTGAAAACTCAAAATGGCTCAACGTACAGAAGGAACCGACGGTACATCAGGCCCCGTGTGAGCCTAAATGACGACCCCTTTACCAAATAGCAACCGCAACAGATGACTCTCGCTATTTATCACCAAGGCCCACCTCCGACGCTCCATCAGTCAGAGCTGAAGGAAACATGTTACTATCTGTAGCACCACCTTCACCACGAATATCTTTGGTGCTCCCACCTACAGAACATGCATTTACGTATCCCGTTGCTGAGCATCCACAAAGACCCTCTGCACCGATATCGAGGGCCACCGGATCCACCACCCGCTCTGGCTGAATGGTTAAGCCCGTCTTCCTTTGGATCTGTGAGGCAAAAGCGAACAAAAGAGAGGAGATGCAGAGTTTAGTGCTTTATTAATTATCGCTGTTATATAGCTACTTGTGTCACGGTTCTGTACAGGTGCTTGAATTTCCAATAAGCCTTTAATTTCTATGAAACTCTAGACTTCTAACTACAAATTTCTTTGTTCTTCATTTTCATTTTTGAATCGATCTAATCCTTACTGTCGCATGTCTTGTTAACCGCATTTTTTTTGTTCTTCACTTTCTTTTTTGAATCCTTGTATTCTCACTACCACTTACTGCTTAATCTGTTTATCCTTGCGTCAGACATTTTTCAATGACCTTCGCCTTAGCTGATCGGATTAATCTTGTCACTTTTGATAGTCCATGTTTTTCTTTTCACCCTTCCATTTACATTTCTCAGGTTGTTCTCTTTATCTTGTCTGATTTGATGGTCAATTCATCTTAAGGTTACGTTTTGTCCTTTTTTCTTTTTATTACTCATTTTTAGCTTAAGTTAACTAACGTTTTAGGTCCTTTATATTATTAAGCTGCTGAAAATGTCTTTTGAAATTTTTATCACTGAATGTGAATAAATGAATTTTCATATTTTTAAGTTTTGTTCTATAAAATCTTTTTAAACTGATCTGAAACCTAATCTCTTTGCATCTTCCCTTTCAATCGACATAATTGCTAAACTATTTAATCTATCTTGATTCATTGTTGATATCAGATACTTTTTTATTAGTTTTAGTCTGGAAAATAATCTCTTTCCAGAAGCAACACTTATTGGAATTGTTAAGAATATTTTACAGTTTCGAACAAAATTTCCATTTTGTTAGCAGCGCTGGGCACTTTCAAACAAGGGGCCCGATTTGGCCCAATCGTTCCAATTGCCTTTTATCCGGTCCTGAGTCATAAAAGCACCTCGGTTTATTGATATATAGTATAGTTTAGTTGTCATTAGACAATTTTAGCATAAATACTAAACAAAAACCTTGTTTTCTGATATTATGTTAAAAATTCAGTTTTATTGGGTTTTTTCATTGGTTGGTTTGCTGTGCGGTATGTTTGGAAAACGCAAAGTAAGAATGGGCTGTTCCTGTGCCATTGTGAAATTCCGGCGAAAGTTGGCAAATCCGGTCTTGTATTTAAAAATCTTTCCTCGTTAGACAGTTAGAATCAAACAAATGGCAGACAATCTTGGCAAACTTCCCGTAAAGGGAATTCTGAAAAACTCAACTTCTTTTGAAATCAAGGAGGCCAAAAAGTGGTAACTTGGTCATGTTTATCTTTCAGCCTATACCTTTTCCTGGGCTGCTAGAGTATGTGTTTATTGCATCATTTAACCTAGACAAACTGGTAAATTTTTACCAAATCATAATATTGACTTATGAATAAAGTGAATATATATCACTCGATGCCTTTATTACGCTCTTTTCAAATACTACAATCATTTCTGTTGGAAATGAATTTTACCCCACCCCTATATATACCAATTCATGGTATATATTTCCACATTAGGGGAGTGGGGGCAAATTTTATTTGTGATGTAAATGGGAGGTAAGTTTAAACTCTATCCCCACCCCTCTAATGTGCAAATATATACCCTGAATTGGTATATAGGGGTGGGGCTAAAATTCATTTCTGACAAAAATGGTTATTATATTTGGAAAGAGTGTAAAAAAGGCAGTAACATCTACCAAATCATATTATTGAGTTAGGAATAAAGTGAATACACCATTTGATGCCTTTTTTATGCTGATTAGGCTACGAATATAATAAGTATTTCTATCGGAAATCAATTTCAGCCCCCCCCCCTAAATATACCTAACCCTGAATTGGCATATATAGAGGGGGCTGAAATTCATTTCCAATAGAAATGCTTATTAGCCTATATTTGTAATCAGTATAAAAAAAGGCGGTAAAATTCTACTTTTGTTACTTTTGGCTATCTTGGAAAGGAGTTGGGTTAGGAAAATGAAACTTTCAGGGATGGATGTACATGCTAAGGTTTGTCCTGGGAAGGTACTTTGAAGTACCTACCTCCACTCACCCCCCCCCCCCTATATATAATGGTAAATTACTGCACATTACTAGTTGTTTTTAACTAATATTTCATACTATATTACTATCATAAATATAAATCACTGCTTACCTTAAACAACTTCTGCTTTTAACCTTGTTCATTAAAATATATTCCAAAATCCTATTTAAATCCTAAGCCCTTTAATTTTCAACCCATGCTGACTTTCTTTATGGTATATCAAACCAGGTTTGTTGTGATGTCACACTTGCCTTATCAGACACCCTGCTACCCTTATCAGACACCTGCTACCCTTAACGGTAGCAGGCACATGCCAAACAACTCTGTTGATAAGACCATTTAAACTGTATTAATTAGGGAAAGGATTTCAAAAGAGAGATCAGTAAAAATAACCTAATCCTTTTTAGAGGACAAATTATGTCATGGGAAGATGTTTTTGAAATTCCCCTTCCACCCGAACTTAAAATTTTCTAAAATTCTACTTTAGAAGCTTTTAAAATATTTCTAAAGTACTAAAAGATAGAGTACTAAAAACATCAGAATCGACTTCAGAGGACATGTTATATCACGGGAAGAGGTTTTTGAAATCACACTTCCCCCCAAACTCAAAATTTTCTAAAATTCTACTTTAGAAGCTTTTAAAATATTTCTTAAGTACTAAAAGATACAGTGCTAAAAACGTCATAATCGACTTCAGAGGACACGTTATATCACAGGAAGATGTTTTTGAAATCCCCCCTCCCCCCAAACTCAAAATTTTCGAAAATTATACTTTAGAAGCTTTTAAAATATTTCTAAAGTACTAAAAGATACAGTGCTAAAAACATCAGAATCGACTTCAGAGGACACATTATATCATGGGAAGATGTTTTTGAAATCCCCCTCCTCCCAAACTCAAAATTTTTCAAAATTCTACTTTAGAAGCTTTTAAAATTTTTTAAGTATTTCCAAAGCGCTACGACATACAGCACTACATACATCAGGATCAACTTAAGAAGACAATTTATTTCATGGGAAGCTGTTTTTGAAATCTCACTTCCCCCCAAACTCAAAATTTTCCAAAATTCTACTTTAAAAGATTTTAAAATATTTCTAAAGCGCTTAGACATAGAGTGCTAAAAACATCAGAATCAACTTCAGAGGACACGTTATATCACGGGAAGATGTTTTTGAAATCCCCCTTCCCCAAAACTCAAAATTTTCCAAAATTTTACTTTTGAAGCTTTTTTCAATAGTCCTAAAGCGCTAAGATATAGAGTGTTACAAAAATCAGAATCAAATTTAGAGGATAAATTATGTAACGGTAAGATTTTTTTGAAATCCCCCGTCCCCCCAAACTCAAAATTTTCCAAAATTATACTTTAGAAGATTTTTAAATATTTCTAAAGAACTAATAGATACAGTGCTAAAAACATCAGAATCGACTTAACAGGACATGCTATATCACGGGAAGATGTTTTGAAAATCCCCCTTACCCAAAATCTCAAAATTTTACTAAGTTATACTAAAAAATGTTTTTTAAATATTTCTAATGCACTAAGATATCGAACGCTAGAACCCTCAGAAATAGCTTCAGAGGATAAACTATGTTTTTGTACGATATTTTTGACATCACCCTTCCCCCTAAACTCAAAATTTCTGCCAAAGTTAAATTTATGCAACCTGTGACTAAACAAGCGGAATCGGTGGGTCAACCATGTAGGCTCAACACTAGGATATTTGCATCAAGGGTAAATGGGTATTTGGTGGAATAGAGCGAGGACCTGGTAATTCATTCATGGTTTCTATGCTAGATAGAAGTAGTGCCATATTGTTGGGAATTATTCAAAAGCAAATCCTGCCTGGGACAACAATTATCAGCGACTGTTGGAGGGCCTACGATTGCCTGGCTAGCCAGGGCTATCAGCATTTACGCGTAAACCACAGCATAAATTTTGTTGGCCCTGCAACAGGTGCTCACACACAAAATATCGAAAGACACTGGCGTGACGTTCGAGACAATATACCCAGATATGGCAGAAAATAAGAACATATGGAAGGAAATCTGGCAGAGCACTATTTAAAAAAAAAAAATTCAATCCCCTCAAAAATACACCATTTCATGAAACATATATTGGAGCTTTATAACCCCAACTAATTTGTTTTTTATGGGTATCATTTACTAATTAATTTTTAAAACATTGCAACAGAAAATTTGGCAATTTATGGTATCTAACCCCATTTGTTCTTAAAGCAATTCAAATATTTTTGTCCAAATAGTTTAGTGTAGCAAGCTTGATTCCTGAAGCTACAATACATTATTGACGTGTACCTAGGGCGGGGGAGAGAGGGAGCAGAAGTGCATATTTGACTATAGAATAATTGGTACTTGTGCATTATTAACAACACACCACTATGCACGAAAGAAGTTAAGTTTGGTTACTGCTAATGAAATAAAATAAAATAGGATGCAAATATAACATTTTATAAACAGCTTTGGGTTATATATTTGACAATGCAGGGATGGGGGGTAAATCAATGTATATATTAAATAAGTAACACAACCTAGGTACCTTTTCCCCTCCCTAAACCCAAAAAAAACAACAGTTTAAATATTGTAAACGCAATAAGAAATCACGTCTGGTTTCCTTGTACAGTCTATAGCGGTGGGTTATTTATAATGCACAAGTACCAAATAATCTATATTCGTTTTGATTATTTTTTTTTTTGGAAACCCCTTAACATTTTGAGTTGGGTAACCACATGAAACATATTCAAATAGCTTAATCCTATAATGTTGAAAAATTTTGCTTTTCTTTTTTACATCCGCAATTTAAAATATGTAAAAAATGTTGGAGCTTATATAGAAATTTTCTTTCGAGGGTGCAAAGGTTAGCTGAAAGGAGATTTGATAGCGGGAGGAGGGAGAGGGCAGGGGCGGTGGTCAGCAACCTGTTCGCGGTGCCCCTGCTTCTACTAATCTAAGCTGACCATTTCGTTGCAACATGTTGCACCAGAATAATACTCTAAAATCTGGTTGATAAATTGCCTGTCTAACAAATTTGTCTGAGTTTCGTAAAAGGGGGAAACAACCCCTAAAAGTAAAAGATTTTAATAAAACTCATACCATCAAATTTGTGGTACTTGGCGAATACCCGCCGGAAAATCCCCCCGAAAAATACCTCCCCGCGAAAAATGCCCCCCCACGAGAAATACCCTCACGGAAAATTCCCCCCCCCCCCGAAAAAAAATACCCCCATGGAAAATAAGGCTTTTCAAATTATCAACCAGATTTTAGAGTATGAAGGGGGAATGGGATGTATGGTAAGAGGGATTTCTAAAACTTTGAATGACCTTTAAAAATTTGTGAGTTATAGCAACGTAAAACAATTTTTGGCTATATCTGTGCACATTCGGGGGTGGGAGCCAAAGCAGAGAAGATATTAAATATGTAACCTAACTCACACAAATTTGTTAGACAGGTAATTTATCAACCGAATTTAGAGTACTATTATGGTGCAACACGTTGCAATAACATGGTCAGCTTAGATTAGTATAAGCAGGGGCACTGCGACCAGGCTGCTGACCACCACCCCCGCCCTCTCCCTCCTCCCCCAATAAAAAATCCGTTCAGCGAAACTTTGCACCCTCGCAAGAAAAATTTTATAATTTGTCCTCTAAAGTTGATTGCGATGTTTGTAGCGCTCTATGTCTTAGCGCTTTAGAAATATTTAAAAAAGCTTCTAAAGTAAAATTTTGGAAAATTTTGAGTTTGGGGCAAAGGAGGATTTAAAACACATCTTCCCATGACATAACTTGTCCTCTTAAGTCGATTCTGATGTTTGTAGCGCTCTATCTATTAGTGCTTTAGAAACATTTTAAAAGCTTCTAAAGTAGAATTTTGGAAAATTTTTTCAAAACCTCTTCCCGTGATATAACGTGTCCTCTGAAGTCGATTCTGATGTTTTAGCACTCTATATATTAGTGCTTTAGAAATATTTTAAAAGCTTCTAAATTAGAATTTTGGAAAATTTTGAGTTTTGGGGGAAGGGGGATTTCAAAAATATCTTCCCATAGCATAATTTATCCTCTGAAGTTGATTCTGATATTTGTAGCGCTCTATGTCTTAGCACTTTAGAAATATTTAAAAAAGCTTCTAAAGTAGAATTTTGGAAAGTTTTGAGTTTGGGGGGAAGGGGGATTTTAAAACCCTCTTCCCGTGATATAACGTGTCCTCTGAAGTCGATTCTGATGTTTTTAGCACTCTATCTATTAGCACTGTAGACATATTTTAAAAGCTTCTAAAATAGAATTTTTGAAAATTTTGAGTTTGGGGGAAGGGGGATTTAAAAAAAATCTTCCCAAAACATAATGTTTCCTCTGAATTAGATTCCGATATTTGTAGCGCTCTATGTCTTAGCGCTTTAGAAATATTTAAAAAACCTTCTAAAGTAGAATTTTAGAAAATTTTGAGTTTGGGGAGAGGGGGGATTTTAAAAGCCTCTTCCCGTGATATAACGTGTCCTCTGAAGTTGATTCTGATGTTTTTAGCACTCTATCTATTAGTGCTTTAGAAATATTTTAAAAGCTTCTAAAGTAAAATTTTGGAAAATTTTGAGTTTGGGGGGAAGGGGGATTTAAAAAAAATCTTCCCATAACATAATTTATCCTCTAAAGTTGATTCTGATGTTTGTAGCGCTCTATGTCTTAGCGCTTTAGAAATATTTAAAAAGGCTTCTAAAGTAGAATTTTGGTAAATTTTGAGTTTGGGTTGAAGGGGGTTTTTAAAAACCTCTTCCCGTGATATAACGTGTCCTCTGAAGTCGATTCTGATGTTTTAGCGCTCTATCTATTAGTGCTTTAGAAATATTTTAAAAGCTTCTAAATTAGAATTTTGGAAAATTTTGAGTTTGGGGGGAAGGGGGATTTCAAAAATATCTTCCCATATCATAATTTATCCTCTGAAGTTGATTCTGATGTTTGTAGCGCTCTATGTCTTAGCGCTTTAGAAATATTTAAAAAAGCTTCTAAAGTAAAATTTTGGAAAATTTTGAGTTTGGGGGGAAGGGGGATTTTCAAAACCTCTTCCCGTGATATAACGTGTCCTCTGAAGTCGATTCTGATTTTTTTAGCACTCTATCTATTAGCGATTTAGAAATTTTTTAAAAGCTTCTAAAATAGAATTTTGGAAAATTTTGAGTTTGGGGGAAGGGAGATTTCAAAAAAATCTTACAATAACATAATTTTTCCTCTGAAGTTGATTCAGATTTTTGTAGCGTTCTATGTCTTAGCGCTTTAGAAATAGTTAAAAAACCTTCTAAAGTAGAATTTAAAAAAATTTTGAGTTTGGGGGGAAGGGGGATTTTCAAAACCTCGTCCTAGAATATAATGGGGAGTTCGACCTAGAGTCTGATGTTTTTAACACTATCTTTTTGCTCTTTATGAACAATTAAAAAGCCCTAAACGTAAAATTTTGAAAAATTTTGAGTTTGGGTAGACGAGTAATTTCAAGAATTTTTACCCGTGATATAATTTATCCTTTAAAGTTGATTCTGATGTTTGTAGCGCTCTATGTCTTAGCGCTTTAGAAATATTTAAAATAGCTTCTAAAGTAGAATTTTGGAAAATTTTGAGTTTGGGGGGAAGGGGGATTTTCAAAACCTCTTCCCGTGATATAACGTGTCCTCTGAAGTCGATTCTGATGTTTTAGCACTCTATCTATTAGTGCTTTAGAAATATTTTAAAAGCTTATAAATTAGAATTTTTGAAAATTTTGAGTTTGGGGGGAAGGGGGATTTAAAAAATATCTTCCCATAGCATAATTTATCCTCTGAAGTTGATTCTGATGTTTGTAGCGCTCTATGTCTTAGCGCTTTAGAAATATTTAAAAAAGCTTCTAAAGCAGAATTTTGGAAAATTTTGAGTTTTGGGGGAAGGGGGATTTTCAAAACCTCTTCCCGTGATATAACGTGTCCCCTGAAGTTTATTCTGACGTTTTTAGCACTCTATATATTAGTGCTTTAGAAATATTTTAAAAGCTTCTAAAATAGAATTTTGGAAAATTTTAATTTTGGGGGAAGGGGGATTTCAAAAACATCTTCCCATAACATAATTTTTCCTCTGAAGTTGATTCTAATATTTGTAGCGCTCTATGTCTTAGCGCTTTAGAATTATTTAAAAAACCTTCTAAAGTAGAATTTTGGAAAATTTTGAATTTGGGGGGAAGGAGGATTTTCAAAACCTCTTACCGTGATATAACGTGTCCTCTGAAGTCGATTCTGATGTTTTTAGCACTCTATGTATTAGTTCTTTAGAAATATTTAAAAAGCGTCTAAACCAGAATTTTCGAAAATTTTGAGATTGGGGTGAAGGGGGATTTTAAAATCCTCTTCCCGTGATATAACGTGTCCTCTGAAGTCGATTCTGATGTTTTTAGCGCTCTTTGTCTTAGCGCTTTAGAGATATTTAAAAAGTTTCTAAAGCAGAACTTCGGAAAATTTTGAGTTTGGGGGGAAGGGAGATTTCAAAAACATCTTCCCATGAAATAAATTGTTCTCTAAAGTCGATTCTGATGTCTCTAGCGCTCTATGTCGTAGCGCTTTAGAAATATTTAAAATATTTTAAAAGCTTCTAAAGTAGAATTTTGAAAAATTTTGAGTTTGGGGGGAGGGGGATTTGAAAAACATCTTTCCGTGATATAATGTGTCCTCTGAAGTCAATTCTGATGATTTGAACACTGGATCTATTAGTACTTTAGAAATATTTAAAAAGCCTCTAAAGTAGAATTTTTGAAAATTTTGAGCATGGGGGGACGGGGGAGTTCAACAACCTCTTCCTATGATATAACGTGTCCTCTGAAGTCGATTCTGATGTTTTTAGCACTCTATGTATTAGTGGTTTAGAAATATTTAAAAATCTTCTAAATTAGAATTTTTGAAAATTTTGAGTTTGGGGGGAAGGGGGATTTTAAAAACCTCTTCCCGTGATATAACGTGTCTTTTGAAGTCGATTCTGATGTTTTTAGCACTCTATGTATTAGCGCTTTAGAAATATTTAAAAAGCTTCTGAAGCAGAATTTTAGTAAATTTTGAGTTTGGGGGGACGGGGGATTTAAAAAACATCTTCCCAATACATAAAGTTTCCTCTAAAGTTTATTCTGATGTCTTTAGCCTTATATTTCGTAGATATTTATAAATATATTAAAAATTTAAAAAGATTATAAAGTAGAATTTTGAAAAAATTTTAGTTTGGGGGGGGGGGGATTTCAAAAACATCTTCCCGTGATATAATTTGTCCTCTGAAGTCAATTCTGATGTTTTTAGCACTGTATCTATTAGTACTTTAGAAATATTTTAAAAGCTTCTAAAGTAGAATTTGTGAAAATTTTGAGCATGGGGGGACGGGTGATTTCAAAAACTTCCTCCTATGATATAACTTGTCCTCTGAAGTCGATTCTGATGTTTTTAGCACTCTATCTATTAGTGGTTTAGAAATATTTAAAAAGCTCCTAAATTAGAATTTTTGAAAATTTTGATATTGGGGGGACGGGTTATTTCAAAACCCTCGTCACTTGATATACCGGGTCATCTTAAGTCGATTATGATGTTTTAGCAATGTAGGAATAAGAGCGTTATAAATATTTTAAAATATCGTGAAACAGAATTTTGGAAAATCTTGAATTTGAGGGGAAGGGGGATTTCAAAAACATCTTCCCATGACATAACTTGTCCTCTAAAGTTGATTCTGATGTCTGTAGCGCTCTTGGGTGATTTCAAAAACCTCTTCCCGTGATATAAGGTGTCCTCTGAAGTCGATTCTGATGTTTTTAGTACTCTATCTTTTAGTACTTTAGAAATATTTTAAAAGCTTCTAAAGTATAATTTTAGAAAATTTTAAGTTCAGGTGGAAGGGGAATTTCAAAAACATCTTCCCATGACATAATTGTTTATTTTTCTGTCCTCTAAAAAGGATTAGGTTATTTTTACTGATCTCTCTTGTGAAATCCTTTCCCTAATTAATACAGTTTAAATGGTCTTATCAACAGAGTTGTTTGGCATGTGCCTGCTACCCTTAAAGGTAAGGGTGCCTGATAAGGCAAGTGTGACATCACAACAAACCTGGTTTGATATACCATAAAGAAAGTCAGCATGGGTTGAAAATTAAATGGCTTAGGATTTAAATAGGATTTTGGAATATATTTTAATGAACAAGGTTAAAAGCAGAAGTTGTGTAAGGTAAGCAGTGATTTATATTTATGATAGTAATATAGGATGAAATATGAGTTAAAAACAACTAGTAATGTGCAGTAATTTACCATTATATAGGGGGGGGATGAGTGGAGGTGGGTACTTCAAAGTACTTTCCCAGGACAAACCTTAGCATGTACATCCATCCCTGAAAGTTTCATTTCCTGACCTAACTCCTTTCCAAGATAGCCAAAAGTAACTAAAGTAGAATTTTACCTTAAAGTAGAATTTTAATATTAGAAATTCAGATATCAGACTAATAGGCCAAGTTCAAAAATTCATCAGTTTCATTTTTATCATATAGAAAGGGCAGATCCAAGGGACCTGGCTCCCAAGATTTTTCTGGCACCCTCATTCCTTTTTTTCAACTCTTTTTAGAATAAATTTGTCAATTTGTTCAATAATTGGCACCTTTGTCACATTGACCCCTTCTCCCCAAGATGTTGCTCATTAGTGCCCTTGTCACATTGGACGTTCCCCAAGATTTTGCTCTAGATCTGTTTCTGCATGTGGGGATAATATGCCTAGTACTCAGTCAGCTAAGTACTCTTTAACAGCTAAGTTGTAGTAAAATCTCTGTCATACCACCTAGAAGTTAGATTATTTCACCATTGGATGTCTCAAAATGATTTTAGCAAGTATATGAATAGCCTGAATATTTAACCATACAAAATGCTCACAATTTCAAATATACCTATAGAGAACAGTGGAACCTAATCGTGGCCACACATTTAAAGCTTTTGACACAGGATCTTAAAGTTTGAACAACATATCCTATTGACAGACACAGTCAACCTTGGATGGACTTAATCTAAGACAAGTGCTGTGAAAATTGATAATTATAATTATATTAACTAGAGTAAAGAGCTAAACTTAAGTCTTAATTCAAATTTTGAAAGAACAGATGTTTTACAAGATTAGGCCTATAGTCAGCCAATCCCATCCGGTCTAGTCCTAATCATCAGCCAATCATAGCTATCTAACCATATACACATAATGTCCAAGATTAGGAGCCTGCTGTCTATTTATAAAAGATAATTTATAATCAGAATATTTGGTCAAGATTAGGCACTGACCAAGTACTAGGTGTCTTACCCTACCAGAAATTGACAAAAATCTAAGATATTGTGCCCAAAATTTTCTTAGAGGGTACTTTGATTTGTGGCTGACATGGTTTCTCTCTGGAAAAACACTTGCTCAAGCCAGTGGTCACAGAACACAGCCACAATTTGTAACTAAGTTGCTAGTGTAATTGAATGATATATGATTCAAAAGCCTAGTCTTTTCTGTGAATTTATGTATATTAGAGGCTTTTTACTGTTGAGGATATCTTAGAAAGCACTTTTTTAAACAGTAGATCATTCAGGAAGGATTCCAGGGCCTAAAATATGTCCTTTTAGGCTTCTCTCTCCCTCTTCTCAATCCCTATTTCAAAAACTTAGAAAAGGTATCACCTATTCCACACAAGAAAATGCAATAAAAAAAAGAAAACATATCTTACTTCATAAGATACCTAAGAAATGTTGCAACAGATTCTTTTGTGCATAAACCTCTTTCACCACCCCACTGCCTCCTAATGTGCAAATATATAGCCTAGTTCAAGTTATACATTTACTATTTATTTTTCTATTTCTTGATTTCATTAACATTGCTTCAATTTATTACTATTAAGCTGAAACAAGAGAGTGATGTATGGCAAAATGAATTTAACATGTATAATTTTTGGCTACATATTTGCAGATTATAGTGGTGAAAGTGGTTTGCATAGAGAATCTGTTGACCACATCTTTTAGAAGATTGTATAAAGGACAGATATAGCCTATGCTGGTCTTACCTTTGCTAAAAAAAAAAAAGAGTATATATATTTTGATTTTCTTTAAATATTGGCTTGAAAACAACCCCAGTGACATGAATAGGTTTTAAGACTGTTACTGTCTTTTTTTCAACTTAAAAAAAATTTCTAATTCTTTAATACCTTATAAGGCAAACCCTATGTGATTAGCCACTTCTAAAGGAAAAATGTTCTTAAAATACAAGTAGTATATAGTTTTTTCTGATTTTCTGCTCTTTCCAAAAATATTGGTCGCTTTTCTGACAATTTGCCTGTATCTGGGACCCTCATGGGGTGGGTGTATTGCCAGAAGAGTGACCATGATATTAAAAAAAAAAAAAAAAAAAAAAAAAAAAAAAAAAAAAAAAAAGGAATCTAATGGTTTTACCTTTATTGATTTTGCATGTTTTCTTTCAAAGTGGGTGGCCAGTAAAATTTTAACCTCATAAATCAGGGTTAGTGAAAGTTTGATGCTCATAACCCTCTCCTTGAGTATCATTTGTGCTCCTAGATATATTTTTGAAACTTCGATCCTCAAAAAAAAAAATTTAAACAGGCAAGCTCTATCTAGGAGAAGAGTATGATAGTTGTTACATGTTTTTCCATGTCACACTTTATGGACTGAATCTATTTCTTAAAGTTTTGTTCACCCATCATACTTTCTAAGATAGTAAAAAGTCCTTTTATAGAATTTTACCCTGACCCTGAATTTTACCTTCAAGGACCTCTTTGTTCCCTCTAAGCCACTGACTTTCCATTACCTTAGAATTTTTTTCATTTGAATTATGATGAGAGAATTTATGGAGCAGGAAATTTCAAAATTTCAATAGGCTGAACCATGGAGTCTCAGGGCAAAGAAACTTCCATGAAGCAATAAATGAAGAAACAAATATTGTTGTATTGATTCATAATGTTTTTTTTATTTTTTTAGAACAGTAAAAATGAATTTCTTCTGATAATTGACCTTGACAAGCATTCATTTAAACAAATTTACAGTTGGCTACTTTACAATAAAACTGAACATGAAAAGATTATTCTAATAAAATTATTGTTTATGTTCAAAGGTGTTTGCAGGATGGTGGTGGGAAGGCTTTAGTCTCATGTAAGAGCAAAATTATTCAGATTCTTGATCTGTATGATTAAATAATTATATTTGTCCAAATATTATATAAGAGTCATTAAAGAACTATGGCTGATTGAAAATTAAGACTGATTAACAAAACTTAGACTAGAATTTAAGTTGAATTCCAAAATTTTGTTTTTAAGTAGAAAAACTAGGAAAAATGTACCTGTAATAAAACTATGTCAAGTAAAAAACCAACATCAATCAATTTAAAAAATGTTTTCCAAAAAATATGTTTCAAAAGAAAATAAAGAAATATTATCATATAACAAGCAAAACTTGAATTGAACAGAATTTAGTATGATAAGTAAATGAAACCCAAAATAAACATAAATTAAAACAAATAAGCATATCAAACTTAAAAGTAACAGATACTACCATGGATGAATAGATAAAACCTAAGATGAACAAAGGAGCATAGCAAAGCATAATAGTAAACATAGCATAAATGGTGGGCAAACCTTGTTGCTGCTCACTTTAGGTTTTAATATTGCTCTTTTGTTTAATTTGAAAAACCTTTCTTTAAATTAATGAAGAAAACTGAAACTGGTAAGTGATCTGTCTACCAGTGTACATTTCTATCCTGTCCTTTTCTTTAACACTGAATAGAAGCCTTGTTTTAAAATAATGTTAAATGAGGCCTTACAAAAAATTTGAATTTAGAGCTGTACATATTTATGAAATTTTAAGTAAGTAGTGAAATATTCACCAAGTCCAGAATGCCTCAGGGCATCAGGTTCAAACTTTCAGGGCATGTCAAAAGGGAAGTTCAAAAGTGCAAAGAGTATAATCCCCCTCTCTTTAGATGCCCCCTCCCCAGCACTGGCTGAAATTTGAAATAGTAATTTTGTTCAAAATAGTCAAAAGATCTAATAACCATAACTCTGGGGATGCCATGCCCCCCAAAAGCCTTCAGGGTATGGGTTATAAATTATGCAATTTGCTTATTGTTTACATACAAGATTGAACATTGGTAAAGTTGGGAATATTTGATCATGTGTGTATCCAAAAAGGTAAAGGGTG
This sequence comes from Artemia sp. Qi Xiang Cuo, assembly GCF_049724085.1. NCBI lineage: Eukaryota > Metazoa > Arthropoda > Branchiopoda > Anostraca > Artemiidae > Artemia > Artemia sp. Qi Xiang Cuo. The sequence goes on along the minus strand of NC_142794.1, from coordinate 101,177,318 downwards.
TTAAAATGAAACCTAAGGTAATCTTGAGGGGGATGTTGAACTAAATAAAAATATAGTATCCTAGAAACGGATAAGGGTAGTAACTTGAAACTTTAAGGGCCTCTGCTACTATTACCACTACTATTACTGCAACTGCAACCATGACTTCTTGCAATTGCTAGCAACTGCTAATACTAGCAGCTGCAATTACTTGTGGCTTACAAATGCGACTACTTGTGAAGGGGTGGTTGTAGAAACTTTGGAGGGGGCTTAATTTGATTGCGAATTGATAGTTCTAGTGGCCTAATTTAGCTGCCTGTAAATTATGAGAGTTATATGAGAAATATGATTTGAGGGCAACCAAACCTCCCACTCCCTTTTTAGCTGCCTTTCCCCCAAATAGATCAGATCAAAATAATGAGATATCCATTTTATCCAAAATAGTGTAAAGGTCAAATAAATATGTTCTTGGGCTGACAAGACCCCCTCCCCCCACCAAAGCCCCTTGGCAAGGGATGTAAATTATACATGTTGCCAGTTGTTGACATATAGGATTTGGTTTTTGTGAAAAAAGGCATGTTTGATCCTGGGTATTTAAAAAGCTTAGAGTAATCAGGCAAAAGTTATAGAAAATGTTGAGGGAGATTTTGAACAAAATCAAAACACACTATGTACAAGCTGGTTGTCAAAAGCGCATATCAGTAATATCTCAGGAATGGCTTAGGGTATTCTGTTGAAGCTTTTGGTCATGTGGAGGGAGGACTATGGAAAAATAAACAGAGAGAACCCCCCTGCCCTTACCTCAGCTTTTTCTCATTTGTCCCCTCCCATGAACACTGATCCAAAATTTAATATAGTCAATTTGTACAATGGTCAAAAGGCCAATAACAGTGCCTCTAGGGATGATATTTGAACCCCACAACCTGCAGGGCAATCCTGCAATATGCCTGTTGTTGAAATATAGGATTTTTTATTTGGAAAGGGGTAATTTTGTATTCGGCAGGGGTCCAAAAACCCAAAGGTTATTAAGGTGAAACTTCATAGAATATTGAACTAAAGCAAAAGACACTATGTGCATCCAGGTCAATAAAAGAGGACATCAGCAATATCTTAGGAACGCCTAAGGGTATTAACTTTAAATTTTTGGGGCTCCTACAACTAGTACTACTGCAACTGCAACTAGTCGTGATTGTGACTATTCCTGACTGTAATTCCGACTGTGGCTCTGACTACGTGCAACTGTGACTATTTATGACTGAAATTATTTGTAGCTTCAACAGTGACTACTTACGACACTGATTACAACTACCTACGAATGCCAACTGCATGCAACTGTGATGGAGACTGCTTTTGACATCGACTGTAGCTACCAATGGCTACAATTGCGACTACTTGTGACTCTGACTACCATAAATGCTGCTCCAATTTTCACTGTGCCTCTGAATGGTACTACGACTGCTACTACAATTGATCTAAATAAAAAAAATTGAAGTGCATTCTGGTTGTCAAAGAAGTTTATCAAAATGTCTCAAAAATGGCTAAGGTTATTAAGTTGAAAGTTTCAAGGGATGCAGAACTAAATCAAACTCTGTGCATCTAGGCGCTCAAAAGGGCATGCTTGAAATATATCAGGAACTGCTAAGGTTATTAGGATGGAATATTCATACAGTTTTGATGAGGTTTTGAAAAAATCTTAAGACACTAGGTGCATTCAGGTTGTTAAAAGGGGTTATTTATATTGATCTTAGGAATGGCTCCTTGTAGGAAGTTGAAATTTTCAGGAAAAGTTTATTGGGATGTTGAGCTAAATCAAAAGATGCCATGGGCATCCAGTTTGTCAAAATGGCATGTCTGTATTATCTCAAGAACATTTAAGGGTATTAAATTGAAACTTTCTCAGATAGTTGAGGAGAATGTTGAACCAAACCAAAAGACGCTATGTACATCCTAGTTATCAAAAGATGTTATCAGCAATATCTCAGGAACGGCTGGTGGTATTTCGTTGAAACTTTCAGGGAATGTTGAATTAAATCAGAGGATACTATGTGTGTCCAGGCTGTGAAACAAATGTGTGCAATATCTCGAGAATGGTAAGGGTATTAAGTTTGAACTTTCAGTGAAATGTTAAGGGGAAAGTTGAATTAAATCAGAAGATACTATGTGTGTCCAGGCTGTCAAAAAGACGTGTTCAATATCTCAAGAACGGTAAGGGTATTAAGTTTGAACTTTCAGGGAATGTTGAAGTCAAATATTGAACTCAAAAGACATTTTGTGAATCCAGGTTGTCAGAATGAAAGAGTTTAAACGGTCACAAATAAAAATGGCTGAGTGATTGATCTATATTCAATCACTTTTCCATTTTAATTCATATATAATATTTTGACCATTTTGAATCAAAATCTTAAATCAAGAGCCGTTCCAAACTTTGATTTCAAATTGAAAAAAATATATACAATTAATATAGGGAATTTAATACAATCCAATGCTCAGATCACCTTATGCAACTTAATAATTAAATTAGAATCTTATATTTTAATTTTTAAGTTGAAAAACTGGAGAAATATTTGCTATTTTAACTTATAATAAAACTTTGGCCATCAAAAACAAACAGAAATAATAATAACAAAAAAAAAACTTACCAAAAATAAGTTTTTCAAAGATTAATGTAGAGCCATATTGAAATTTTAAGACGAGCATAAATAAAGTCATATAGTAATCTAATCTTAAAATATCATTAATTTCAATGTGAATTTACTTTCTAACAGTTCAATTGAGTACATGCATCCAGTATCTAGTACATTCGATTGTAATAAATGTAAATGATAGTGGGAACAGGAAACATGTTCCATTAGGAATTTCATAATAATTATTGTACATGTTGAAAAACCATATATATATACTGAAAAACTATTTTAATCAACCATAGTTTCCCACTAAACCCAAAGTTCCTTCAGTGGCTCTTTAGTTTTATAAACAAATCCTTTTCCATGAAATAATTTTTTTCAATTATGTATAGGCTATTTATATATATTCAATTATGTATTTGATTTTTTAACAGTTATGTATATCTTCTTGTTTTTTTGTTATTTTTATTTATTATTTTCAGCCCAAAAGGAGCCCCTCACTTTGATGAAATGAATATAATTGCCACCCATCATCCTTTAGATAAGGACTATGGTCATATGAAAATTGAAGAGCCCAAGACACCTTATAACTATTCAAATGCAGAATCAGGAGATGAAGCTGATGGCGTGGATCCTGAAGATTTGGCTGAAAGGTAGGATAAGATTTCCACCAGTATGGTTGTAGTCAGCCAAAAAAGTGTATGTGGGCCACACCTTTGGTGAAACTGAAGAGTCTTCCTGAAGCGTGTTCAGAAATAAAAGCTATCTAAATTAAAATGGTAGTATAAGTGTTGATAACAAGCCTTAGTGTTTTATTCACAACAAAATGGGTACTAAAGCTGTCCAACAATTGCCTAGGATTTTGCTCTAAGAAGTTTGGTGTCGTACCCGTCCTGATTCTATCGCTCTAAATTTCTCAGATGACTTTTTGCTACTCCACTCAAAGTAACTTAAGAAATACAATAATATGCTATTTTTGGATGGTTAGTTGTTGTCCCCTGATTTTATAAAAATACGTCACTCAAAATAATGATTGGCTTAAATCAGTTAGCCTACAGTTATTACTTCATTCTTTTGACAATAATTGAAGCAACTTTTGCTATTTTAATCAACCACACAAATACAATCAATTAACTTCTATTGATTGTCTGCATATAGATTGTATAAAAAATATCTTTGAGGTGGTTGTACCTTTGGCAAATGTTTATAGAACCTAAAGGAATGAGTTCTGTTATGTCTGACAAAGGTTGTTGGAGTGCCATGGGTCAATCCGTTTTGACCAAGAGGCATGGATAGCTTGCTTTACAAATAGAAGCATATAAGTAATGTATTTGCAACAAATCAATCAAATGGATGATCTAATAAAACAAGTGTTTAGTTTCAATAACCAGTAAATAATTTGACAATATTTTATGTAGGAGGGAAAACTTCAGTCGAATGGTAAAAAATTGATTGTAAATATCCTGTTTTTGTTTGGTTTTATGTAAAAATAGAAAATTAAACTTTTGCCTTCTAATTTCAGTCCTGTAAATTATGAGGGGTACAAAAGTTGACAAGGATAACTTAGACCAGGGCAAACCGTGGGGCTAGTAGCATTTCAGCCTGCGTTATAATTTTTCGGCTTTGCCTATCGCCCTGCATTTTGTTCTAACTCTAACAGTCTTAATTGTATTTATAGGATTAAAGCAGAAGCAACGCAGCTACCTACAGTATTGGTCTCCACTGATGAGGATTCACCCGACGAAGAAGAAATTGAAGAAACTCCTGAAGAAAGGGGTAAACAATTTTGGTCCTTAACGTTTATCTACAGCTGTAATGTCAAAATGCGCAATTTTTGGTCACTGTTCAACAATCACCGTTCATCTGTTCACCTATTACTGTTCATCAATAATATTGTTTTGCATTGCTGTCCTTCATATCAATGGCAAAATGTAAAAGAGTCCATGGTTGGCCAACTAAAAGTAATCCATCAATCTGAATCACGCTTGGATAAGATAAGATATTTATTTAGATAAGATAAGATATTTTTTTCAAAAAATGACTATCACAAGCCCCGAAGGGCCGAATTCGCATTTCGGGGTCATATAATAAAAAAAAACATAAAAATAGCACAACAACTAAAAACTGGCTAAACAATGCAAAAAACAACAATATCAGAAAGGCAAAGCCATTCATTAGTCTAAAAAACAAAAAGTGTCAAATGTAAGAAAGTTAAAAAGGCACAAACTAAAACAAAACCCCCCAAAAAATGAGATAAAAATAGTGTTAGAAAGGTTTAAAAGAGAGTATATAAAAAGGGGAGGGAACGGAAGAACCAAACAGACACATGCATGGGTATCACCAGTACAAAAAAAAAAAAAAAAAAAAAAAAAAAAAACTAGTGGTTTATTTGATCAGTAATGAAGAGGACAAAGGTTTTTTCATACCTGGAGGTTAAGCAACGTATGGGGGACAAGATAGGGACGGGTTCAGAAACAGTACGTGGCAGGTTGTGTCTGGATTGGGACTGTCTTTTGGGGGAAATGTTTTCCGTGCGAGGGTTTATTATTGCATTTTTTGCAAAACAGAGGCACAGCGTTCCTCTCCTGTGCTCAAGAGTTTCCAGCTTGGACTTTTTTAGAAGGAGTGAATATGGTACCATAGTTTCTTTAAAAATTATTCTTAGGGCTCTTTTTTGAATAGATTCAATTTTATCTGATTCATCAGGGGAGATGCTAGGATGCCAAACTGGACAAGCATATTCAAGATGCGGGCGGATAAAGGAAGTATAAATCCTTAAAGAATGGGATGGGGGGACGTTAAATTTATTCAAGAGCTTAAGGAGAAACATGGATGCATTAGCTCTACGGACAATATCTTTCACGTGGATATCCCACTTTAAATTAGAAGAAATTGTAACCCCAAGTAATTTAAAGGAAGATACAGAAATATTTGGGGGGATAGGGTCAAGGAAGGCGGGAGTAGATTTTAAGAAATTTATCGTCATTATATTTGATTTAGTGGAATTCATTTTCATATTTAGGTTCTTAGCTTCATCCGAAATGTGGGTTAGAATTTCAAGGGGGTCACTTTTAATATTCCTGTGACATACTTCGAAGATCGACAAGTCATCCATGTATTTCCACCTTTGGGGGAAGTCCTTACCAATATCGTTAGTCATGACTAGAAATAAAAGTGGTCCCAATAAGGTTCCTTGAGGAATTCCACAATATATAGGGAGGGGATTAGAGAAAATATTTTTGTATTTAACAATTTGAGATCTATTTGAAAGAAACGATATAACAATATTTACTAACAGAGGATCAAGTTTAAAGTTAATCAGTAGTGAACGAATTAGGGTGTTGTGGTCAACCAGGTCAAAAGCTTTTTGGAAATCAACTAAGACAAGGTTCAGCCAGACATTTGGTTTATCAAGGTTACTTACGATAGTGTGCATTAAGTGCACAAGGTAATGGGTGGTGGAAGTTTTCTTTAAGTTACCAAACTGCCGGGTGTCAATACGCGGACAAATTTTATCCTTAAGCCAGTCACAAAGGAAACCTTCATAAAGTTTGGAAAAAACAGAAGTGAGTGTAATGGGGCGAAGGTTGGCGAAAGTCAGACTGGTGCATTATTTAGGGACACGTGTTATAACATCAGAGGGAGAAATAAAGGGGATGGAAGTATTGGGAGGAATAGTTTGACTTCAGTCAGTGAAAGGGGGGAGACTTTGCACGATGGAAGCAAGGTACAAGTTCAGATCGTTAGCAGTCTTATTAGGGGGTTCAGGGCGATTAAAATCAACTTCGGAAGGACTTTTTCCACATATTTCTATAATTTTTCTGTACCATTGATTGGGTTTGTTAGAATATAGATCTTTAAATTTATTATTATAATAATGAGAAGCTACTTTGCTAAATTTTTTCTTTAGGAACTTCCTTAAACTATTAGCATGAGTAATGTGACCTGCTTTGAAGAAGATGATTTTTTTTTTCTTATAAATTTTTTAAAAGAATGTACAACACAAGTCTTATATGTACAAAACACTTTAAAATTTTTCTCAGGGAAGTGGGATTCATAATTACTCCTCAATAGATTTTGGAGGGACAAAGCCATGGAGTCAACGTCATTTGTTTGATACACAGTGGACCAATTTGCAGTAGTAATCCAGGAGCCAAAATTGATAAGTCCTGACTCAGTGAGAGGTCTATAAGCGGATTCAGTTATTGAAAAGGACTGTTTAACTTTAGCTTATATCCTTTCTAACCTTCAGTGAAACAGTTTGATAGACCTAATTAGGTAATATGAAAGCGCTGTAAAACTCTTTGTTTCCTTTTTTGCTTATAAAACTATACATTAGGATTTTTTCTACCGCTTTTTTCGCACGAATTATTTTGATGCAAAGTCGCTCAAACATGTACCTAAAATTTTTCTCAGTGAACTCTTTTGAACACATTTATAAAATCTTCCTCAAGTTTTTGGAACAGTCACGTTTCAAAACTTTTCCCAGCAACGGTTTTTACCGTGGCCTCTAGCAATCTAATCTGTATTGTGAAACATATTTTCACAACTTTATCCTAATCTTCAAACTTATTCTCGGACACTCGACCCTTGATACCTCCAAAATTCATTTATTTTCCCCATTCTATTATCTAGAATGCTCAGATCATCATCGTAATCTAAATATATTGTAAAAGACTTAACCTCCTAAGTCTCTCAAGACTTAAAAGTCTTAAAGGATTATAAAAGACTTGAGTCTTCAATATGTCAATGGTGGAGACATGTAGATTTTATTTTGATAATTTGTGCTGTTAGAGGATACCTAAGGGAGTTAGAATTAGGAATTAGAGAACACCAAACACCAAAGCCTTCTCGAAAGCCGAACGGAAGCAGTGGCAGAGTTTTCGGCAGGGCCAATTTGAATAATCATATTTGGAGGTACATTATATAAGAATACCAAGGACCTAAGAGAAGCGGAGGCAGATATTTTGGCAGGGCCAACTTGAATATATATATATACATAAATATATATATATATATATATATATATATATATATATATATATATATATACATAAATATATCTGGTTCAATTCATTTTCTTTAACTGTATACTTTTTTTATAACTTTGCATAACTTTATCATCTTTCTATAGATATTTTTTCTAAAATACATTTTCTACAGCAAACAGCAACAACGATTTATAACCAATTATAGTAGTCCCGATGATTTGAAGCTCAAGGAATTAGAGACAAATTCAAATTACCTTAAATTCAAATAACCAATAGGAATGGGAGAACAAACCAAATGGATAAAAGTTTAAGTATAATTTATAATGTGCATCTTACAACACTTGTATGATTATAATCATATAATAATTGTTTCCTATATTTGCTTATGTTTTTGTCGCTCCTAATAGTTCAGTCGCATTGTACTTAATTAAAATTATACAATTATAATTGGTCAACACATTAGGATCTATGGACACTTGCAAATAATTGGTTGTAGAACTGCAGGTAAAAAGACCATTTCTCCTAAAAAAAGAACTCTTCAACACGTGAATTTGTCTTGACATTGCAGGTAAAAAAAAAATTATATGAGACCGTTTGACAAAGTGCACGCGAGGTAAACCCTATGTTTTTTATTCTTTGATGTATCAGGGGGTTACTGGATTTGCCCGCCCCCTCCCAAAAACAATATTTGACTCGTTAAAAAGTACAAAAAAAATGTGTATAAATAAATTTGGATGTGTTTCGTAAAGTTTTATTTATAATTTGAAATAATTATTTGCAAGTCTTCAAATATCTTCTGTGTTGGCCTGGAAATGGCACTTGCAATTTTGGAGTTTTGGTGTTGCAGTTCTTAGTAGCTCCTTGTAGTTTCTTATATTTATTCATTATTGACTCATATCAGCTTAAAGCTAAAATTAAGCTTATTAGCTTAAAGCCGTTGAAGGGGGGGGAAATATTCGATTATTGGCTTATAAGCAGTAAAGTTCATTTTAAGATAAAATTGGCTATTTTCTTTTAAGGGAGGGATTCCTATTTAGAATTGTCCATTGGAATTTCCATAGTGGTGAGCAAGGCCGTACCCAGGATTTTTTTTGGATGGGGTTTTACTCAAAAAAAAATCTGGGGTGTTTTACACAAAAAAAAAACTAAAAAATGCATTCAAAATTTTTTTTATATCCATTTTTGTTACGTTTTTACGAGTCAGACAAACATTTCGAGGAGGGGGTGGGTTCAAACACCCCGATAGATCGAGCTGAATTACATTTTCTAGCTATTTTGTTGATTTGAGGAGAATTGAGCTGAACGGGTTTGATTTGTATGAGGATTTATTTAAATGATGGTTGAATTTCAGGGAATTAAGGTGAATGTGGGCTGAGTTGCAAAAGATTTGAGTTAAATTTGCTTGAGTTAAATGAGGATTGATTACATAGGTGTGGAGTTAAATATGTTTAGCTGTGCGGATGTTGAGTTGAATGGGTTCATTTAAACGATGAATGGGTTAAACGGGGGTTGAGTTTTTGAGGATTCAGGTAAACAGGGTTCAGTGAACGAAGGTTAAGCTGCACATCAGTTGAGTTAAATGAGGCTCAGTTAAATTGGGGTTCAGTTAAACTGTTTCAGATGCAGGAAGATTCAGTTAAATGATTTCAGTTGTACTGGAGCCATTTTCAGGTTTTGTTGGACTGTTTCTTAAGGATTACGTTTCGTTATCTTTTGTATATGTGTATTTTCTCTTTCAGATTTCGACACTCTTCTTGTTCTACAATAAAGATAGTTGTAAGATCTTACCGAAATTTCATTTTTTATTAAATTGCACAATAATATTATTAATTTTTTTTGAAAAGATTTGGGAAATAACTAAGAGGGATAGATATAAATGAAACAAAATAAAGAAGCTTAGGAAAATAATATCTTTTTGTTAAACGAATTTTTGCTGCACATTCAGAAATCGTTTCAAGTTTTAATAAGTCACAAAAACAACAAAATCAATCAAAGAAAGTCATAAAAAACCATAAGCGAAACCATTTTAGTGGCATGATTTTAAAAAAACTGTGGTGCAAACACGGCAAGAATGTAACATGAACCACAAAATATCAAATGAGAGAGATGATAGGGACATAAAGCGATATTCAGACTTCCTATAGAAGCTAGTATAAAGACCTAATTATGTTTAGTTACCATTGCGTTAACAGAGACTTGGTGTGTCCAATTCCATTTCCAATTACTAAGTTGTGATATAGATTGTTACGACTCCTAAATACTTCTCATAATTTTCATATTCCTGTATATATTTTTGTTTATTTATTTACCTCCCAAAATAAAAAAAAACTGTTTCTAATTTGTATTTGACCCTTAGATGTTGAATTCTGCTGGCTTATGGGGAAAGGAAATGTCATGAGAGCCTTAGTTGCTTACGATTAATAAAACGAAAAGTTAAATAATTAATAATACTATATTTTAGTTAAAAGATTGGAATTTGAGAAGAAGCGAAAAGCCCATTACAATGAATATACTGCTGTTAAATTAGCGAAACAACTTCTTATGGATGAAGAAGATGAAGACGAGGGTGCTGAAAATAGTAAAATGGATGCAAACAAAATGGAAACTGAAGGTGATGATGCACGCATGGAAGTGAATGCTGTTGATTAAATTAAGTTATAGAATATTTATAGTCCATGAATTTTAAGTTTGTATTTCGAATGCCTGTTCATCCCCTCTTGAGGCTAGGTTTTGACGGGAGGCGGTAAATTCTATCAAGCAAAACAATCAAGTGGCGCTGCTCTGGGAGTTAAAACGCTTTTCTCATAAGGGTACAGTAGAGATATTTTTATAAAAAAATTTCAAACCACTCTATGTTTTATTTAGTCAAACCACTCTATGTTTTATTTAGTCAGTGAACAACAATATGCTTACTTCTGCAATATTTCATGTTAGGTCTACGTAAAGTTAGATTTCAAATGATTCAAGCTTAAAAGAATTTAAAATCAAGTTTCTTTTGAATGTCACTTCGTTTTCTTGTTGCTACTGTCATTAACTCTAATAATTTAACTCTTGTGTAGATTTTACCAGCACTTAAATAGGAAACCAATGTTTAATCATTTAAATCACGGTTTGCCTGTAGGACAAAAAAAAATTTCCACTTTGATGTGAAATTGAAGTTAACTTAATACTCTTCACTACAAGCCTATCCTTTCTTCAGGCGAAGGGAAATCTGGAAGCCGAACGTAATTATAAGATAACAGTCATTGGAGTTTTTCAATACAACGATTTTTCATTTCTTTCTTTTTCTTTACATTTATGTGGAAGTTCAGGGCCATGTGTCTTAGCTTTAGGAATATTCCAGAAGCTGTTAAAGTACGCTATTCATTTTTTTTTTTTTTTTTTTTTTTTTTGCGTAAAAATTTTAGAACTTTTTGAAAGAAAATTACCCATTTAACAACTTATTTTGAAAATTTAATTAGAAGACAATTTGTTTGGCTGGCGAAAGGAAATCCAAATGCCATGGTAAAATTTCACTGCTGTCAGAACTTAGCCAATGGTTCAAAATTAATTCACGATTCTGTAGTGACACTTGTGGGAATTTTTTATATCTACCATTTTATTTCCTTTTTTAAACATTTTTTGACTGTTCTGGGCTGTTAATCTTGGCAATATTCCAAGAGCTATTAAAGAAAACTTAATCTTTATGAAATTTGCGATAAAACAGTAAAATATTGGGCTATAAAAACCGTAGTTTTAGCGGCCTAGATCCTCTGAACCTCTCTGTGCTACTGACAGGTGTCAGGTCGAACATAATAATATCATCAGTATTGTGCATTAGTTTAAGTTTAGTGTTTATTCATCTCTGAGTTGTAAGCTTCACATCTCTATTTATTCATCTCTGAATTTTAGGGACCACTTATGTTTATCCATCTCTTAGTAGTAAGGATCACGAAATGGGAATTTGAAATATTTTCTACCCAAATTTTGCTATTCTCCCTTAATTCAATAAATGCAAATGTGGCAGTTTTGATTATTTCCTATGAAAACCTGTGGCTTTTGATAGTTGGCTATGGCGCATTTCGCAATTAGTATAGGTTGTTGTCAGTATTTGTAGTCCAAATGGCTATAAAACGATTCCAGAATAAAGACTCATAAGTATCTCCAAAGAAATACCTGTAAACTAGAAGTACTTTGCAGTGATGGAAGGGGGTGACCCACCTTCTAACGAGTAATCAAACGAGGACTGCTCCTTGCTGTCACACACTCTCTGGGAAAAAGCAGGTTATAACATAGTGTTTCACCCTCTAGTCATGAATTCTGACCCCTCCCTCCCCCGTCCTTTAAAATTGTGACCTAGTAACGGCCAAGTATAGTTTCAGTTTCTTTGTGTTCTTACTTACTTCTGGTTTCTATCCCTAAATGTTTTTTTGTGGTGTTTTTGGTCAAAGATAATCAAAGCTTGTTAGCCTACCCAAAAAATATATTAGTTTAGAAGTCACACTTTTATCATCCGAAGTATTGGCACTTACATATCAATAAATATTTACTACACTTTTTTTTATTTCTCTCTCTCTCTCTCTCTCGCTCTCTCTCTCTCTCTCTCTCTCTCTCTCTCTCTCTCTCTCTCTCTCTCTCTCTCTCTCTCTCTCTCTCTCTCTCTCTCTCTTTTTCTCTCTCTTCTCTCCTCTCGCTCGTCTCTTATGCCAATATTAATTGAACCACAAAATTGTTTTCAACTTTTTTTAGATCTTAAATTTTATTTTGCATATAATTTTTAAGATATCCTTATTTTAAATTTTGAGAGTGAAATCAATAAGTTTTAAATGCAATGTTTAAACTCCCTAAAGTATCAGAAAGAAAAATAGTCTTTTTTAAAGCCGTAAAAGACTAATTGTATATTAATATAATTGTAAAGATGACGTGAGAGTCTAGTTGAATATCCTTATTTTGGGCTTGATCGACTCTAGCTGAGCTTACAGGGACACGCCGCTGACCCCGTTCCAAACTAAAAATACAGTGATCTCCGTCCTTATGGACAAAGAACTTCAAGTCTAGCCTGCCAACCACTCAGCTAGGACAGTTCTCAAATGATTTTAAACCTCTGAAATAATTTATAAAAACCATTTGCTAACCTATATTCAAAGGGGGGATTTTCAAAAGCTATTCGACATAAATTTTTTGTGAAAATTTTTTGCCGTGAGAGCAATGAAATAGCATTTGTTAATCTGTTAGTCAACTGTTCATGTTTGTAAAACAAATTGTAAATAAATAAAAAAGACAGTTGAGCTTTACTTCTGATATGCTTGATAGCTTTAAAAATGGCTTGATTGTTTGTTTTTTTTTTTTTTTTCCTTTTTTTTTATTATGCTGTCTTTAAAATAATTAAATAGCAGTAAAGTGCATTGATTAGAAATCTGCCTCTGTCTTTCAAAATGAAGACGTTTATGGCGAAAAGGTATTAGAATTTTGCCAAGAGTTCTTCATTCTGTGTAGCATTACCCAAACGAATATTATTGCCCCGATACCTAAGCAGTAGTCAGGTACTTTTGGAAGCATATTGTAAGAGGCACGCTCGAATATCTTCAGAATGTGCTAAATTTGCTGAACAAATCAAACACAATGTTTTATTGGCTGATATTGAACACAATAAAAGTCGTGTTTTTATTTTAAGGGTTCCTAATGACTGAATCAATACGCTTTAGCTATATAGTTGACGAATATTCTAAACCTTTGATTTTGCTTTTAAATGTCGAAAACTCAATTTATTTGTATTTTATTAGTTGCTATAATTATTTTTATTCGAAGTTTTCCTTATCTAGTGGGAATTGCCTTCGCCCAATAATTAGGAACTATCTTTTTTTAATCTATTGATGATTGAAAGTAACAATCCTGTTGCACTTTTTTTTAGTCTGGTACTTTTTTAAGCATGTAACCAGGTAGTATTACTGGAATTAACTGTGACTTAGATGAGAATGATGCATTAAGTGTACCCTACACTAGCTGTACTTTTGCCAATAATGAGCTGAATCGAAAATTCTGACGATCTACATCGATATTTTCAAACTCCCATTGAAATTTTAAAGCATTACGAGAGATTTTATTTTTTATTTTTATTTATATAATTTTATATATTTTATTTTAACAGATTAACAAATGCTATTTTATGTTTTATCTGTTAATTTTGTTATAAACGGGGTGAAATTTGGATCGTGATCTGTCAATGATGTTGCCAATAGAATTAGACCTTGCATCTACAGAGGTAATAAATATACACAGAAACCCAAAACGATAATTTTACCATAAATTCCTTCTTTCTTTCTTTTTTGGTATTCCTTGATAACTTTCATATATTCGATAATTTCTGCTGTTCTTCAGTTATAACGCTATTGTTTACTTTCATTTGAAAATATCTGTTATTTTCATCAAAATTTTTTACTTTTAAGATAAATATCAGGCCTTTTTAAGATATTTAGCTCAATTTTGCAATTTATTCTTTAATTTTAATTGAAACGGTTTTTTGTATTTTAAATAGTTTCTTGTATTTTTTCCCCTTTTTTCTACACTTCATGAGTGATCGTTACGGTTTTCTTTTTCAGAATTCGTTCTTTTTCTCTTAGTACAAGTAATAACACCTTTGGATGCATATTTTTAATATTCTAAACTTTCTAATTAAGATTTTACAAATGTGTTTATGTTGATAATTTTAGTATTTGGAATTATTGCAAAACATATATTCCCTTGATATATTATTGTATCTAAACTTCCATATCTAGAGTTTCGGTTTCCAGTATTACGGCACCTTCTTTACTTCAAGTTCCTAACCACAAACTGTTTGATTAAGCTAATCGTTTTGTAATTGAATATAGACAAATTGACTAGTATGGCAAGTGGAAAACATTATATAACATTATTGACAATACTATGGCTGTAACTAGGGGCAACTTTAATCAAAACAAACCTCTAAGTTCATTATTTTCTACCCATGTTATGTTCAGTGTTTTGCAGCATAATTGCCCAGGTTTTTACTTTTAGCTGTGATACAAATTTGATATTGTGTAAAAATTTATGTCTTATGTGTGTAATGCTTAGTGTAATTTTAGTTTAGAACTTGAACTTACTGGTTGTCATCATTCTTGTTCTATGCTTTTAATTAATTCAGTATCTGAATTTTGAACCAATGAAAAATGAGGGACTGCTTTTCAGAATCTTGTGATGTTTCTTTCTTTATGCTGGCTTAATGTTTCATAAAAAAAGTTTTAGCGCCAATTCCAAAAGATATTTATCTATCCAAAGATAAAGAATAATCCGATTGGCTTAAGATTTGAAAATCTGGACATAATAGTAGCGTTTAGTTTAGTCTTATACCTCCTCTATTAGATCTGAAAAATAAAACTTGATACCATTCGCAAAAAAATATATCTATGCTCTTTGACAGCCTGGATACGCATGCGCTCATTTGATTTAGTTAAATTTTAAAAGCAGAAGTGGCAATAAAAGTAACAAAAAAAAGTTTGAACATTACACCCTCAAAGTCGTTCTTGGGATACTGCTGAGATGTCTTGTTGGCAATCACCATACACACTGCTTTTTTATTCAGTCTTAAGACAGCATTTAGTTTTTATTTTAAGGGGCAACTTGCATAACTGGGGGGGGGGGGATGACCCCCACACTTTTGTCCATGATACTTGCACCCCGTAACTATGAAAGACTGCAACTATTGAAAATAGCACCCCTGTAACTATGAAAGACTGCAACTATTGAAAATAGCACCCCTGTAACTATGAAAGACTGCAACTATTGAAAATAGCACCCCTGTAACTATGAAAGACTGCAACTATTGAAAATAGCACCCCTGTAACTATGAAAGGCTGCAACTATTGAAAATGCTTAACATCTGCAACACATTGCAGATGGTAAGCATTACAATTAAATTGGGATTATACGAAAGTAGTCTCTCTTTGTTGTTTTGGTGAAATTCGTGTCTTCTTTATTATTGTAAGATGTTTATTGGGGATTTTCTGCTTTATGTAATAAAAGTTAAACATGTCTTTTCTTTTTATCTATTAGAGGGTTACATTTGTTTGGTATATTACTCATCCTTACTATGTTTCAGCCAGCAAGGTTAATCATAGGCAATATCCAGTTACTTATATATCAAATGGGTATTTGCACAAAAGTAATATTGAAGTAATAGTAATATTTCACAAGCTCCGCTTATCATAGGGATACCATAAAGAACTTAAGGTATGCGCGCCACTTTGCGTGGGTCAGGAATTTAATTTGGTGAAATCCATATAGGCAAGTGACATGGGCGTAGGGAAGGGGGCAGCTGCCCCCCTATAACTTCATATTTACACTATATATGGACGAGAACTTTGCGTACATTGGAATATTTCTGTTGGATGTTCACTGGTAGATGGTTGAAAAAGCTGGAAATAAACAGAAATTTCAAAATATCGTTTCTGATGTCGATATTTACGTTTCGATGTTAAATATTGACTTTTGGTCCGATATATAGATGCATCAGTTTTGATATTTAATATTGCCCAACTTTAAACTTAAGAATTGAATTTTTAGAAGAAGAAGCTGTTATATAGCCGTAATGTATTATTAGTCGGTTTGGTCTGCTACATATTAGTCGGTCAAAAATTGGGTTAGCACAGAGTGTTAATAAAGTCCGTTTTTCTCTTGAAAAAATTTGTTTATCCCTAAATATTCCCGAATGTGTATATTTGTCGTTTAATGATAAGTTTGGTACGGGTGGTTTAAATTGCCGTCTTTTTAACATTCTCCGTGTTTCTAGTCTCAGGTGGCTTGGGATCTCTATTTTTTATTCAGTTTCAGCTCTCCGGCGAAAAACTGTATCTGATATTAAAGGTAAATTAAAAATGGGTTATGCCAAGATTGTTGCTAATCGCGGTCGTTATAATTGGCACGGTCTCGCGAAATTTCACTCGACTTTCTGTGATCATGCTATATTTTTTGTGTCTGGACTTCGAGAAAGCGATCTGAATCTAATCCGCATTTATTATTTCCGGTACTGCGAGTTTCTTCTTTATTTGCGACGTTACTACCCTAATAGAAAAATAATTGCTCGGTTTGGTGATACTGGTATTGTGCGTACTCTGCACCATTATCAACATGTAATTACTTCTGATGCGTGCTTAAGGCTGAGTCCTCATCATCGCCTCATCCGGTTGTTTAATGCTGTTTGATATATTTGGTTAATTATTTATTTATCATTTTTTGTAGTGAATTTTTCTTTCTTTTCTTTTTTAATCCGCTATTTTTGTTCATGTATGTGGGCTATAAATAAATAAATAGTGGGTTTATTATATTGTAGTATTGCAAGATCATAATAAGAATATAGCAACCCAATAAGATTAAGGCTAAAGCTAATTTATGATTATTGATGGATAAAAATTTCAAAAAGTAAGATAGAAATTGTGGTGATGTGAGGTTTTGTGAACAGCCGATATAACCAGCTCCCCCCTTCCATCACATAATCGGTCCTCCCCCCCTTTAGGCAAGACGCCCATGGCAAGTGAGTGTTCCCCTGATGAGCCCTGTTGGAAGGTGGTCACTTGGAAATGTTTCGCTATATTTGAGGAGTTTTAAGTTTATGCTGGTTTACATTTCCTAATGACAATGATGGACCCTTCAATTTGGTTGTACTATTACCTAGGGGATTGGATGGGTGAGTATGGTCAGTGCCTCATTCAAGTGCTTATCTGTCTTAACTACTAAAGTAGGAAAATGTTTTTCTTTTTTTCGATTAATTACCTTTTAACACATTATTGAGATATCCATCGAATTGAATCATAAATAAAGATAATTTTACTTTACTCATAGATGATTAGCAATTGTTAACAAAACAAATTAAGTTTTGGGCCTTGAAAAACACATCACTTACCCCGCTGGTCGCTTGAAAGACCTGAATCTACAAAAAGGGCAGAACATGTCAGTGTTTTGAAGTTTTTTATCATATAAAGGCCTCTGCATTTTCGTATTCTAAATATTTAAAATGCTAGTCGCTTTTGATGTATCTAGAGAATTTGGAAAAAATAGGGATTATGATAGACTCATTACCAAAGCTTGAATCTCCTGAGATACCCCCTCCCCTTCCCCTCCTGATGAGTGGATAACTAAGAATTCGCATCGAGAATATCTTGATGGAGGTAAGAAACTGTAGAATACATTTTTGAAGAGCATAAATAGGTTTGTATCCCTCCCACGCCATATGATCCGTTGTTATTTTTGTCAGTTATAATTTGTCTCATGTTAAGTTGTTTTAGTTCTTAGGCCTTTTCTTGCTACTTTTTCTCAATGCTTTATTCTCCCTGTGGGACTTTGTTTTTCTAGATGGGTGGACTATTAAAGATAGGTCTTGAAAATTATCGGTCAAGGTAGGTAAGGAGCCAAAGAATATGACTCAAAAGATCATAAGCCCGTCAAAAGACTGTAATTAGGGAAGATGTTTGAAAACTATGGTAGTCTTCTTTTCTCTATAGACATTTTTCTTGCAGTTTTTGGATTATTTCTTTCAGTGGAGTTTCTACTTTTTTTTGAAGTTTCCAGTCCTCACAGCTTTCTAATAGGTAACAAAAAAACCTCCTTCACGGGGTATTAAATTCAAAAGCATCATTTTCTTCTTTTTTTTAAAGACAAGAAATTAGCAAGGTGGAATTTTAAAAAAAATAGCTCATAAGTCATATAAAACGAACAGAAATGTTCATGAATAAGGAAACTAAACACCAAAAAAATGAAGAAAATATTTACCCGATATATCCATAGACGTGTATATCATTTAAGGATAGGACCTCTGCTAAATTATGCCTGTGCATTTTTTTTTTTTTTTTTCATTTTATTTTTCGCACAAACATTTGTAGTAACAGCAATACGAAACGGCTATATCTATTAATTATATATCTATTAATTACGTTTTGCGCTGTTTTTGTTTTATGTGTGGAGTATCAATAATTTACCGATTTATGGGATTCAATTTGTTTCTTCTGATCAAACTACTTGGATGATTGGCATGGGTGCACATAAGGGGGGGGGGGCCACCAGCCCTCCCCCCTGGCTGAATGACGGCGTCATATATTTGTGTTAATTTAAAAACTTTTTCCACAGAACAAGTTTTCAAAGAAGAGTTAAGAGCTCTATTAAGCCAAAAATGGGCAGAAATAAAGTCGAATAATCTTTCAAACGTAAAACTAATACAAATCACTATCAACAATTAAATGAAACTCAAAAAGAATACAAATTATAATAAATAGCAGAGTCAAACTCAAAACGAGAAAAGGTTCACATTACTAGGGCTGACATACCCCATATCTTCTCAAGACCAGAACATAACTTTGGCTTTACTGAAAAAAAAAATGACCGTGATTGTCAGTTTGATATAAATCAAAACGAATAGAAATTATAATAAATAGCCGAGTCAAACTCAAAACGGGCAAAAATTAGCATTACTAGGGCTGACAACCCCCATGCCTTCTCAAGACCAGAACATTACTTAGGCTTTACTGAAAAAAAAAAACAACAAATGACCATGGATTGTCAGTATAATATACCTATACTGACATTTATTCTTTAAATAAGAAAAGGGTAAAAAGAGTGAGTAAAAAAAAAAGTTTTTTACTTATTTAATTAAAAAATTGAAAACATTTAAACTTATTTTGTTTTCAGTAAAGCGTAAATAATGTTCTAGTCTTGAGAAGGCATGGGGGTTATCAGCCCTACTAATGTTAATTTTTGTTCGTTTCGAGTTTGACTCGGCTATTTATTCTAATTTCTGTTCATTTTGAGTTTCATTTATTTATTGATAGTGATTTGTGGTAGTTTTACGCTCGGATGATTACTTGACTTCATTTCTGCCCATTTTTTGCTTAATGGAGCTCTTTACTTTTCTTTGAAAAACCTGTTTTGTGGAAAAAGTTTTTCAGATTAATTTTTGTTCGTTTGTTATTGACAAAGTCATTTTCAGGAAAAGAATAATATTTCATATCTTTTCGGGTTTTTTTTTCTATTAGAATCCTTAGTTTGGCTTGCTATTTGTATGTTGGGAGAAACTTTTTCAACAATTTTTCATCCTGACACAAATAGTATCTTTTAATTTTATCTGATGCCTCCTCAAGTTGACCTGAAAAAGTAAAACTAAATATTATTCCCAAAATGTTCTATCTATGCTCTGTTATAACCTGTATACACTTGCACTCTATTTATTTTTTTTAAATGTAAGAGCAGAAGTAGCAATAGTAGTAGCCCCGAAAGCTGCAACGTAATACCCCCAGCCGTTATCGATAAATTTCTGAAGCGTCTTATTTTTAACCGTAAATGCAATGCGTTTTGATTTATGTTTAAGTTAGCATTTAGTTATTCTTAAGTCAGATTATTTGGAGAGCTTGAAGGATGGTAGACGTGATTCATGGCCAAATCAGCTCAAGAAGATACTCTACCTTCGTCTCTGTTTCGGAGATGTGGAATGAAGGAAAAGGCCCTATGAGTGAGACCATGTCATTATGGAAGGAAGTCCAGCAAACCCTAAATGACCAAGAAATCCAAGAGTGGCAAGCTCCTAAGGACCAATTTATGTCTTTGAGGTTTTACTCCCAAGCTAAAAACTGTTGTGGGGGGGGGAGATTTATTTTAAATTTGGGTTGAATAAAGAGGATTTGGAGAATGTTTGTTGGTAAGAGGGGATAGTTTGGATTTAGGTGAGAGGACATTTTTGGGAAAATTTATGCTGGCGGCTGGCCCTTATTTTTGCCCGATGTGTGAATGAGACTTTGTGCCATTATGCGTCCAAATACGAAAGAGCTGTATGAACTACGATGCGGATATTTTTGTTCAGCCTCGGGAAGTTGATATACATTCTTTGAGTAAGTTGGTAGTAGACACACTTGTGGTAAAGAGTAGTTGAGCAGGTTCCTCTGGTTTGGGGATAAGTGCAGGGAAGCATATGCAAAAGGATAGGCTGCTGCGTTTTTTTGGATGTACATTTTAGTATGATTAGTGTTTGTTGGTTAAATTGTTGAACCTTGGAGTGTTTCTTTTTAGTCGTTTCGCTGTTCCATTTCTTCTTTTGATTTTTATTATCTAAAGTTGTATTTTGTTTCTGAGCTTTGTTTGTAGACAGCATTATGTGTTGCTATTGCCCACAGGCTTTTTGCAATAGATCTTTTATTATCTTTTATAGTATAATAGGCCAGTTGCATAATTGTGGGGGTTGACATACCCAATATCCCTAAAGAAATAGTTGCTGGACCGTTCTACTATGCTGAACAGAATAGTTATCTCAAAATTTTGACTAGATGTGATAGTTTGGAGATAGTTTGAGGGGATAGAGGGGATAGTTTGGATTTAGGTGAGAGGACATTTTTGGGAAAATTTATGCTGGCGGCTGGCCCTTATGTTTGCCCAATGTGTGAATGAGAACTTATTTCATTTTGTAACCGAGTATGAAGAGTTATCTGAGTTAAAGAATGGATATTCTGTACGAGTGTTTGGGAGTTGTTACTGGTTATTTCAGCAAATGGCTAGAACAAATGCATGTGCTATTAAACAGTTGTGCAAGTTTCTCCGTTTAGGGATTAAACATAAGGAATCATGTTTGACGGGATAGCTTGTTACGGTTTTTAGGATTTGAATTTTATAATGATTAGAGTTTGTTGGTTAAAATGTTGAACCTTGGAGTGTTTCTTTTTAGTCGTTTCGCTGTTCCATTTCTTCTTTTGATTTTTATTATCTAAAGTTGTATTTTGTTTCTGAGCTTTGTTTGTAGACAGCATTATGTGTTGCTATTGCCCACAGGCTTTTTGCAATTGATCTTTTATTATCTTTTATAGTATAATAGGCCAGTTGCATAATTGTGGGGGTTGACATACCCAATATCCCTAAAGAAATAGTTGCTGGACCGTTCTACTATGCTGAACAAAATAGTTATCTCAAAATTTTGACTAGATGTGTTTGGGAAATAAATCGGCTTGAGACACGGGCTGATTGCCCTCCAATCTCTTTTTGCTCATAGAAAGGACCCTAAAACTTTTAATTTGAATTGAATTAGCTTTTTTAAATGTTTCAATGATATTTCTAGCTATTATAGAGTGGCGTTACCTATGATATTGCTTATATGCTTTTTGAAAACTTGCATATATGTAGTTCTTTCGTTTAATTGGAACGCCCCCTAAAGACTTCCTAGAAGTTTCACCTTAATACTCTTAGCGTCATTAGTTACAGTAACTGTAGTTGTAGTACTAAAAGTATACACGCAGTGCCTTTTGGCTAGTTCAAAATCCTCCACAGCTTACTCTTAAAGGTCTAACTTAATAATATAAGTTGTTCTTGCGATATTGCTTTGTCACTTTTTTGAAAGTCCACATGCTCATAGTTTGTTTTGATTTAGTTCAACGTCTGCCTAAATATTTCTTATATTTGATTACTGAAGACATTGTTGTATTTTCTTTGGACTATTAGGCTACAAAATGGCTATCTCACAATTTCAAGCGAATGTGTTTGGGAAAAAGAGGATATCAGGGGAGGAGCTATTTTCTCTCCATCACGTTTGACTCTTAAGATGGAACTAGAACTATGCATTTCTAATCAAATGAGTCTTCTCTAAAGTTCACAAAACCACCTCTTCATTAAAATATTAAAACTCCCGGGGCATACCTTAAAACCCTTATCCCCATACTTTGGGGGGATCTTTCAACCCCAAAGGCTGTGTTATGAGATCTTTAGACTATTTTTGAACAAATGGCTATCTTGAAATTTATATCAGATACATTTGGGGGAAATATGACGTGGGGGGAAGTATAGATGCCCTCTGATAAATTTGACTCTTAAAAATGGCCCTTCAACTTTCGATTTCCAATCCAATGAGCCCCCTCCGAAGTTTATACGACCACCGTTTCCACAAAAACCTTAAATGCCCTCGGTCATACCTTACAACCCTTCCCCTGATGACTGTTGGGTGTTTTCATCCTCAAAGACATGATTTCTGGACTTCTAAACTACATCAAACAAAATAAATATCACGAAATTTTGACTGGAAGTGTTTGGGGAAATAATAGGCGTGGGATGGGGATGGTTGCCCTCCAATCACTTTTGACTATTAAAGAGGGTACAAGCCTTTTCAATTACCAACCGACTGAGCCCTTTTCGAAGTTTCAACGACAACAAATGGCCATCTTAAAATTTCTATCAGATATGTTTTGGGGAAATACGACGTGTGGGTGGGGGGGGAGGGGAGTATTTGCTTTCTAATCACTTTGACTCTTAAAAAGAGCACTATAGCTTCTGATTACCAATCCAATGAGCCGTCTTTGAAGTTTATACGACCACCATTTCTATAGAAAAAAACCTTATATTCCCCCCAGGGCGTAATTTACAACCCTTGCCCTGAGGGCTATATGGGGGGGGGTATCCTCAAAGACATAATTTCCGGACCTTTCAACTACAGTCAACAAAATGGATATCTCAAAAATGATGATTGAATGTGTTTTGGGAAATGATTAATTTACGGGGGGGGGGGGGTGGCTGGTTGATCTCCAATCACTTTTGACTGTTAAAACGGCAAGTAGAACTTCTGATTGCCAATCAAATGAGTTCCCTCTGATTTTTATACGACCACCCTTATTATAAAAAACCTTATATCCCCCAGGGCATAACTTACAACTCTTGCTCTGATGGGGGGGGGGGTTGTCATTTTCAAAGCCATAATTTCCGGACCGTTAAATTACGCTGAACAAAATGGCCATCTCAAAATTTTGATTGGATGTGTTTGGGGAAGTGGGGGAGGGGGAGCTGGTTGCCCTCCATGAGCTCTTTTTGAATTTCCTGTGACATTTCTTTCTATAAGAAATGCCCTGGTCTAAAAAACAAAACAATATATTGTGCCCGTATCGCTCTTTACTTAGGAAGCGCTATCGCGCTGCCTATGATCCTTTGTCTTGAGATTTCATTTATCCAGCACTGGAAGTGCCGATTAGACCAGGTAAGCCCCCCCCTAAAATCCAGCATATGGGCACCCATGATGATTGGTAATTCTTTTCTGTTAGATAAGCCTAGTTAAGAATCAGTCTTTAATAAGAGAATATTAGCGGAATCTATAATCTTTTTGGCGCTCATTAGTTTTCAACAGTAGGTCGCAGCCTTAATAATGCAAAATGTTTAAAAAGATTTTGCATGGGAAATGGGGCCTTGAAAACATGTTTTCAGCTATTCATGATGGTATTCAGTCAGGTTTCATTCTATTCTTATTCAAAGGACAAATAGAGTAAAATCCTAGTTGGTAAAATTCTACTTTTGACTATCCTGGAAAGGAGTTGGGTGAGGAACATAAAACTTTCATGGATGGGTCTACAGGTTAAAGTATGTCCCGGGAAGGTATTTTGAAGTACTTACCTCCACTCCTTCTCCCTCCAGAGGGTCCTGACCTTTGATGACCTTTAAAAATGTGTGTGTTATAAAAGTGAAACCTTGCAAAATAGATCTTCTGCTTAAATTAAGTTCAACAAAATTGTTTTCAGCTTCACAACTTTGATCAGTTCAAATTTATAAGGTTTTAAAGGTATGCTAATACATTTCCTAAATTTTGAAAAAAAAACCTTGATATGACTTAAATTCTAGGACTCAAATAACAAGAATTGCATTGTCAGAACTAAAGCCAAAGAAAAAGAAATGGGTAACTGAAAATTAAAGTAAATATTGTTTAGTCAAAATTTTAATTGGTACAGACTTGTCAGGTAGGCAAATTTCAGGACCCTCTTGAAGGAGAAGGAGTAGAGATAGGTACTTCAAAATACCTTCCCAGGACATACTTTGGTCAATATCTACGAAATCATATTATTGAGTTAGGACAAAAGTGAATACACCATTCGATGCCTTTTTTTATGCTTAATACGAATAAAATAAGCAATTCTATTGGAAATGAATTTCAGCCCCCCCCCCCCTATATAGGCTATACCTAACCTAACCTAACCCTGAATTGGCCTATATTGGGGGTGGGGCTGAAACTCATTTCTGATAGAAATGCTTATTATATTCATAATCAGCATAAAAATCGCATTGAATGGTGTATTCACTTTAGTCCTAACTCAATAATATGATTTTGTATATATTGACCCATACTTTAGCCTGTAGACCCATCCCTGAAAGTTTCATTTCCCTAACCTGACCCCTTTCCAAGAAAGCCAAAAGTAGCTAAAGTAGAATTTTACCTCCTAGTTTAAGCAATTTTCTCTTTCCTAGACCTAGAAAGTACTGAATTAGGAAAATGAAACTTTCAGTAACAGATAGTTTAAATTGTGTCATGGGAAGAGAATTTTAATGTAACCTACCTACATCCATCCCTCCTTCCATGCAATGAACATTGTAAAAAATTATTTATTCTTAATTGTACCTACATTTTAATGTACATACCTCCACTCCTCTCTCTCACCATACAATGGACATTGTAACAACTTCTTTATTCTTAATTAGGCCTATACCTACATTAGCTTATTTTTATAAAGGTATTTGCATAGAAAAATAACTAGAGAGAAAGAAAAATGTTAATAAAACAATTTTTACTTCATAAAATGTAGAATAATCATAGTTAACACATTTTGCATGCAGCTTGCTATGCTTTACCCCCTCCCCCCTGATGTGCAAATATATAGCCCAAATTATATATCTCCTATCTATTCTTTCAATGTGTCTCAGTTTTTTCAACATGTGCACCTGTAAAACAAGTTGTCAGTAATAAAATGCATTGAAAATACCATATGTAATTTGGGCTATATTTACATATAGGGGGGAAGGGGTTAGATATAGCAAAGCAGCATATAAAGTGTATTAAATATGGTTATTCTGTGTATTATGAAGTAAGAATTGTTTTCTTAACATGTTTCGGTAAATATCTACCAAATCATATTATTGACTTATGCATAAAGTGAATATACCACTTGATGCCTTTTTTTATGCTGATTACAAATATAATAATCATTTCTATTGGAAATGAATTTCAGCCTCCCCCCCCCCTATATATGCCAATTCAGGGTATATATTTCTACATTAGGGGGGGGGAAAATTTTGTTTCTGATGTAAATGGGAGGTAAGTTTAAACTTTAAACCCAACCCCCCCCCCTAATGAAGAACATCACAATCTTATGGGGTATGAATAGGGGGGGGGGGGGCTGAAATCAGAGCACGATTGAAATTATTTTTAAAATCGTGAAAAGCATAAAAAAGGCAACTAACAATGTATCCCATTTTTGCATAGGTAAAAGATATGATTTGGTAGATATTTACCCATGTTTCCTTCTCTCCAGTTAGTTCCCTAGGCAAATACCTTTATAAATATTAATCTGCATCCTTTATCAATACTGCAAGAAATATGTAAATATGCCCTGCATAATTGCCTAGTATAATCAGAAAAAGGGTGTCATTTTATGGTTAATAGAATCAAAAGGCTACATTGTCAATGAATTATTGATTTGTTTTTCTGATAAAATATAACCTATTGTGATTTTCTTTTGCAAATGAACAATAAAATCTAAACCAAGAAGAAGAGAATGCCATCTCCCCCCTCCCCCCCCAAGTGATACTATTTAGAAGTCTGAGTTGCAGCCACGTTATTTGTTAGACAAAATGGCTATACAAATGTAAACCTTTTCCCTGCAATAAACACCATTTGGGTAATGAAATTTTAAAGACACAAGGCTAATCAAATAATGATAGTCACCTTTATATTTTTAACACAGCTAAATATAAAAGAAGTGCTTTGTTAGTTTGCTTTTTTTGGTAGTTTTGGTTGCCAAAGCTTTCCTAAAAGCTTTTCTTTTATATTTCACATTGTATTTCTTTATGTGTTACAGTTTAAAAACATAAAATTTCTACTTTTTACATAGTTATTTTATCTTTTCTTGTTTTGTTTTTTAATCATTTATCTTGATTTTTCTTCTTCATTTCAATTTTATAATGAAGGTGAATTTGTGTTTCTTAATGTGTTTTTAAGCGATTCTTAGATATATTTTAAATATTAATTTCTACACATTTTTATTTCCTAGTGCTACCATAGGTCCCCCTCCCCATTTACCCAAATAGTGTGGAATCATTATTTGAAAATTTATATTTTTAATAGTTAATAAATGATGTATTACACATTTTGAAAAATACAAGTCATAAATTTTAAAGTACCATATACATTTAAAATGACAAAATTATTTTAAATTTTTTTTTAAATCTAAATACTGGTTTTGTTATTATTTTGTTAACAAATGATATAGCTCTTTAATTTGTTCAGATCTGTTTTGATAATTCTGTGTAGCTTTTATACAGTCTGTGGAATATATACAGACTTCTTGTTGTCTTTACACACACAATAAGATCAATTGTAATCATGATGCTGGTAAGCCAGTACCCATTCCACATATGCCTCATAGATACTTTTGTTATATGGTAGGCATGTTATACATTAAAATAAGTATTATTTTGTGATTTTAATTCTTATAATTGGAGGGCTGAAACTGAGGAACTTTGGCCCAAGCCCTCTTCCTTAAACTTGTTATTCAGACAACCTGTAGGCCTACCTCTTTAGACACATGATTTTAAAACAAAGCTTATTGTCCTAACTAAATGGCCAAAACTTTAGCACAAAGAGCAGGCTCCCGCTCCCCCCCCCCTGGCTAAATGATGCTGTCTTATATTTGTATTAATTTTGCAAGCTTTTTCCGAAAAAACTAGTTTTTCAAAGAAAAGTAAAGAGCTCCATTAAGCCAAAAATGGGCAGAAATAAAGTCAAATAATCTTCAAAGTTGCACCCCCATGCCTTCTCAAGACCAGAACATAATTTAGGCTTTACTGAAGAAGATGAATGTAGATTGACAGTTAAATACACACATACTGATATTTATTCCTTAAGGTCTTAAATTTTTTTCATTTATTTCAGTAAAAAAAAGAAAATGTATTTTTTTTTCAGTAGGCCTAAAGTGCAAATTTTGTTCTGGTCTTTAGAAGGCATTGGTGTTATCAGCCCTACTAATGTTCATTTTCTAACAATATTTTATTTCTTGTCAGTTTTTTACTATAAGAATCCATAGTTTGGCTTGCTATTTGTATGTTAGGAGAAACTGTTTCAACAACTTTTTGATCCTGATACAAATAGTATTTTTTAGTTTAATTTTATACCACCTCAAGTTAACCTGAAAAATCAAAATTAAATATTTTTCCCAAAAGATCCTATTTATGCTCTTTGACAACCTGGATACACTTACACTCTATTTAATTATTTAAACTGTTAGAGGAGAAGTAGTAAAAGTAAGTAGCCCCAAAACCTGAAACTTAATACCCCAGTGGTTCTTGATATATTGACGGAGTGTCTTATTGGGAACTGCAAGCATAATGCATTTTGATTTAGTTTTAAAGTAGCATTTAGTTTTATAGCATAATGGGTAAATTGCATAATTGGGGGATGGTGGTTGACATGCCCAATAAGACAGACATAGTTTCTGGACTGTTCTAGTGCACTGAACACATTGCTTGTCTCAAAATTTTTACTGGATGTGTTTGGAAAATGAATCATCTTGATAGATGGGCTGATTATCCTCTAATCTCTTCCTACTCTTAATAAGGACACTAGAATTTTTCATTTTGTTTTAGATTAGCTCCTCTAAATGTTTCAATGATATTTCTAGCTATCTTAGAGTGGTGCTCCCTATCATATTGCGTATATGCCTTTTTTGGAAACCTGCATGCATACAGTTTTTTGTTTAATTGAAATTCCCCCTAAACACTTCCCAGGAGTTTTACCTTAGTACTCTTTGTGTCATCAGTTACAGTAACCATAGTGGTGGTATTAAAAGTATGCACATGGTGCCTTTGGGCTAGTTCAAAATTCCCCACAACTTACTTTTAAGGTCTGACTTAATAATATAAGTTGTTCTTGAGATGTTTCTTTGTCACCTTTTCAAACGTCCACATGCTCATAGTTTGTTTTGATTTAGTTCAACTTCTGCCTAAATATTCCTTATATTTGATTACTTAAGACATATTTATATGCTCTTTTGACTATGTCTTTCAATTTTGATGGGATGTGTTTGGGGAAAAGAAGATGTCAGGGAGGGAGGGGGGCTTTTTTACCTCCATCACGTTTGACTCTTAAAATGGAATTATAACTATGCATTTCGAATCAAATGAGCCTCCTCTAAAGTTCACAAGACCAACCCTGCTATAAAAACATTAAATGCCTTTGGGGCATAACTTACAACCCTTACCCCCAGACCCTGGTGTGTTGTTTCAACCCCAAAGGCCTTTTTATGTGATCTTTGGACTATTTTTGAACAACTGGCTATCTCAAAATTTCCATTGGATTTTTTTGGGTAAAATATGATGTGGGGGTATAGCTGCCCTCCAATAAATTTGACTCTTAAAAGGGGTTCTCTCTAAAATTTTACTCTTGAAGTTTATACAACCACATTTTTCATAAAAACCTTATGTTTCCTTGAGACATAACCAAAAACCTTGCCCTGAGGGCTCTCGGGGGGGTCTCATCCTCAAAGACATAATTTCTGGACTTAACTATGTCAAACAAAATAGCTACCTCAAAATTTTGATTGGAAGTGTTTTGGGAAATTATGGGTGTAGGGCGGGGGGAAGGGGCTGGTCGCCCTCCAATCTCTTTTGACTATTAAAGAGGGCACTAGCTCTTTCAATTTCCAACCAAATGAGCCCTTTTTGCAGTTCTCCAACAACAAATGACCATCTTAAAATTTCTATCAGATGAATTTTGGGAAAATACAACATATGTGTGTGCGGGGGGGGGGAGGAATATCTGCCCACTGATCACCAAAAGCTAGGAAATCTGAGCATGCCTCTGCTCAGGCTCTTAGAAATCCAAATTTGATGTGGAAACAGTATAGAAATATTCATAGCAGTTGTAGTAAAGCAAGTGTTGGTATTCCTGAAGAGCAACAGTTTTGCTGTTATTCTGCTGTTTTTGGATCCTGTGATTTGAATTTAGAAACTGGAAGTGATGCTATATTAAAAAATTGGCTTCACTCTCTATTGTATAAATGTAACATGTTTCTTATTTCTAAAAGCAATGCTGTGCATGTAATCCAACTTTCAAAGTGTTGTATACTTTTCAAATCCTGCCTGAATTGATTTGTAAGTACACATTAGATTATAGACAGTTTGTTTTTTTGTAAGCACCTGAGTTGTGTGTTTGCTCATCACCTACTTAAGCATATCTGCAATAAAACTGAGGATTTGGGAAACCTCATATATTTATGTAGTGTGGATATGAAAGAAGCTTTTGATTCAGTAGTCCAACCATAGGTATTTTTGACTCTTATTGATTTTAGAGTTACGCCCTTTGTAGTTGTGCTGCTTTCATATTGGTGCAGCCATAGTTATGTCAGGGTCTAACTTGAAAAGGAGTTTTTAACTGGGCTTATACATCTTATTAGAGGACTCAGGCAAGGTTCAATTTTAAGTCCTATTATGTTTAATATTCTTACAACCACTGCGACTAGTACTATTAATGGTGGAATACATTGTGATCTTAGATTGATTTGCTATACAGATGATGTCCTGCTTATCAGTTTGAGTCTTTCTACTTTAACAGCAAACTTTGATTCTTTGATTTCTGGTTATAAGCTTCTAGGACTCAATGTTAATGCTGCTAAGACTGAATTTCTTGCTTATAATACCCAAGGTAAACCTGTATCTTCTTTATCTGTTGTTGTAGCAGGTAAATCTATTATGGAGTCTACTTTGCTGAAATATCCTGGCCTTGTTTATGGTCCAGATAAGCATGATACTTGAGTAGTTCAAGGCAAACAGAGAGTTGAAAAATTCAGGCAGTTTATTTTAGAAATAATGGTTTGCCACAATAATTCCTATTTGTATAAATTCTTGCGCATGTTTTTAGGAAAAGTCTGGATGTAAACCCAATAAAAGCACAACAGAAACTATGATAAAGCTTGTCACAAGTTAAGGCCTGATGAAATTTGTCAAAGCCATGATGTGATGAACATGACCAAATGAATAAAAGTACAACAATGAAAAAGTGTGAGAAACCTTCTGTTGCTGGTAATGCCTCCAGGAATTATAGAAATTCAATAAGAGATCAAACTGTGCAGCAACAAAATAATTCTGGAAGTAATGTACTTAACGTAAGTCTCAGTTATTAATTGTTCATGGTAGGTATGCCCAATTTGGACCTATATAGAGGGGAAGGCATTAGAAGCTTTTCCCTGAAGGGATAGGAGGGGATTGAAAACACACGTAAAGGGCGTTTTATTCCAAATTTTTCAGGAGTGCTGGGTCTTTTAAACCAATATACCCCCTCCCGGTTGGCAGGTATGGCATGTCTTTCAAATTTCTGTGTTGTGCACTATCTGGGGCAAAAAAGGGAAAAGGTAAAGATTTTTGGTGGGATTGAGCATCGTCAAGGATTGGGAGCAAATTTCTCTATCAAAATATTCTTATATTCAATTAGAGCAGAAGCAGACCATGGCTAAAATTTCTGTTTGATAATTTTAGACAAAAAAAAAATACAAATCATGAATTTAAACAGAATAGCCATAGAACAAGCATAGAAAACTCAAAGAAATACAACTGACAACGAGTTCTTTGCAAGGTAGTTCTAGAAAATAAACAAACATACCATAAATGTTTTGGACAGACCTTGTAAGTCCTTTGGAAAAGAGTTTGTTGACGCCTTTGTTGGCTCTATTTATGGGCAAACTCATCATAAGTTTTCTTTTTTACATACACTTGGGGTCATGACATGTCATGACATCATGACAAAAAGATGCCCAAATATACGTTTTAAAGAAATTAGAAGAAAAAGTTTTGACCCATTTTTAGGAGGCCTATCCAACCCAATTTTTTTTTTTTTTTCATCCAAGTCCCCTTGGTGTGGTGACAGAGCAGTTTACATCCCATCCCCCAGACAACCAAAATACCTGAAGAAGTCTCCAAAATACCTGGGAGCAGTAGTACATCCCCTTGAAATACTCTGAAAATTTTCCAGCCCATCCCCATACAACTACTACTACTAACAACTCACCACAGCACCAAGCCGCCTGAGGCCAACACAGCTACGCACGCTCCTCATCCATCCCAATCTATTCAAAGCCTCCCTTTTTACACCCACCCACGAAGTTCCCATTTCCTTTAAATCTTTCTTTGTGATGTCCTCCCACACTAGACGAGGACGACCAGCTTTCTGTTGAGCCCTAGATGGTTGGCCGAAAAGAACAATCTTTGGCAATCTGTCATCCTTCATCCACACAACATGCTCTAGCCACCTCATCCTTCCTTTCATTATAGCCCTAGAGAGTTGTATTGAACCACATTTTTTGTATAGCTTGTTGTTTGAAATACAGTCAGTCAGCCAGGTACCCAGAACAATCCTTAAGCAATTTCTCTGGAAAACATCTAGCAAATCTTCATCCGCTTTTCTGAGCGCCCATGCTTCAGAGCCATATTTGACCACTGTCATCACTGTAGCTTCTAATATTCCAATCTTGGTTTGCAGACTTATCTTTCTATCCTTCCAAACTTTTTTTAACTGTGAAAAAACACCCTGAGCCTTGGCTATTCTACTTTTAACATCTTCAGTGCTCTCACCATCTTTACTAATAATACTACCAAGGTAAGTGTAGCTGCGCACCTGATCAATCTTTTCATTACCCAACATCACCTTTTCATCTTCACTTATTCCTAGCCTTAGCGACTTAGTCTTCTTAAAATCCTCGTGGTCCCCACAAAGTGGGCATGTACACCTGCCTCCCAAGCCATCTTCGCTCTATGACTCCCAATATCCTCTACGCAGTGGCACACAATTTGTTCGTGCCTGAAACCATAGGCGCTCATAAGGGGGGGGGGGGGCAGGGGGGCCCCAGCCCCCCCCCCGGGCTGAATGACGATGTCATATATTTGTATTAATTTAAAATACTTTCCGCCCAATAAGTTTTCAAAGACAAGTAAAGAGCTCTGTAAAGCCAAAAATAGGCAGAAATAAAGTCAAATAATCTTCCAAGGGTAAAACTACCACAAATCACTATCAACAATTAAATAACTCAAAACGAACAGAATCTGTAATAAATAGCCTAGACATACTCAAAACGAGCAAAAACAAACATTACTAGGGCTGACAGCCCCTGTGCCTTCTCAAGACCAGAACATAACTTAGGCTTTACTAAAAAAATAAAAAAAAAAAAAAACAAATGACCGGCAATTGTCAGTAAAATATAACAATTATTATATGTATTAATTAAAATAAAAAAAGGGTAAACAAAAGTGAGTAAAAAAAGTTTTTTAATTATTTAAGTAAAAAAAGTGAAAACATTTAAACATATTTTGTTTTCAGTAACAACATGTAGTAACAACATAAAAATACAAAGTCGACCTGGGGAGATTTTCTGGCGAGTATGGTTAGGTTAGGTTAGACTAGATTAAGTTAGGTTAGATTAGGTTTGGTTAAGTCAGGTTAGGTAAGTTAGGTTAGGTTAGCTAAGTTAGGCTAGGTTAGGTAGTAAACATCTCTCCATGTTTAAGTTAGGTTAGGTTAGGCTAGATTAAATTATGTTAGGTTAAGTTAGGTTAAGTTAGGTTAGCCTACGTACGCGCGCGTACGTAGGCTAACCTAAAATAACAGAAAATCCCCCCAGGTCGACTTTGTATTTTTATGTTGTTACTGCATGTTGTTACTTCAATAAAAATATTTTATGCATTACTTTGTTATATTTCTATTATCTTATGAAAAGTTAGCATGTTAAGCGCTTAGAATGTTTATTAAAAAGTTGGAGATTTTTTATTTCCTTTGAAAAAAAATTAGAATTGAACTATAACTTTTTTCTTTTCTCTAAGAAAATTCAGAAGAGAACTTTAAATTTCTTTGTGTCTTTGTGAAATTAAGAACTGAAGTGGAAGATTTTTATTTTTCTCTGGAGAAATTAGAATTGAACTGTAAGTTCTTTAATAAAATTCAGATTTGAGTTAACTTTTCATGATCAACGTATAACTTTTTCTATCTTCTATCAAAAATTTAGAACAGTAATTTAAAATTTCTCATCTCTTTGAGAAAAATCTGAACTGAAGTGGAAAATATTGATTTTTTCTTGAAAAATAGAATTGATCTATAACTTATTTCTTTTCTATGAAAAATTTAGAACAGTAATTTTAAATTTTTCCATCTCTTTGCGAAAAATCTGAACTGAAGTGGAAAATATTTATTTTTTCTTGAAAAATAGAATTGATCTGTAACTTATTTCTTTTCATATGGATAGTTAGGACAAGAACTTGAACTTTTCTTCCCATCAATGAGAAAAGTAGCTCCTTATCTTCATAGTGAAATATTCACGATCAGTGTGTAACTTTTTCTATCTTCTACCGAAATTTTGAGGAGAATTTTAAATTTATGTCTTTGGGGACATATCTGAACTGAAGTGGAACCTTTTTATATTATTTGGAAAAATAGAATTGATCAATAACTAATTTCTTTTTCATTGAGAAAATTCAGGAGAGAGCTTGAACTTTTCTTCACTTCATTGAGAAACTTCAAATAGAACTTTAAATGTACTTGTGTCTTTGTGAAAATAAGAACTGAAGTAGAATATTTTTATTTTCTCTGGATAAATTAGAATTTAACTGAGAGCTATGAGATAGAACTCATAGTATAGCTTGAACTTCCTATATTCAATGCAAAATTTGAAAAAAAAGTTTAAAATTGTTCCTCTTTCTCATAAAGTTCTGAACTAAAGTGGAATCTTGCATGAAGACAAGAACTTTAACTTTTCTTTCCTTTGTTGAGAAAATTTAAAATTGAAGTAGAAAATTTTATCTTCCGGGAAAATATTCACAACTATGGTATAGCTTTTTCTATCTTCTACGGAAAAATTTCAAATAGAACTTTAAATTACCTTGTGTCTTTGTGAAATTAAGAACTGAAGTGGAAGATTTTTATTTTCTTTGGAGAAATTAGAATTGAACTGTAAGTTCTTTAATAAAATTCAGAAGATAACTTGAACTTTCTATCTTCTATGAAAAATTTGGAACAGTATTTTAAATTTTTTCATCTCTCTGAGAAAAATCTGAACTGAAGTGGAAACTTGCATGATATTGTGGCGTGTACACAAAAAAATCTGAACTGAAGTGGAAACTTGTCTGATATTCTGGCGTGCACGAGAGTTGTAAAGTAAAGTTGTGGTGAAAAGGATGGGTACCTCAACTTGTAAAATGGGTTTAGGATGGACATTAAGAAAAGAACTTGTTCTGAAATGCCTTTTGAAAAGTATTGCTTGGTGTTGTGGGTATTCAAAAAGCTGTGAAGTATAGTTCTGGATGAAAAAGTTGGGTACTTCAACTTGTAAAATGGTTTTAGGAGGGGCATTAAGAAAAAAAGTTGTAAAGTAAAGTTTTGGTAAAAAGAATGGGTACTTGAACTTGTAAAATGGGTTTAGGAGGGACATTAAGAAAGGAACTTGTTCTGAAATGCCTTTTGAAAAGTATTGCTATGTGTTGGGGTATTCAAAAAGCTGCAAAGTAAAGTTATGGGGGAAAAGGATGGGTACTTCAACTTGTAAAATGGGTTTAAGAGGGACATTAAGAAAAGAACTTGTTCTGAAATGTCTTTGAAAAGTATTGCTTGATGTTGTGGCATTCAAAAAGCTGTAAAGTATAGTTGTGGGTGAAAAGGCTGGGAACTTCAACTTGTAAAATGGGTTAGGAAGGAAATTAAGAAAATAACTTGTTGTGAAATGCCTTTTGAAAAGTATTGTTTGGTGTTGTGGGCATTCAAAAAGCTGTGAAGTATAGTTGTGTGTGAAAAAGTTGGGTTCTTCAACTTGTAAAATGGGTTTAGGAGGGACATTAAGAAAAAAAGTTGTAAAGTAAAGTTGTGGTGAAAAGGATGAGTACTTCTACTTGTAAAATGGGTTTAGGAGGGATGTTAAGAAAGGAACTTGTTGTTAAATTCCTTTTGAAGGGTATTTCTTGGTGTTGGCTTTAAAGAATGGGTACTTAAACTTGTAAAATGGGTTTAGGAAGGACATTAAGAAAAGAAATTATTCTGAAATGTCCTTTGAAAAGTATTGCTTGGTGTTGGAGCATTCAAAAAGCTGTAAAGTAAAGTTTTGGGTGAAAAGGATGGGTACTTCAATTTGTAAAATGGGTTTAGGACGGTCACTAAGAAAAGAACTTGTTCTGAAATGTCTTTGAAAAGTATTGCTTGATGTTTGAGCATTCAAAAAGCTGTAAAGTAAAGTTGTGGGTGAAAAGGATGGGTACTTCAACTTGTAAAATGGGTTTAGGATGGACATTATGAAAAGAACTTGTTCTGAAATGTCTTTGAAAAGTAATGCATGGTATTGGCGCATTCAAAAGAACCAAAAAGCTGTAAAGTAAAGTTGTGGGTGAAAAGGATGGATGCTTCAACTTGTAAAATGGGTCTAGGAGGGACTTTAAGAAAGAAACTTGCTCTGAAATGCCATTTGAAAAGTATTTCTTGGTGTTGAGGCATCCAAAAAGTTGTAAAGTAAAGTTGTGGGTGAAAATGATGGGTACTTCAAGTTGGAAAATGGATTTAGAAGGGACATTAAGAAAAGAAGTTGCTCTGAAATATCTTTTGAATGGTATTTCTTGGTGTTGAGGCATCCGAAAAGCTGTAAAGTAAAGTTGTGTGTGAAAAGACTGGATTCTTCAACATGTAAAATTGGTTTAGGAGTGACATTAAGAAAGGAACTTGCTGTGAAATGCCTTTTGAAAAGTATTGCTTGGTGTTGTGGGCATTCAAAAAGCTGTAAAGTATAGTTCTGGGTGAAAAAGTTGGGTACTTCAAGTTGGAAAATGGGTTTAGAAGGGACATTAAGAAAAGATGTTGCTCTCAAATGCCTTTTGAAAGGTAGTTCTTGGTGTTGAGGTATCCAAAAAGCTGTAAAGTAAAGTTTTGGGTGAAAACAAGGGATGCTTCGACTTGTCAAATGGGTTTAGGATGGACATAATGAAAAGAACTTGTTCTGAAATGCCCTTTGAAAAGTATTGCTTGGTGTTGAGGTATTCAAAAAGCTGTAAAGTAAAGTTGTGAGTGGAAAGGATGGGTACTTCAAGTTGGAAAATGGGTTTAGAAGTGACATTAAGAAAAGAAGTTGCTCTGAAATGCCTTTTGAAAGGTATTGCTTGGCTTTGGAGCATTCAAAAAACTGTAAATTAAAGTTGTGGGTGAAAAGGATTAGTGCGTCAAGTATCAACGTGGGTATAGGTGGTATATTAAGAAAGGAACTTGCTCTGATATTCCTTTTGAAAGGTATTTTTTGGTGTTGAGGTATTCAAAAAGCTGTAAAGTAAAGTTGTGGGTGAAAAGTATGGTTACTTCAACTTATAAAATGGGTTTAGGAAGGACATTAAAAAAATAACTTGTTCTGAAATGCCATTTGAAAAGTATTGCTTGGTTTAGGAGCATTCAAAAGCTGTAAAGTGAAGTTGAGGGTGAAAAGTGTAGGTACTTCAACTAGTAAAATGGGTTTAGGAAGAAGATTAAGAAAAGAACTTGTTCTGAAAAGATATAAAAACGCATTTTGAAAAGTTTTGCCGGGGCCGGAGGGTCTTGGGGGGGCGGGGGGGGGTTGGGGCGGGGGGGTTACTTCGGGGTTGTGGTAGTGTGGGTCGGGGTCCTACCTAACCTAACCTGAAAGTGTGATTTCAGTGAAATTCCTTAAGCGTTTAGGGTTAACTTACCTTTTTTAGGGATGAGCATTTAGGGTTCTCCTACATGCTGAATCTGAAAGCGTGATTTCAGAGAAATTCTTTAAGCGTTTAGGGTTAACTTATCTTTTTTAGGGATGAGCATTTAGGGTTCTCCTAAATGCTGAACCTGAAAGTGTGATTTCAGAGAAATTCTTTATGCGTTCATGGTTAACTTACCTTCTTAGGGATGATCATTTAGGGTTCTCCTACATGCTGAATCTGAAAGTTTGTACCCTGACCTGTTTGATCTGAAATTGTAATTTCAGGGAAATTCTTTTAACTTTTTAGGGTAAACTTACCTTTTTAGGGGTGACTATTTAGGGTTCTCCAACATGCTGAACTTGAAAGTGTGTTCCCTGACATGTTGAATCTGAAAGTATAATTTTTATGGCGATAGACTATTGTAGAGAATAAAACGGTTGAGGGTTAAGATATTTATTGCTTAAAAATATTTAAAAACATTTGAAAAAAAAATAATGACATATTTAAAAAAAAAAAAGCTTAATCTATTTGATATGAGGAGGAGCAAGTTTAGGACTTTGGATATCTGATGCATTTTTCCATGTCAGGTATCTTTTCCGGTATCCATTGAGCGAAATATCTAACTTCATCTTCTGGGTCATGGACTGAATGAAAGTATTTCTCACATTTGAAGTCTTCTAAATTGAATAATGCTATGTTTTTATCACATTTTTCTAGTAAGAGTTTATCAGTTGGCACGTTTCCCTTAACATAAACAGCTTGCACACCGAAAAAACTGCATATTTCCTGAATTTCCTCTTGTATATGTTTCATTTCATAGCCATTTTCATTATGTGGTCGTATGGTTTTAGTGTAAAAGCCATTTCGATTTATAAAATTTAGTGTTGGACTCCATCTGTTTTTCTCGTACTTATACATATTGTATCTGATGCTCCATTTATAGCAATGAATTTCACGTCGTTGATTGTCTAGAAGTAAGAAAGCTACTTCGAAAATAATGCCAGTTGAGGAATATTTCAGACAAATATATTCCGTGTCAATCACACCAAACATTATTATATCTGAAAAAAAAGTGCTTAAATTAAATAAATATGTAATGTTTCTGAAACTCTAACAAATACAGCTCACTTTCATAGAATAAACTGAGAAGGAGGGAGTGTGTTCAAAGATCCCAACTTGCAAACTGTGAAAATAATTGGCAAATAAGTAACGTTTTACATTTCAGTAACTGCCCCTCTGAGTAAATATTTGGAGGGGTCAATTTTCTGAGGAATAACTCAAAGCATTGTTATACGAACATTCAGTTTGAATACGTAAAAAGAGATTGAAGCATGGTGTAGTAGCTTCTATCACATTTGGAAGGGCCATGGATCAATCACCATGTAGAAATTTGCCGTATGTAAAGAGAAATCTTTGTCGAAAGCAACCTAAACTCTGAAAATCATAGTTTGATTGCGATAAATTCAACTTTTCTCAGAAATAACTCAAAGCATTATTATACGAATGTTCAGTTTTTTATTCAAGCGCATGCCAGATCAATAAAGAATATATCTTACTACCTTTTATTCAAATGCTATAGTTAAAATCGTAAAATGTCAAAGAGAAATGGTTCGCACAACGAAGTAGAAAACAATTATGATAAAAACAATCTTTCATTTCTATTTTGTCACTAATAAAAGCGCTAACCCCCTCCCCAACAAAAATCACGGATTCACGCCCCTCCCCTAAATTTAGAAAAATTGTTATAGTTAAAATCGCTAAAATGTCAATGAGAAATGGTTAGACACTGAAGTCGAAAACAATTATGATAAAAACAATCGTTCATTTTCTATTTTGTCACTAATAAAAGCGCTAACCCCCTCCCCAACAAAAATCCTGGATTTACGCCCCCCTCCCCTAAATTTAGGAAAATTGTTATAGCTAAAATCGCTAAATTTCGAAGAGAAATGGTTAGACACTGAAGTAAGAAACACTTATCTTTTCATTTCTATTTTGTCACTATTACAAGTGCTAACCCCCTCCCCATCAAAAATAACGGATTCACGCCCCTCCCCTAAATTTATGAAAATTAACCCACCCTTAGGTCTATCACTAATTTGCAGACAAAATTAGCTGACTGCTATTTTCAGACAAACACTGACTTACGTAAAAGCATTGAAAACCTCGATTGCGTAAAACCAGCTAATGTATACAGACAGTGAAAGGGGTGATAGTTAATTATCGGCTTCGCGCTGGAGCATTATGTCAAAACAGAAGGCTTAATAACAACAGTGACGGAAGTCTCTGTTAGAGAAAAGATTACAATATGGAAAAGCTAAATTTTTCGAAAGGACAATTATTTCTTTTTGCGAGAATTTGGTTGTAAAAACAATGATGGATGGGGGGGGGTTAGGTTTTGAGGGTGAAAGAACACCTTTTATGTTTTCTATCGAGTATAAAGATTGTAAAGTGATGTTTGTATTGTATGGGGGGATTTACCTGAATATACTGGAGGGTGACCGCGGAAAATAATTTTATTTTGAAAATAAAAACGGAACTTACATGGTAGATTGAGGTCGCCAATGCTTCTAATTCATCAAATTTATCCATTGTGTCAAAATACTTTCTGATAATTTAATCACATTGCATGCCCGTTATATGCGAAATCTCAAGGGTGAATTGTTATGTAACGGGGAAAATCATATGTAAGCAAGTCTCTGATTGGCTGAGAAGGAAACACGTGATCTAACTGTTTCCGGGAAACTCATAACATTTGCTGAGAGCAACAACATGAAGGAAGTGTCATTGACCTGCTCCCATTAGACTCAATAATCCATTAAAGTGAGAAAGTTCCTGTTTTTCCATTCTCACTGACAAAAACCATAAAAACAGACATAAATGAGAGAAAGTTCCTGTTTTTCAAATTGTCACTGACAAAAACCATAAAAACATCCATAAAAGTGACAAAATTCATGTTTTTCAAGTGAGAAAAATACTGTTTTTTCATTATCACTGACAAAAACCATAAATCATCCATAACCATCCATGAAAAACATCAAATAAATGGACTAACACACATAACCATCCAAGAAAACAGACATAAATGTAACAAAATTCCTGTTTTTTCATTCTCACTGACAAAAACCAGAAACCACGTGGTTCTATGCCCATATATGGAGTAGGGTCAGGACCTCCTGAGGCATCTCTACTGATAGAGTAATTTCAAACATACCAATTACAAGTTTAATAAAAGACTTACGTAGCCCTACCGTAACAGTGTGACGAAATAAAATAGGCCTATCAATGCTATCGAGTGCCTTTTCAATGTCAAGGAAGGCAACATAAAGCTTAACTTGTCCCTGGAAGTATTTTCCTAAGAGAGCTTGGAGTATAAAAACAGGGTCTGATGCTGAATAGCCTTTCCGACATTCACCTTGCGTATCGCTAATAATGTTACTCTTATCTAGCCAGCACTCGAATATAACATTTAACACCTTTTCCAAGAATTTACTAAAAGTTGGCACTAGGCTAATGGAGCGATTATTATTATGCATTATACGGTCACCCTTTTTAAACAGTGGCTTTAAAACCGAAATGTACATGAAACTAAGACCACAGCAAGGCGAATGTCTTAACTATTTCTCGCGCAAATTCTAAAAGTTATCTGAAAAATCCTTTTATCGCCAATGCTTGTAAACACATTGCTATTATGTTCCAGTCACAGTATAAAGATATAGCAGTAAGTTTACCGCAGATAATTTCTGGCTCTTCATTATCGGTGCGAACAAACAGCTCCTCCCACTTCTTCTTGCATTGGCGCGTACAACCCGCTCCTCTCATTTGATCTGCCATCAGCGGTCCAATTACCTTGGAACGCGTATTTTGGCAGAAACTTTCTCAAAATGCCTTTGAAACCAATTTGAGACTTCGAAATCTACTTTTAATTCCTAAAAACATCTAATAATAACATTGCACTACTAATTACCGATTTTCATATATGTATTGAAATATATTAATTTAAAATTAGTTTCTTCAAAATTTAGTGTTCCAACGTTGAAGCCAAGTTTCTCGTTCAAGAGAAATCTGACTTGTCTACCCGCGAAAAGATCTAATGTCGCTTATGTTTCTACGTTCTCTGGAGCTCTCGCACCTCTGTCCGGGTTTTTATAATGGGTGAGATAGGGAAGTCATACCGCCTATAATTTATATACTGTGGTTCCAGTTTAAGCCTAAAGGCACTCAGAGGCCTTAAAAAGCTAGCCAACTGATGCTGGCTAATTAGTAAGCTTCAAAACAATTCTCTTTGTTTTTTATTTTAATTAATTAAAAAAACTTTTTTCCACAGAAGAAAAGTAAATAACTCCATTAAACCAAAAATGAGCAAAAATAAAATCAATTAATCTAACAAGCGTGAAACTACCACAAATCAGCATCAATACATAAATGAAACCCAAAACGAACAGAAATTACAATAAATAACCGAGTCAAACTCAAAATGACCAGAGATTAGCATGAGTAGGGCTCAAAACCCCTATGCCTTCCCAAGGCCAGAACATAATTTGCACTTTACTGAAAAATGTAAATGTTTTTACTTTTATAACTTTAATAAATCAAATAATATTAACATTTTGATTACTAAATATCGGTATATGTATATTAAACAATAATATACATATACTGATAAAACAGAAAACAGTTAAAACTGTAGACTTTGTGCCAACATCATTCTTTACTTAGGCAGCAAGATTGTGCTGCCTATGATATAATAGCTTCTTCCTCTTTACTAAAGCTTGTGTTGCTTGTCTTGTCTTGCCCCTAAGGCTTGGGTTGTGCGGCTAAGATAGGGGATAGAAGTAATATTAGATACCCTAATAACTTGGAGAGAAAGTTTTATTGGAAAATGATCTGAATCCAAAATTCAAGATGCAAGCAATGAACTCCACGTCTACCCAAGCATAATTGATGACGCTGGAGTTCAGCCTCGAGAAGCAAGTGTACTTACCTCTACATCTATCCTCGCCAAATCTTCCATTACAAATTGCTAGTTTATTTTCTTCATCATATGCTAATAAATCCCCCCCCCCAATATGTATTCTCCTAGACTGATCATCGCTGCTCCGTGGCGTTTGGAAAACCTCCAGCAGGATATCTGCTTTTTCATCTAAAATAATTCAGGAGTTAAAAAGGGTAAAGAATTCGGCATCGGACTTTACAGTCCCTACCGGCGGTGCTGATCTCCGTTTCTTGGCCATTCAGCCAGGAAATGCAATGGGGGTTTGGGGGCAAACCATCCTGTGCTTTCGCACACCCTTCCTGTTTACCCTCCCCGGATTTCTTCAAGTACCCATTAAAAGCCGGGTCGACTCTGGCTGAGCTTACAGAGTCACGCCACTGACCCCCGTCCTAAACCAAATAATTGGGTACACTAGGATTCGAACCCTTGTCCTCTCTGAAAAAGGGTCGTAAATCTAGCGCACCAACCCACTCGGCTAGGACAGTTCTTTCTTTCATAAATTCAGGAGTTAACCGTCATATGTTCGCATTAAAATCACCTGCCACAACCTTATTCTTCATGTAGCATATTCCACGTATCTTCAGACTATTAAGAACTATTTTGCTGGGCAAGATGTACAGAACTAACAATAAAAACGTATTTTTAGACTTAACTCTATCCCACACTATATTCTCTGATCGGCTGGCAAGTCTTACTGCGGAAAAAATGATGTCTGGCTAAAAAAAATAATCACACCACCATAATACCTGTTATTCTTAGAGACTTTTTTATTCACTGCAAAAAGGAATGATTATTTAAGGAAAGGCACTGTACATCATCGTAAAAATTATGCCAAGACTCAATCACACAAACTATATCTAACTCCCAAAATGTAGCCAGTCATATATTTTTGTTTTTCACTTATAATCTTGAATATTCCAGCACCTAATTCTGTGCACACATTTGACAGAAATGGGTATGCATAGATAGAAAGATGGATATTTATTTCGAGAAATTACTATCACAAGCCATGAAGGGCCGAATTCGAATTTCGAAGTCCATAAAAAAAATAAATAAACAAGAAAATCATAACAAAAGCACCACAACAAAAAAATTGGCAACAAATGCAACAAAAAAATATCGGAATGTTATATTATTCCTTCGTCACTTATATTAAAAACTGCAAAATGGCAACTATTTAAAAAGATAAAAACTTAAAAAAAATACATACATTAACAAATGTTTAAAAAACAACATAAAAAGGGGAAGAAAAACGAGCTGTTTCTTTTATCATGTAAGAGATAAGATAAAATTGATGTACAAATTAACAACTATTTATTATATCAGTAAAAAAAGGGATAAAAGATTTCTTATACCGCAGGGTAGTACAAAGATTGGGAGATAAGCTGGGAATAGGCTGGGACACAGTTCGTGGAGGACGAGTTCTATCCGGTACACGGTATTCAGGGAAAAAGTTCGCAGTACGGGGGTTCAAAAGTGCCAACTTACCAAAACGGAGGCACAAATTACT
This sequence comes from Artemia sp. Qi Xiang Cuo, assembly GCF_049724085.1. Lineage (NCBI taxonomy): Eukaryota > Metazoa > Arthropoda > Branchiopoda > Anostraca > Artemiidae > Artemia > Artemia sp. Qi Xiang Cuo. The sequence goes on along the minus strand of NC_142794.1, from coordinate 101,133,521 downwards.
TCTTCGTCTCTCGAGGGTCTCTAGTTTTGAAATATTTAACAAATACAAATATGGTATCTTGTCCTCTTTAAAAATAATTCTTAGACCTCTCTTTTGGACATTTTCAATTTTTTGTGTTGCTTCATTTGAGAGGCCAGGGTGCCACACAGGACAAGCATACTCTAGTATGGGACGCACACAAGAAATGTATACTTGTAGTAAATGTGATTGGGGGCAACCAAATTTATTTAAAAGTTTAAGGAGGGAAGGGAGGGGTTTGCTTGTCGTAGGATATTATTTATATGGGCATCCCATTTCAAATTGGAAGAAATTGTAACACCAAGGAGTGACAGAGGTTTCAGGAGGTATAGGAGCAAGAAAAATGGGAGGGGATTTAAGGAAACTTACTGAGACTATTGCGGATTTAGAAGGGTTAACTGTCATGTCAAGGGAAAAGGCCTCACAGGAAATATCGTGGAGTATGCCCATTTGGTTGCTAATCGTCTTTTTATGGCATATCTTTGAAAGTGTCAGGTTATCGACGACAAATTTCCACTTATTTTCATAAAGGGTTGAAAAGGTGTTAATCATAAGAGAAAAAAGGAGAGGTACTAGAATAGTCCCCTGAGGAATGCCATTAAATATGGGGAGATGATCTGAGAAACACTTTAGATATTCAACTACTTGAGATCTATTAGAGAGAAAAGAGGCAACGAGCTTAACAAGGAAAGTTTCAATGTGCATTTCATTTATAAGTTTATCTATGAGTAAATTGTGGATAATCATATCGAAAGCTTTTTGAAGATCAATAGAGATCAGATTAAGCCAAGTGTTAGGTTTTTCAAGTAATTTACCCATGGTATCAACAAGATGGATCAGGTAATGAGAGGTTGACGTGGATTTGAGATTACCAAACTGTCTAAGATCAATGAGGGGGAGGACTTTCGTCTTAAGCCAGTCTGCGAGAAAACTTTCATGCAATTTTGAAAAAATTGAAATAATGATATGGAGACAACTAGCACCAAAGTAATGCGTTTTGTTTTTCTTTTTGATTGGGGTAAATCAATCTTGTTTCCAATATTGACGGAACTTTCAATAGCCAGCAATTTCACTAAGAAGGGTGGAGAAAGGTTTAGAGAGGTATTCACTGAAATTTTTTAATTTCATACCAATTCTTTGGTTTATCATGGCACAAGATTTTTATTTTATTTTTATAGTAGGCTCGGGCAGCTTTTCTAATTTGACTTTTTGATTCCTTTCTTAATTTATTTGCTTCAGCTAAATTACCCCTGTTAAATAAGCTAATTTTCGGGCGGATTAGCATTTTTATGTGATTATTTATGTAAGGTTTATCACTGGAGCATTTTCTGATTTTTTTTTCTTTTCTGGGAAACATAATGAGTAGGAATCAATTAGTTTTTTTGTGAAAAATCAAAATTTTATCATCAAGGCTGTTAGCATTATAAGGGTCTGTCCAGTTTTCGTTGGTCAGCCATGATCAAAAAGAAAAATAGCCTGTGTCAATAAGGGAACGGTAAACCCCTGTGGGGGTAGTAAAGGAATGTTCAATGGCTGAAGAGGGAGAAAAAGAAGACAGTAGTGGTAACTGCCTCCTAGTGGTGGCAGTGCTTGCGAGGAGTTGTAATACTTACTCATGTTTGAACAAATAACATCCAGAGAGGTGTTACCTTTTGTTGTAGATATTTTAACCAGTTGTTTAATATCAAGAGAGGTACAGACAGAGTCTATCCTCAGGTCATTCACATTGCCAAGTAAGCAAATACCAGCGTTCGGATACTTTGATAACACAAAGTCAGCACTTATAAGAAATTGTTGTATAAATTTGCGTTTCTGGTCAATACTTTGGTTAGGGGAATGATAAAAGACGGCGGTTACAATTAAATTGAAAGGGCGGGGAAGTACTTTCGGTCTAAGGCTCAGACATAGAATGTCATCATAATCTGATAAGTTGGGGGTGGGGAAGAGTTTAGGTTGGAGGTTATCTGGGACAAAAAATAATATACCACCCCCTTTTTTCCCGAGAGGGTTATCGGGAGGGCGAAGCTTTATAAACTGAGTATAATTGCTGATTTTTAGGAAATCTGGGTTCTGGGACTGAACCTCTGTCACAGCAATAATATTAATTTTATGAATTTCAGAGATACCCTCGAGTTCGGTAATTTTGTCAAAATTCAGGCTCTCAGCATTGGTATGTAGGAAAGTTGGAAATTTAAACCGCTTTGGGTATTGGGATTTTTTGTCAATTTGGGATGGAGTTATTTGGGGTTGAAGTTTATGAGAAGGATGCTGTGAGTAAAGGGGTGGTTTTGAGGCGCTATTAAAAGGCAGGACTGGACCGGGCTTGAGAGAAAATGAGGAGGGCGGTCAAATTATGGGGATATTATTAAGTTGGGATGGAACTACGGTGGAATTCGTCTCACTATTTGAAGTTTTAGAAATTCTGCATGGAGGTGTTGTTACCTGTGGATCGTTCTGCCTGCTTACTCTTAAACCAGAGTCATACTGGTAGGGTAGCCAGGGGGGATAAAGTGCAAGAGAAGGGAGAAAGGTTTCCTGGTGATCTGGGAATAAGTCAAATTGTGAATGTTCTTTATATGGGGGGGGGGCAAGATGCTGCTGAGGGAGGGACATACGGTGGAGGGTGTCTGTGAGGGGAGGGGGCGGGTTTGTTTCGGCAAATAACGGGTGGAGTCCAGAACCGGTCGGTAACTTTTTGGACGCACGGAGTAGAACGGAGTCGAAAGGAAGTGGATTTTTGGGAGGAATATGAGTGAGGGGGTTTTGGGGATGGTCCGAATTGAGTAAAGTGATTGTGGGGGTTGGACTGACTGGGCACGTGTAAGTACTTCGGGCGGAGGATTGTTTCGAGGGATGGATTCCTGAGGTATACTGCTCTGTATCGGGTATGCAGGGGGATGAGACTGAAAGTCGAATGGAACACGAACTAGGGGAGGGAGGTGTGAATACTTTCGGCGTCGCCCTAAAAACGTTGGGTTTCAAACCTACGCTCCAACCCTGAAGATGCATGAGCAAAAGTAGCCACACGACTTATCAATACAAGATAAAACACAACACAGATCAACATGATCAAAAATACACTTATCAGACACACAGACTCCCGAAATAAAATGATGACAAATATGTAGAAACTTGCATCGTTTGCGAAACTTACAGAAACCACTATCAAAATGCTTGCAGAACACATTTTCCTTTCTGCTTATTTTTACATTTATTTTTGTTTTATCCATCACTTTCATAATTTTTTCAAAAATAATAACAATGTCATCGTCTGGTAATGACTTTTCCATAACCTTGTTAATCCTTTCGTTTAGTTCAGTATCACCTGATAATTTATGTAACAAAAACCGGAAGTCACTGGACTATTAACGAACTCAAGGGCGTCATCAGTAGTCATCAGTAGGGCGTCATCAGGTATTTGTATGCTCTCATGGGATACTTAGCAGTTAATGCTAAATTTGTTGAATTCTCATAATTGATCCCCTAGTGCATTAATAATTGCTTCGTTGTTTTTTTAGTCCTCTTGTAATTTGGTGATTTTTGATTTAAGGGTCACTTGATTATTTTCTAGATTATAGAGTTTATCTTCCATAAGAAGGCGGTGTGAATTATGGGAGTTGATATTTTCATTTATTTTTTTAATTTCCAGATCACGTTCATGGAGTATATCGTTACCAATTTTTTGGTCATTGAGAAATAAGTCAGCTTGTTTATTCAAATCTTCTATGGCTACTTCATGGTCTGAATTCTTCTCTAACTGGGAATTGTATTTAGCTCGGAGATCAGACAGCGGTTTGATATGTTTAACACAGTCAACACAAGGGGGGACTTGGCAAGCTTGATTTTTTGAAACTGATTTTGGGGTTGTATGTTATGTGACAGACTTGGGTGTAGAGCGTGGTTTAGAGCCAGTGGGTAGAGAAAGTGGTGTTAAAGGTGGTTCAGGGTCATCATTCAAAGAACGGAGGGACTGGCAGTTTAAACATAACCACTCACCACATTGTTTTCTCTCCTCAATAGAAAATGCCTGCACACTTTGGATGAAACCACTGTTGACACCGACTGCACTGCACTGTTCCACTAGCGGCACGAAGTCTGCACTCTGGGAATGTGAATTTCATGGACCTTGACATAATAGTGAAAAAAAATCCAGATAATATAGCTCGAAACTGGTCAATGACTGACGGGTATATGGCCACACGGATACTAATTTCCGCCACTCATCTTCTCAGGGGAATCCCCACCCTTACCATTTGAAGATGAATTCAAACTATTTAATTTGGTCAGCTTGTGTACTTCTACCGTAGCTCTCAGTAGTGGTGTTTTTAAGGATACTGTGAATTCCAGTTTTGTGTGCATTTTCGGGACCAATGATTGTTTCTAATCTTCTCTTTGATTTCCCGTGGGTAACCATTTTCTGCATTTGATCAGGGTAATCCCCGTTTTCGCTAGTGCTAGTGACGGAGCTTGCACTTCACTTCGAGAATTTTGAATTCCCGATACTTCGGGATTAACTTGATGGACCTGTGAACTGCCACAGTACTAGGTTTCTACCCTATTGGTGACTTGGTCATAAAAAAAATGTTTGCCCTTCAATGAAAAGGTGTGTTCCTGTTAATTTGGCGTCTTGTCCACGCAATATAGCCTCATTCAGCTTCGATTTGAGTTCTTGGTGTGATTCACACTCTAAATGAATATAGTCCGGCCATGGCCGTATCCAGGGGGGGGGTGATCCGGTTTGAACCCCCCCCCCTCCCTCGAAATTTTTGTTGAGACGGTTTCCTATTGCGACCAATTGTTGAGACGGTGATATTTTGTGGGTGGCAACAACTTGCCCTTCGTTGTATCGACGAGTCCGGCCCCATTTCTTTCTCGGAACTAGAACCTTTTCGCAATAATGGTAACTTCCGTTCACTAATGCGGCTGGTGGCGAGGAACTGTGGTGATGTTCAGCACAACCATCTTTTTTCTACAGCCGGAAACTCTACATATCTTTCTTCTTTCACCCAGATTTGTATTATCACCGTATCCGGGGAGCTCTTTCAGCAGTCTATTGTGGAAAGAGTAAACGGAAGTTAATGCTTTCTGGCGCTTTCCGATGAAGCAGTGGACCTTTCGAATACCGAGCTGCTATCTTTTAGCATCCACTACACTTTCAAAAGGAATATGCATGTTGACTGTCTTAGTTTTTCCCCCAATTTTTGATTTGACTCGGCAAGGTCTGGCTTCGTCAATCCAGCAATTTTTTGAAAGCCTTGGTCCTAACCAGAACAAGATGGTTGGTCAGGGATATGACAGTGCGGCAGCGATGAGTGGGCATCTTAGGGGTGTCCAGGCTGTTATACGTGAAAAGTATCCGAAGGCGCTTTACGTCCATTGTAGTGCGCACAGTCTCAACTTGGTCATCTCTTCTGTATGCTCTATTCTGGCGTTTAAGCATTTCTTCGGTGTCTTGTCACAAGTCTGCAGTTTTTACCATACTTCCCCACTCAGGACACAGAATTTAAAAGAGAAGATCAACGAAATACTACCGGATTCAAGGAAACATACTTTAACAGGACTCTGCGAAACAAGATGGGTGGGGCTCCAAGATTCAGTCGTGCGTTTTTTTGAGCTGCACTGACCAATCCTGCGATCCCTGGAAGCTCTTGAAGAGAACGGAAATGCAGAAACTTCTGCAAAAGCTGTGCAATTGCTGGACATGATGCGTCAGTCGCAATTTGTGGTGTGTCTCCTTGTGTTCAAACAGCTTTTTTGTCTTACACTTCTACTATGCAAGACTCTTCAGTCAGTTAACTGTTATTTGGCAACTGCATGCAGGCACATGGAAACTGTCCTTTCAAAAACAAAGGAAATGCGAAGAAATGCTGCTACTGCTTTCACGTCTATTTTCGACGAAGCTCAGCGTTTTGCCAGCGACTTAGGACTGGAGATGACTCGTCCAAGGACGAGAGGTGGCCGGAGTATGCATGCAGACGATCCAGACCTTCTCAACCACTATAGAACCTCACTCTTTATTCCTTTCCTGGACCACTTCACTTCCGAGCTGAAACAACGATTTGTGCTTCACCACAAACTGCTGTCAAATCTCAGCGTCCTTTCTCCTGCTAAAATTGCTTCTGTCGGTCTGAAGGCATTAAACCTGGAGTCATTGGTTGAATTGTATGGCGATATTCTTCCCGAGCCAGACTGTCTGCAGCAAAAAATTTAGCTATGGCGCATCAAGTGGGAGAATGTTCCGGTATCAGAGAGGCCTACTTGTGCTGTGTCTTCGCTTCAGGCATGCGACGCTTGCTTTTTTCCAAATGTTTTTCTTCTTCTGGCTGTTTTTGCGATGGTACCTGTTAGCACTGCTACTCCTGAAAGAAGTTTCTCAACGCTCAGAAGGCTCAAAAACTGGCTGAGAAATGCAACAGGAGAAGAACGATTGAGTGGCTTAGCCCTCCTTGTAGTTCATAGGGACGTTAACATCTGGCCTGACAAGGTCATCGACATTTTTGCAGGGAAGCAAAATCGTCGCCTGGATTTCGTTTTATAGATATTCGCCCTTAATTTTAGCTAAAAAAAAAAATATATATATATAGACTACTTCTACTATTTTGCTTCTTTTTGCGTTAATTGTTTTTGCTGTCTCAAAAAAAAAAATTAGCTTGTAGTATTTAACTCTGTATGTAAATACTTGTCTTGTTTTTTCGTTACTGAAAAAAAAAAAAAAATGTCCCTTAAAGATACGAAAGTATGCCTAGTGGACGCGTTCTCGTTCGCAAGGAGCGGACTAACCGTCTCGAGCTAACGTAATGTTGCTCGAGGATGTTAGACAAAGTCCACGGGAAAAAATCGGTTAACTCCCCCCCCCCTGAACAAAAATCCTGGATACGGCCCTGAGTCCGGAGCTATAGGAATATCGAACTTTTTAAAAAGCCGACCACTTAGAAGGATTATATCACGAAGTTTCTGATTATTAAATTTCACCAAGATAGGGCGTGTCATGCCTGGTTTACTTGTCCCGAAGCCAAAACATCTTTAAAATCACTCCTGGTCAGACCAAGTTGAGGTAGATGGCGGCTTGGCTTGTCGCCATAACCTCTTCTACAAGTCTTCTTAGAGGTGGGTTAATTGGTTTTATTTTATAAATGATCAAGTTTTGCAGTTTAATCTCTTTTTCAAGTTGTTCTCGTCTTTTTTTTCTTCGGATAATTGGTTTCGAAGTAGGTTCATTTCAGATCTTACTGTCTCATCACAACTCTTTGGCTTGGCCTTTAGGACCTCTGGTTCCAATTTGATCGCTGAGACACTAGTGGTGACTTCGCGTAACTGGTTTAACTTAGAATGCATTTGCGATAATTTATCAAGAATTGCTGCCATCCCAGTTGGTTCAGTCAATTTCATTCTTGTCCTTAGACTCATCCCAAAAATATTATAACGAAAATATTTAACAAAAAACGAAATTTACGAGCGATGGAGCAATTATATGCCTTGCAAAAGTCAAGTATGCCATCTCAATATGGGTTATCCAACTAAGTAACATTGAACTCGACGTGGTACCAACTCTATAAATTGGTTTTAATGTTCATTGGTCTGAATCTACACTCTTACTGATATTTTTTACAATTATTTTCTCCTTTCTTATTTCACGTTGGCCCAAGCAGTTGAGTGAAGGACATAAGTTTCGAGTCGTTTGAAAAACAAGTTTTTGTGCCATTTTAGACAATCCGATTTTTTTTTTTTTTATTATTATTATTATTATTTCAGTTCCCATGCACCAAGAACTTAGGAATATAAGTTTAAAGATTTTAGAAAAAAAAGAATTGACGCTTTTTCAGGCGCCTTACGTGGTGAACTAAGTAGAGAGGGGGGCGCTACTCCCACGCGAACCACGTGGTTTATGGTTTTCTCACTGAGAATGAAAAAAACAGGAATTTTCTCACTTGAAAAACCAGGAATTTTGTCTGTTTTATGGTTTTTGTCAGTGAGAATGAAAAAACAGGAACTTTCTCACTTTCATGGATGTCAACAGCAATTTATGTATGTTTCATGGTTTTTGTCAGTGAGAATGGAAAAACAGTATTTTTCTCACTTTGCTGTCAGTCATTAATCAAATTGTTTCCGGGCAAAGTTTAGTAATGTCTGACAGGTACTGCTCCAGGAATAGATCCAAGTCATTAATGTCTTTGCCTCGGAAACAACTCTTTTGGTTGAACTCCAAAGGATATTAATAACCAAACGCCATGGAAACAATTCTCCAAGAAACATCTTAGCGATGAATAGTTATAGCGAGGGAATAAGGTTTTGTTATTAATTTGAAATGCATTAGCGCAAAGATGCCAAAAACAAAAGGAACGCGCTGAGTTACGTTTAGGGGATTATTTGGACGAAACGAGTTTAGAAAAGTTATGGAACTATTTCGGCGAAAGATTTTTGAAGAGGTTTTGGAAGAGGATTTGAAGGTCAAACTCTGTGGTTGTCATAATACACAAGTTCCATTTGGACAGTGTCGTGAGGTCCTCTACCCCAACCCCACAGGGTTCCGATCCCCCGACCCCAACCCCGCAGGAAGCCCCCTGGTCCTCAAAGGTCCCCCAACCTCCCAAAGAGCCCCAGCCCCCCCTCCAAACGCCCTCCACAGACCCGCAAAGGCCCTCCCCAGGTCCTCAAAGGGCCCCCCGGACCCCCAAGGGCCCCGGACCCCCAAGACCCTCCCCCGATTCGCCAAGGTCCCCCGGGCCCGCGACGCGCCGCGGGCCCGGAAAGCGCCCCATGGGGATGCGCCGCAGGGGGATGCGCCGCGGGGTCGGGGGAGGCGCCGCAGGGATGCGCCGCAAAAAAGTAAACGTAACAGTAAAACGTTTGAACGGTGATCCCCCAAATGTCCTCCCCATAACCCCCTAACCAAGGCACCACCTCGTCCCCAAAGGGTAACTCGGGTCCCACCCCGCCCCCCAGACCCCCCAAGCGCCTACCCCGCCCCCGGCGTTGGGTGTTGTTTGTTGTGTGTAAACTATGATTTGGGGTGTATGGGTTGCTATTTTTGACTTTTCTGAGTTGGATTTCTTAGTCTTTCATTGGTATGTGTTGTCTGAAACCTATGATTTGGGATGGGTGGTTTGCTATTTTGACTTTTCTGAGCTGGATTTCTTAGCCTTTCATAGGTGTGTGTTGTCAGAAAATTATGATTTGGGAAATAGTTTAGAGTTTTTAGCTTAGAGTCTTAGCTTAGAGTTTTTGTTAGAGTTGAAGTTTAGTTTATTAGTAGTTAAGAGTTTAGAGTTTTAGCATAAAGTCTTAGCTTTGATTTTTTGTTAGGGTTCTAGTTTAGTTTAATTTTAGTTAAGAGTTGAATGTTTTAACTTAGAGTTTTCGTTGAAGTTCTAGTTTAGTTTAGTTTTAGATAAGAGTTTAGAATTTTAGCTTAGAGTCTTAGCATAGAGTTTTTTGTTAGAGTTCTAGTTTATTTTAGTTTTAGTTAAGAGTTTAGAGTTTTTAGCTGAGAGTCATAGCATAGAGATTTTGTCGAAGTTCTAGTTTAGTTCAGTTTTAGTTAAGAGTTTAGAGTTTTGGAAAACTTACACACACACGCCAAAACTTACACACACACACAAAAAATTACACACACACACACACAAAAAAACTTAAACATCAAAACAACAAAAAACTCACACACACACAAACAAAAACTTAGAAACACACACACACACACACACACAAAACTTACACGCACACACACGAAAACTTACACATACACGCCAAAACTTACACACACAAAAACTTACACACACACACACACACACATACACAAACTAACTTACACACACACACACAAAAAAAACTTACAAACACAAAAACAAGCACACACAAACACACACACAAAAACTTACACACACACACACACAAAAAACTAAAACCCAAACACAAAATCTTAGACACACAAAAACTAACACGCACACAAAAAAACATACACCCACACGCACAATCTTACATGCAAACAAAAACTTACATGCACACAGAAACTTACACACACACACAAAAACTTACACACACACACACAAAAACTTACACACACACAAAAACTTACACACACACAAAACTTACACACACACACACACACACAAAAACTTACACGTGCACACGAAAACTTACATGCACACAAAAACTTACACACACACACACAAACTAACACTTACACACACACACGAAAAAAATTACACACACAAAAGAATAGAATATATCAAAAATACACACACACACACAAAAACTTTCACAAAATAGCAAAATATTAAATTATACAACATTATTTCCATCTACATCTTTAATACACACACACACAAATTATTACACTCACGCACAAAAACTTACACACACAGAAAAACTCACACACACACACACACTAAAACTTATGCACACACACACACACACACACACACACACACACACAAAAAAAAATAACACAAGCACACGAAAACTAACATCCACAAAAAAACTAACATGCACACAAAAACTTACAGACACTCACAAAATCTTACACTCACACACAAAAACTTACACACACACTAAAAATTACACACACACACGAAAAGTTACACACACACACACAAAAACTAACACACACACAATAAAACTTACACACACACACAATAAAACTTACACACACACGCCGAAACTTACACACTCAAAAAAACAAACACACAAACACACACAAAAACTTACACATGCACACGAAAACTTACATGCACACAAAAACTTACATGCACACAAAAACTTACACGCACACACACACACACACAAACTTACACACACACACACAATAAAACTCACACACACACAAAAAAACTTACACACACACAAAAACATACACACACACACACACACAAACAAACACATGAACACGAAAACTTACATGCACACAAAAAACTTACATGCACACAAAAACTCACACACACACACACACGAAAGCTTACACACACACTCCAAAACTTACACACACACCAAAACTTACACACACACACACATACACACACACACACAAAAACTTACACATGAACACAACAAAAGCACACACACACACGCACAAAAACTTACAAACACACATGCACACACAAAACTTACACACACTCACACGAAAACACACACACACGCCAAAACTTACACACACAAAAACTTACACACACACATACACACAAACTCACACACACAAACACAAAAAACTTACACACACACACAAACACACACAAACTTACAAACACACAAAAACTTACACACACACACAATATCTTAGACACAAACAAACTTACACAAACACACAATAACTTACACCCACACGCAAAAAATTAAATGCACACAAAAACTTACATGCACACTAAAACTTACACACACACAAAAACTTACACACACACACAAAAACTTACACACACACAAAAACTTACACACACACAAAAACTTACACACACACACACACACACAAACAAAAACTAACACATGCACACGAAAACTAACATGCACACAAAAACTAACACACACACACACACGAAAACATACACACACACACGACAAAACTAAAACACACAAAATCTAAGACACACAAAAACTAACACACACACACACAAAAAAACTTACACCCACACTCAAAAACTTACATGCACACAAAAACTTACATGCACACAAAACCTTACACACACAAAAACTTATACACACTCACAAAAACTTACACATACACACAAAAACTTACACACACACACACGAAAACTTACGCACACACACGAAAACTTACACACACACACACGCCAAGACTTACACACACACAAAAACTTACACACTTACCATATCACAGTTACATTGTCTGAATTTTTCAAATTTTATTTTGAATTTCTGTCGTGAAATGCAAGAGTTGGAATATTTCAGTAGTGACTTGTTGTACTTTGCCTTCTCACAGTTACATTCTCTTGATTTTTCGAAGTTCATTTTGAATTTCTGTCATGAAATGAACGAGTTGGAAAATTGGGGTCTTCGTCCACCAGCCTGAATGGTGGAAATCCACTAGCTCAGTATTGGGGTCCCAGTCCACCAGCCTGAACGGTGGAAATTCACTAGCTCAGAATTGGGGTCTTAGTCCACCAACCCGAATGGTGGAAATCCACTAGCTCAATATTGGGGTCTTAGTCTACCAGCCTGAATGATGGAAATTCACTAGCTCAGAATTAGGGTCTTAGTCCACCAGCCTGAATGGTGGAAATTCACTAGCTCAGAATTGGGGTCTTAGTCCACCAGCCTGAATTGTTGAAATTCACATTAGACGAGGTTACGTGTGCACACACACACACACACAGAGAGACGACTAACACACAGGGACAACACACACAGAAAGAAACTGAATTACAATATGAATATGATCAGGAATTGTTTACAAGTCAGGTTGGCCGAGTGGTTAAGGCGCTAGACTCAAGATCTGGTCCCCATACGGGGTCGTGGGTTCGAACCCCACACCTGACAATTTTTTTCTAATGTACTTTTTTTCTTTTATCATGTCTTGTGATTTCACTAAATAAATTCTGTAAAAGGATTTATGCAGAACCTAAATTGTTAGGGCCTTTAATAGATTAAATAAAAAAAACTAGAAAAGTGCAAAATGTTCAAATTCTCTTCTGAATTTTTCTTAAAGAAGAGAAAAAAGTTAGCCCAATTCTGAACTTTATCAATGAAACTGAATTACAATATGAATATGATCAAGAATTGTTTACAAGTCAGGTTGGCCGAGTGGTTAAGGCGCTAGACTTAGGATCTGGTCCCCATATGGGGTCGTGGGTTCGAGTCTCACACCTGACAATTTTTTCTTATTCTAAATCTTTGGAAACAGCCTCGATTTCTGACCATTTAAGTTTTGATGTTAGTGTTGTCAGTCAAAAGCTATGACTTTGAGAAAAGAGCTTGAGAAAATTGCCTGATTATCGAAAAATGGGGAAACATCCTCCAAAAGTCGACAGGAATGCACCCCCCGGCGCTTTCTCGGATATGTTGAATGAAATATGCAAAGTCGACATAGCTTTATTTAATTTTTTAAGGTTAATTTAGACGAGGTTCTGAATTTTCTTAAAGAAGAGAAAAACGTTAGCTCAATTCTGAACTTTACCAATGAAACTGAATTACAATATGATTATGATCAAGAATTGTTTACAAGTCAGGTTGGCCGAGTGGTTAAGGCGCTAGACTTAAGATCTGGTCCCCATATGGGGTCGTGGGTTCGAGTCCCACACCTGACATTTTTTTCATATTCTAAATCTTTAGAAACAGCCTCTATTTCTGACCGTTTAAGTTTTGATGTTAGTGTTGTCAGTCAAAAGCTATGACCTTGAGAAAAGAGCTTGAGAAAATCACCATGATTATCGAAAAATGGGAAACATCCTCCAAAAGTCGACAGGAATGTCACCCTCCAGCGCTTTCTCGGATATGTTGAATAAAATATGCAAAGTCGACATAGCTTTATTTCATTTTTTAAGGTTAATTTAGACAAGGTGACGTGAATGAAAATGAAAAAAGCTCACACTTCAGTTCTTAATTTCACAAAGTCATAAAACATTCAAAGTTCTCTTCTAATTTTTCCATGAAAATAAAAGGGTTCTACTTCAGTTCTGTTTTTCTCAAAGAGATGAAAAAATTTAAAGTTCTATTCAAATTTAAAATTAAATTTTAACTCCTTTGTATTATTGATTTACCCCTCAAATTTTTAAATTAGAAAATGAGAGACTCGTTCTATTATTAAAGACAATCGTTCAAACTCGTTCATCTAACCTCCAAAACAATAGGTTAGGTTAGGTATAAATAAATATTAATAAATAAATAGAAACATTTCTACATGTTTAAGTTAGGTTAGGTTAACTTATCATGAGCGCTCATGATAAGTTAACCCAACCTTTTCCGGCGAGTAGGGTTAGGTTAGGCTAGATTAAGTTAGGTTAGGTTAAGTTAGGTTAGGTTAGCCCACGTACGCTTCACTTAGGTTAGCTTAGGTTAGGTGAGAGACAGGCAAAAAGTTAGGTGTATGATTAGGTTAGGTTAGATTAAGTTAGGTTAGGTTAGGTTAAGTTAGGCTAGGTTAGCATACGTACGAAGCTATGACCTTGAGAAAAGAGCTTGAGAAAATCACCATGATTATCGAAAAATGGGGAAACATCCTCCAAAAGTCGACAGGAATGTCACCCTTCAGCGCTTTCTCGGATATGTTGAATAAAATATGCAAAGTCGACATAGCTTTATTTCATTTTTTAAGGTTAATTTAGACAAGGTGATGTGAATGAAAATGAGAAAAGCTCACACTTCAGTTCTTAATTTCACAAAGTCATAAAACATTCAAAGTTCTCTTCTAATTTTTCCAAGAAAATAAAAGGGTTCTACTTCAGTTCTGTTTTTCTCAAAGAGATGAAAAATTTAAAGTTCTATTCTAATTTTAAATTAGATTTTAGCTCCTTTGTCTTATGGATTTACCCCTCAAATTTTTAAATTAGAAAATGAGGGACTCGTTCTATTATTAAAGACAATCGTTCAAACTCGTTCATCTAACCTCCAAAACAATAAGTTAGGTTAGGTATAAATAAATATTAATAAATAAATAGAAACATTTCTACATGCTTAAGTTAACCTAACCTTTTCCGGCGAGTATGGTTAGGTTAGGCTAGATTAAGTTAGGTTAGGTTAAGTTAGGTTAGGTTAGCCCACGTACGCTTCACTTAGGTTAGCTTAGGTTAGGTGAGAGACAGGCAAAAAGTTAGGTGTATGATTAGGTTAGGTTAGATTAGGTTAAGTTTAGTTAGGTTAAGTTAGGTTAGGTTAGCCTACGTACACGCGCGTACGTAGGCTAACCTAGCCTAACTTAACCTAACCTAACCTAACTTAACCTAACCTAACCTAATCATACACCTAACTTTTTGCCTGTCTCTCACCTAACCTAAGCTAACCTAAGTGAAGCGTACGTGGTCTAACCTAACCTAACTTAACCTAACTTAATCTAGTCTAATCTAACCATACTTGCCGGAAGAGGTTAGGTTAACTTGTCATGATCACTCATGATAAGTTAACCTAATTTAAAAATGTAAAAATGTTTCTATTTATTTATTAATATTTATTTATACCTAACCTAACCTATTGTTTTGAAGGTTAGATGAACAAGTTTGAACGATTGTCTTTAATAATAGAACGAGTCCCTCATTTTCTAATTTAAAAATTTGAGGGGTAAATCCATAATACAAAGGAGTTAAAATTTAATTTTAAATTTGAATAGAACTTTAAATTTTTCATCTCTTTGAGAAAAACAGAACTGAAGTAGAACCCTTTTATTTTCATGGAAAAATTAGAAGAGAACTTTGAATGTTTTATGACTTTGTGAAATTAAGAACTGAAGTGTGAGCTTTTTTCATTTTCATTCACGTCACCTTGTCTAAATTAACCTTAAAAAATGAAATAAAGCTATGTCGACTTTGCATATTTTATTCAACATATCCGAGAAAGCGCTGAAGGGTGACATTCCTGTCGACTTTTGGAGGATGTTTCCCCATTTTTCGATAATCATGGTGATTTTCTCAAGCTCTTTTCTCAAGGTCATAGCTTCGTACGTATGCTAACCTAGCCTAACTTAACCTAACCTAACTTAACCTAACCTAACCTAACTTAATCTAACCTAACCTAATCTTACACCTAACTTTTTGCCTGTCTCTCACCTAACCTAAGCTAACCTAAGTGAAGCGTACATGGGCTAACCTAACCTAACTTAACCTAACCTAACTTAATCTAGCCTAACCTAACCCTACTCGCCGGAAAAGGTTGGGTTAACTTATCATGAGCGCTCATGATAAGTTAACCTAACCTAACTTAAACATGTAGAAATGTTTCTATTTATTTATTAATATTTATTTATACCTAACCTAACATATTGTTTTGGAGGTTAGATGAACGAGTTTGAACGATTGTCTATAATAATAGAACGAGTCTCTCATTTTCTAATTTATAAATTCGAGGGGTAAATCCATAATACAAAGGAGCTAAAATTTAATTTAAAATTAGAATAGAACATTAAATTTTTTCATCTCTTTGAGAAAAACAGAACTGAAGTAGAACCCTTTTATTTTCTTGGAAAAATTAGAAGAGAACTTTTAATGTTTTATGACTTTGTGAAATTAAGAACTGAAGTGTGAGCTTTTTTCATTTTCATTCACGTCACCTTGTCTAAATTAACCTTAAAAAATGAAATAAAGCTATGTCGACTTTGCATATTTTATTCAACATATCCGAGAAAGCGCTGAAGGGTGACATTCCTGTCGACTTTTGGAGGATGTTTCCCCATTTTTCGATAATCATGGTGATTTTCTCAAGCTCTTTTCTCAAGGTCATAGCTTTTGACTGACAACACTAACATCAAAACTTAAACGGTCAGAAATAGAGGCTGTTTCTAAAGATTTAGAATAAGAAAAAAATGTCAGGTGTGGGACTCGAACCCACGACCCCATATGGGGACCAGATCTTAAGTCTAGCGCCTTAACCACTCGGCCAACCTGACTTGTAAACAATTCTTGATCATATTCATATTGTAATTCAGTTTCATTGGTAAAGTTCAGAATTGAGCCAACTTTTTTCTCTTCTTTAATAAAATTCAGAACCTCGTCTAAATTAACCTTAAAAATTTAAATAAAGATATGTCGACTTTGCATATTTCATACAACATATCCGACAAAGCGCCGGGGGGGTTGCATTCCTGTCGACTTTTGGAGGATGTTTCCCCATTTTCGATAATCAGGCAATTTTCTCAAGCTCTTTTCTCAAAGTCATAGCTTTTGACTGACAACACTAACATCAAAACTTAAATGGTCAGAAATAGAGGCTGTTTCCAAAGATTTAGAATAAGAAAAAATTGTCAGGTGTGGGACTCGAACCCACGACCCCATATGGGGACCAGATCCTAAGTCTAGCGCCTTAACCACTCGGCCAACCTGACTTGTAAACAATTCTTGATCATATTCATATTGTAATTCAGTTTCATTGGTAAAGTTCAGAATTGAGCTAACTTTTTTCTCTTCTTTAAGAAAAATTCAGAAGAGAATTTGAACATTTTGCACTTTTCTAGTTTTTTTTTATTTAATCTATTAAAGACCCTAACAATTTAGGTTCTGCATAAATCCTTTTACAGAAGTTATTTAGTTAAATCACAAGACATGATGAAAGAAAAAAATTACATAAGAAAAAAATTGTCAGGTGTGGGGTTCGAACCCACGACCCCGTATGGGGACCAGATCTTAAGTCTAGCGCCTTAACCACTCGGCCAACCTGACTTGTAAACAATTCCTGATCATATTCATATTGTAATTCAGTTTCTTTCTGTGTGTGTTGTCCCTGTGTGTTAGTCGTCTCTCTCTGTGTGTGTGTGTGTGCACACGTAACCTCGTCTAATGTGAATTTCAACAATTCAGGCTGGTGGACTAAGACCCCGATTCTGAGCTAGTGAATTTCCACCATTCAGGCTGGTGGACTAAGACCCTAATTCTGAGCTAGTGAATTTCCACCATTCAGGCTGGTGGACTGAGACCCCAATATCGAGCTAGTGGATTTCCACCATTCAGGTTGGTGGACTAAGCCCCAATTCTGAGCTAGTGAATTTCCACCGTTCAGGCTGGTGGACTGGGACCCCAATACTGAGCTAGTGGATTTCCACCATTCGGGCTGGTGGACTAAGACCCCAATTTTCCAACTCTTGCATTTCATGACAGAAATTCAAAATGAACTTCGAAAAATCAAGAGAATGTAACTGTGAGAAGGTAAAGCACAATAAGTCACTACTGAAATATTCCAATTCTGGCATTTCACGAGAGAAATTCAAAATGAAATTAGAAAAATTAAGATAATGTAACTGTGATATGGTAAGTTTGTGTAAGTTTTTGTGCGTGTGTAAGTTTTGGCGTGTGTGTGTGTGTGTAAGTTTTCGTGTGTACGCGTCAGTTCTCGTGTGTGTGTGTGTGTGTAATTTTTTGCGTGTGTTTGTAAGTTTTTGTGAGTTTGTGAAAGTTTTTGTATGTGTAAGTTTTTGTGTTAATGTTAGTTTTTGTGTGAATTTAAGTTTTTGAGTGTGTGTGTAAGTTTTTGTGTGTCTAAGTTTTTGTGTGTGTAAGTTTTAACGTGTGTGTGTTTAAGTTTTCGTGTGTGTGTGTGTGTAAGTTTTTGTGTGCATATAAGTTTTCGTGTGCATGTGTAAGTTTTTGTGTGTGTGTGTGTGTGTAAGTTTTTGTGTGTGTGTAATTTTTTTTGTGTGTGTTATTTTTTGTGCGTGTGTGCAAGTTTTAGTGTGTGTGTAAGTTTTTGTGTGCATGTAAGTTTTTGTGTGCATGTAAGTTTTTTAGTGTGTGTGTTAGTTTTTGTTTGTGTTTAAGTTTTTTTGTGTCTAAGCTTTTGTGTGTGGGTGTAAGTTTTTGTGTGCGTTTGTAAGTTTGTGTGTGTTTGTGTGTGTGTGTATGTTTTTTGTGTGTGTGTGTGTAAGTTTGTGTGTATGTGTGTGTGTGTGTGTGTGTGTGTGTAAGTTTTTGTGTGTGTGAGTTTTGGCGTGTGTGTGAGTTTTCGTGTGTGTGTGTGTAAGTTTTGTGTGTGCATGTGTGTTTGTAAGTTTTTGTGCGTGTGTGTGTGAGTTTTTGTTGTGTTCATGTGTAAGTTGTTGTGTGTGTGTGTGTATGTGTGTGTGTGTGTAAGTTTTTGTGTGTGTGTAAGTTTTGGAGTGTGTGTGTAAGTTATAGTGTGTGTGTGTGTGTGTGTTTGTGTGTGTGTTTGTGTGTAAGTTTTTGTGTGGATGTAAGTTTTTCGTGTGCATGTGTGAGTTTGTGTGTGTGTGTGTGTTTGTAAGTTTGTGTGTGTTTGTAAGTTTTGGTGTGTGTGTGTAATTTTTAGTGTGTGTGTTTGTGTGAGTTTTGTGTTCGTGTGTGTGTGTGTGGGTGTAAGTTTTTGTGTGCATGTAAGTTTTTGTTTGCATTTATGTTTTCGTGTGCATGTGTAAGTTTTTGTGTGTGTGTGTGTGTGTGTAAGTTTTTGTGTGTGTGTAAGTTTTTTCGTGTGTGTGTAAGTTTTAGTGTGTGTGTGTAAGTTTTCATCTGTGTGTGTAAGTTTGTGTGTGTGTGTGTGTGTAAGTTTTCGTGTGTGTGTGTAAGTTTTTGTGTGTGTGTGTGTGTGTGTAAGTTTTCGTGTGTGTGTGTAAGTTTTCGTGTGTGTGTAAGTTTATGTGTGTGGGTTTTAGATTGTGTGCGTGTTTGTTAGTTTTTGTGTTCATGTTAGTTTTTTTGTGTTTGTAAGTATTCGTTTGCTTGTGTAAGTTTTTTTTGTGTGTGTGTGTGTGTGTGTGTGCGTTAGTTTTCGTGTGTGTGTGTGTGTAAGTTTTTGTGTGTGTGTGAGTTTTTGTGAGTGTGTGTAAGTTTTAGTGTGTGTGTGTAAGTTTTTGTGTGCATGTAAGTTTTTGTGTGCATGTAAGTTTTTGAGTGTGGGTGTAAGTTTTTGTGTGTGTGTGTGTTAGTGTTTGTGTTTATTATATTTTGTGTGTGTGTAAGTTTTGAAGTGTGTGTGTGTAAGTTTTTGTGTGTGTGTGTGTGTGTAAGTTTTTGTGTGCTTGTAAGTTTTAATGTGATTGTGTATGTTTTTGTGTGTGTGTGTGTGTGTGTGTGTGTGTGTGTAAGTTTTTGTGTGTGTGTAAGTTTGTGTGTGTGTAATTTTTTGTGTGTGTGTGTGTGTAATTTTTTGTGAGTTTGTGTAAGTTTTTGTGTGCATGTAAGTTTTTGTGTGCATGTAAGTTTTTGAGTGTGTGTGTAAGTTTTTGTGTGCGCATGTTAGTTTTTATCTGTCTAAGCTTTTGTGTGTGGGTGTATGTTTTTTTTGTGTGTGTGTGTTTGTAAGTTTGTGTGTGTTTGTGTGTGTGTTATTTTTTGTGTGTGTATGTTTTTTGTTTTTTTGTTTATGTGTGTGTGTGTGTGTGTGTGTGTGTGTGTGTGTGTGTGTAAGTTTTTGTGTGTGTAAGTTTTGGCGTGTGTGTGTGAGTTTTCGTGTGTGTGTGTGTAAGTTTTGTGTGTGTGTGTGTGTGTTTGTAAGTTTTTGTGCGTGTGTGTGTGAGTTTTTTGTTGTGTTCATGTGTAAGTTTTTGTGTGTGTGTGTGTGTGTGTGTGTGTAATTTTTTGTGTGTGTGTGTAAGTTTTGGCGTGTGTCTGTAAGTTTTCTAAAACTCTAAACTCTTAACTAAAACTGAACTAAACTAGAACTTCGACAAAAACTCTATGCTATGACTCTCAGCTAAAAACTCTAAACTCTTAACTAAAACTAAAATAAACTAGAACTCTAACAAAAAACTCTATGCTAAGACTAAGATAAAATTCTAAACTCTTATCTAAAACTAAACTAAACTAGAACTTCAACGAAAACTCTAAGGTAAAACATTAAACTCTTAACTAAAATTAAACTAAACTAGAACCCTAACAAAAACTCTAAGCTAAGACTTTATGATAAAACTCTAAACTCTTAACTATTAATAAACTAAACTTCAACTCTAACAAAAACTCTAAGCTAAGACTCTAAGCTAAAAACTCTAAACTATTTCCCAAATCATAATTTTCTGACAACACACACCTATGAAAGGCTAAGAAATCCAGCTCAGAAAGGTCAAAATAGCAAACCACCCATCCCAAATCATAGGTTTCAGACAACACATACCAATGAAAGACTAAGAAATCCAACTCATAAAAGTAAAAAATACCACGCCATACCCCCCAAATCATTGTTTTCTGAAAAAATACAACACCCAACGCCGGGTCCGGGGTTGGCCCTTGGGGGTGGGGGGGGGCGGGGTGGGAGTCCGGGGAACCTTGGTGAACTGGGGGGTTCCTTCGGAAGTGGGGTATGGGGAGGGCAGTTGGTGGATCACCTTTCGAAATTTTTACTTTTTAGTTTACTTTTTGCGGCGCATCCCTGCGGCGCATCCCCTGCGGCGCCTCCCCTGCGGCGCATCCCCCGACCCCGCGGCGCACCCCCCGGCGTCGCATCCCCATGGGGCGCTTTCCGGGCCCGCGGCGCTTCGCGGGCCTGGGGGACCTTTGAGAATCGGGGGAGGGTCTTTGGGGTCCGGGGGGCCCTTTGGGGGTCCGGGGGGCCCTTTGCGGACCTGGGGCGGGCCTTTGAGGGTCTGTGGAGGGCGTTTGGAGGGGGGGGCTGGGGCTCTTGGGGTGCTTGGGGTATCTTTGTGTACCGGCGGCTTGTTTCGGGGTTGGGGTTGGGGGATCGCAACCCTTTGGGGTTGGGGTAGAGGACCTCACAACACTGTTCAAATGAAACTTGTGTATTATAACGACCACAGAGTTTCACCCTCAAATCTTCTTCCAAAATCTCTTCAAAAATCTTTCGCCGAAATAATTCCATAACCTGTCTAATACAGTTTCGCCCAAATAATCCCTAAACGTAATTCAGCGTGTTCCTTTTGTTTTTGGCATCTCTGCGCTAATGCATTTCAAATTAATAAAAAACCTAATTCCCGCGCTAAAACAATTCATCGCTAAGATGTTTCATGGAGAATTGTTTCCATGGCGTTTGGTTATTAATATCCTTTGGAGTTCGACCAAAAGAGTTGTTTCCGAGGCAAAGACATTAATGACTTGGATCTATTCCTGGAGCAGTACCTGTCAGACATTACTAAACTTTGCCCGGAAACAATTTGATTAATGACTGACAGCAAAGTGAGAAAAATACTGTTTTTCCATTCTCACTGACAAAAACCATGAAACATACATAAATTGCTGTTGACATCCATGAAAGTTAGAAAGTTCCTGTTTTTTCATTCTCACTGACAAAAACCATAAAACAGACAAAATTCCTGGTTTTTCAAGTGAGAAAATTCCTGTTTTTTTCATTCTCAGTGAGAAAACCATAAACCACGTGGTTCGCGTGGGAGTAGCGCCCCCCTCTCTACTGAACTAGTGTTTTTTTTCACTTCCTATGTACCAAGACCTTAGGAATACAAGTTCAAAGCTTTTAGCAAAATAAAGTAATTGGCCCTTTTTCAGGTGCCTAATTTTGCGTACCATTCCAGTGGACATTGTCCGTCACGCGTCTACCCAAAATCAATCCAGTCTTTTATCCCTTATTTCTCTGACTATCTTACCTCAGTTCTGCCCTAGGAAGGACATATGTATGATGATAGATAGACTTATCTATCAACAAATGAAATAACATCATTTTTATACAATCCTAAAAATGGCTTATCCCAGATTTCCCTCTCAATCACTCGGACTATCTGTCTTGGCTTTTTCTACAATTAGCCATGTCTTGATGCCTACTGCAAAATACTAGATAAATACTAGATTTTCAATTTAAAATCAACCGTTGATTTTGAATTGAAAATCTAGTATTTTGCAGTAGCCATCAGGACATTTATAATCGTAGAAAATGCCAAGACAGATAGTCCGAGTGAATGAGAGGGAAATCTGGGATCAGTGTTTTTTTTTTTTTTTAGTTCCCATGCACCAAGAACTTAGGAATATAAATTAAAAGCTTTTAGCAAAAAAAGATAATTAACTCTTTTTCAGGTGACTCATGTACCCAACTTATAGCTTTACTTACATTTGAGTCTCCTTTGTCTAGTTGCTTTGGGATGTAGACGAAGTATTAGGCCAATCAGAGACAATAAATTGTTCAGCGTTTTTTGGACCCCCTGACGTGGTCTCTCTTTAACATTTTCGTTTTTTTTTGCCTGGTAAATGATCTCTTAAAGTTTTAGTGGGTCGAACACCCCATGCTAAACTTACCGATTTTTTTTACTTAAATCTATCTGTGAACAACGGAAAATTTGTATAATTTTTACCTTCGAAGTGTCCACCAATCCGGCGAAATTATTCCAACCACTCGGAGAAACATAGCTATCTCATGGTTTGATCCTAAACCATGGGAGTCATTAGAATGTTACTCTGTATGGTTTAATATTAGTTGCTGTTTGTTTTTTATTTCCTTCCGGCCATAGCTTACGGGGTTTCTGTGTAAAATAATTCTTTCAATATTTAAATCTGTTAAATTTTTTAATAAAAAAATAATTTGTTTTTTATTAATTTTTCTTTCTTCAAGGTAAATGGAGATGACATTATAAGAATTATGCTACGAGACCAAAAACCGTGGCTTACTCAGATAGAAAACAGTTTCTGTGACCTTCTCCTCTACTGTGCAAAAAACAAGGAGCCTGTTCAAGCTCATCGTGCCGTCTTGTCAGTCTATAGTGAATTTTTTAGAGAGCTTCTTAAAAATGAAAGTGTTTGGATTTGCAGTACTGTCTTCATTATCGACTACATGTAAGTGGCATACGTATTATCTTAGTTTTCTTTCAGAGGAGGGGAGAACGTATATTGCATAGTCTAGATGTCCTTTCGTAATTGTCTTGAGCCCCCCAACCCTTGTCCACAGACAAACAATCATGTGATTTTCATGAATTTTTCTGTAATGTTTCTATCGCTTTGTCCCTTTCTTTGCCTCTCTCTCACTCTCTTTTGCGATCGCTTATTATCAAACTGCGCTTTAAACAATACTTAATTGGAAAATGCAACTTAAAAAGTAAAATCTGGCTGACTGGGGTGAGGGTTGTATTTTTAACGCAAGTTATATTTGGGTGGTCTTTAGCTGCATTCATTGATATATAGATATGTATTAATTCACTTACAATCTATAAACAATAATAAGCAATAAGTAATAAGAGCAGATACAACATCATATATTCACCCACCAGGCTCTATGGTCGAAAAAGCATGGGAAAAAAACCGAGCAAACTGGTCAGCGTGCGATTATATCAAACAGTTTGTGTTAACAAACTCTAAGTAAAGAGCAACGCGGCTCAATAGTAACAGAAACTTAAAAAAACGGAATTTTTACACCCATAGATACATCAATAGAATCAGATTTTTATGCTGAATTCAAAAATATATGTTTCATAAGATTTAATTCTACCTATCAAAAGTTATGTGCCTAATGATCCACGCCTTATTTTCGAAAAAAGGGGGAAACATCCTAAAAAAGTCACAGAACTTTAATGAAAATCACGGCATCAGGTTAAACTTACCAGAAAACCCGATTGCGGAAGTTTCCAGCTCCTATCTGCAAAATTGTGGAATTTTGTATTTTTTGTCAGAAGAATGATCACGGATGCGTTTTTATTTGTTTTTTTGTTTGTTTGTTTTTTGTTATTTTTTTTGCCAGGGGTGATCGTATTGATCCAGTAGTCCTAGAATCTCGTAAGAGGGTTCATTTGAACGGAAATTTAAAGTTCTAGTGCCCTTTTTAAGTGACCGAAAAAATTGAAGGGCAACGTGGCCCCCTCCCACGCTCATTTTTTCCCAAAGTCACCCAATTAAAATTTTGAGATAGCCATTTTGTTCAGCATAGTTGAAAATCTAATGGATATGTCTTTGAGGATGACTTAATCCCCCCCCGCTCCTGGGGGAAGGCCTGCAATTTGTGAACTTTGCCCATTGTTTACATTTTGTTTTGTTTAATGGGAAGAATAAGGACGTTTCTGGTGGTATTTTTTCATGAGGGAGGGGGGTGTCGGAGGAGGGGGTTACGGGGGAGGATCCAACCATGGATGATGTTTCCTCGGGGGAAGGGACAGTTCTATGAAGGGGGTGCCGGATTTCCCAGCATTATTTAAAAAACGATCAGAAATTAAATAAAAAGACAAATTTTTTCAACTGAAATTAAGGAGCAACATTAAAAATTAAAACGAATAGAAATTATTACATATATGAGGGGATCCGCCCCCTAGTCAATACCTCGCCCTTTTCGCTAAAGTTTTTTTAGTTCTTTCAAAAGATCTATCTATTCTAATTAACCGGCCTTTGTGATTCAGGGGTTTGTGATTCAAACAAAATTCGAACTTTAGCGTAAAGAGCAAGGTATCGACTAGGGGGCAAACTCCCTAAAATACGTAATAAAACATACGAATATAGAAGTTCGTTACGTAAGTTAATTCGTAAGCTACGTCAGAGCAAAATTTCGAGAAAGCCATTTAGCCAAAAAAGTAAAAATAATATGCAAATTTCGTTTTAATTATTCATGTAAGGTGGGCCAAATTCAAAGCTGCATTAGTTCAAAAACGGTCAGAAATTAAATATAAAAAAAACAAGTTTTTTAACTGAAAGTAAGGAGCGACATTAAAACTTAAAAACGAACAGAAATTATTCCGTATATGAAAGGGGCTGTCCCTTTCTCGCTCTCTTCGCTAAAGTTTGAATCTGTCACTCAACTTTATTTTTTAAAACAATAAAAAAATTTAGCGTAAAGAGCGAGGTATCAAGGAAGGGACAGCCCCTTTCATATACGGAATAATTTCTGTTCGTTTTAAGTTTTAATGTCGCTCCTTACTTTCACCTAAAAAAAATTGTTTTTTTATTTAATTTCGATACAGAGATTGTATGCAGTGAATAGTTTTCATTGAAATGAGAAGCTATTTGTACGTACTTTTGTAGGAGGTTTTCCTTACCTTCAGATCAATGCTGAGAAGAATGATTACATGTGTTTAGTTCATGTGTATATTTCAGTATGCATATTTCAGTGCAGAGATTGTGTGCAGTCAATAGTTTTCATTGAAATGTGAAGCTATTTGTACGTAGTTTTGTAGGAGGTTTTTCTTACCTTCAGATCAATGCTGAGGAGAATGACTATATGTGTTTAGTTCATGTCATATAAACGGCTGAAATGATGCTAGTTATAAACATTGTTTATGATGATGACTTGGCCCAATTATTTGGGTGAAGGGTTTAAGCTATTTTTCTCCTGTCTTCGCAAAACAGCAGGTGGTACGCTATTTTTCTATTTTATTCCTGCTGTCCGATGGGCTCTTTGACTATCATATACATGTGCGTGGCTTCGAGTAGCATTTTACTGTCATGAGACCCATAATGCCCTTAGAGAATTCTTAAAGAAAAGAACACAGCAAAAAAAAGTGAATTTATGCCAAGAATTCAAATTAACACCAAAAGATAGGTATCAGGCACAAACAAAGACGGTGCTTCTGCCCTTCATTGTTTCAAATGCCCACCCAAGATTTGAAAAATTCTTAGGCTTTCTAAAACTAAAAACTAAAATAATTTAAAATGTACATATAAACCAAAGTCAAATAGCTATGCGAATGCGATTATTCCAATTGAAAGTTTGATTATGTATTGAGTAAACAACACAGAATAAGCACAATAAACAACACACACACAATTACAATTTCGTCCAGAGGAATCAACCGTACTGGGGCATTAAGAAAAAAATAATAAGTAAACTAATTACCCCTAGATAAACAGAAATAATGAAAAGAAACAAGTAAAGACATTTTCCAGATATCATTTTTTTGCAACTCTTCTGAAGGCACAAAATAGACACATTATTGCTCGGGAGTGACACTTTTGAAAAGATAATAATCCACGAAGAGAATAAAAATCCACCATTCTACACTTTTCACTTTGTTATTGTGAAATAAAACCAATCAATTTTTTTATTAGCTAAACATAAGTTTATCAGTAACAACGGAATTCAGTAGTTAAATGAATATAGTCTTATCATTACAAGGCAACCAAGCTCTGGAGCAACCCTTAATATTAAGGGTTTGCTTTTTTCAATCTGGCTGAAGTTTCATTGATTGGTCTGAAGAACTTCCCGCGTCAACAGGAAAACATCAGCCCGTTGCTCTTGTTCTTCTAGATTTGGACTTCTTCTCTTCGTTTTTAATAGAAAGTCCGGCTTTAATTACTTCAGAAATAAATTCAAATACATTTCAAACCATGTAAATATGCAAAGCAAAGTAAAGCCTGACTAAGGCAAAGTATTCCAGACGGCATATTAAGTCGTAAGGGAGGTTAGCTTAAGTGAAAAATGGTATGGCAAGGGATTGAAATGAATATTACCAGAATTATGGCTGACTGGGATGACTCGGATTGAATATTTAACGCAAACTATTTTTGTGTGGCCTTTACCTGCATTCATTGATTCATTGATTCATTCATGGTCGAGAATTATGAAGATATACTATGTAGGATTGTCCCAGACTAGGGATGGCCTAGCTCTTAGGGCTACAGAAATATTGCCGTATAATCGAAGATAAACTAAAGAAGCATATTTAAAAAATCCAAAGCGACTTCGATTTAAGCAACTGCTTATTAATAGAACTATTTTTGTTCAAGAATAAGGCTCCTTGCTTTGTCGTATACTCTATCGAGCGATATCAGAAGGAAAGTAAGGTTGACATCCATATAGCAGGGTAATAAGAGACGTAAGGTTGAATTAAATAATGAAACAAAATCTTTAGAATTGACACAGAAAAAAATGTGTTTAAGCTTTCTCAGAATCAGGAAAATTAACGATAACCTTGTTTTAATTAGACTAATTTGATACAGGTAGACAGGGCCGTATCCAGGATTTTTGTTCGGGGGGGGGGGGTTACCCGACTTTTTCCCGTGGACTTTTTCTAACATCCTAGAGCAACATTACGTTAGCTCGAGACCGTTAGTCCGCCCCTTGCGAACGAGGACGCGTCCGCTAGGCATACTTTCGTATCTTTAAGTTTTTTTTTTGTTTTTTTTTTTGTTTTTTTTTTTTTTTTTTAAGAAACACAAAAACAAGGCAAGTATTTACATACAGTTAAATACTACAAGGGATTTTTTTTTTTTTGAGACAGCAAAAACAGTTTATGCAAAAATAAGCAAAATAGTAGAAGTAGTCTGTATATATATTTATTTTTTTTAGCTAAAAGTAAGGGGGATTATCTATAAAACGAAATCCAGGCGACCATTTTTCTTCCCTGAAAAAACGTCGATGACCTTGTCTGGGCAGATGTCAACGTCCCTATGGACTGCAAGGAGGGCTAAGCCACTCAATCGTTCTTCTCCTGTTGAATTTCTCAGCCAGGTTTTGAGCGTTAAGAAACTTCTTTCCGGAGTAGCAGTGCTATCAGGTAACGTCGCAAGAACTGTCAGAAGAAGAAAAACATTTGGAAAAAAGGAGGAGTCGCATGCCTGAAGCGAAGACACAGCACAAGTAGGCCTTCTGATACCGGAACATTCTCCCAGTTGATGCGCCATAGCTCAATTTCTTGCTTCAGACAGTCTGGCTCGGGAAGAATATCGCCATACAATTCAACCAATGACTCCAGGTTTAATGCCTTCCAATCGACAGAGACATTTTGGCAGGAGAAAGGACGCTGAGATTTGACAGCAGTTTCTGGTGAAGTACAAATCGTTGTTTCAGCTTCGGAAGTGAAGTGGTCCAGGAAAGGTATAAAGAGCGAGGTTCTATAGTGGTTGAGAAGGTCTGGATCGTCTGCATGCATACTCCGGCCACCTCTCGTCCTTGGACGAGTCATCTCCAGTCTTAAGTCACTGGCGAAACGCTGAGCTTTGTCGAAAATAGATGCCAAAGTAGTAGCAGTATTTCCTCGCATTTCCTTTGTTTTTGAAAGGACAGTTTCCATGTGCCTGTATGCAGCTGCCAAATCACAGTCAACTGACTGAAGAGTCTTGCACAGTGGAAGCCTAAGGCAGAAAAGCTCTTTGACCCCATGGAGACACACAGCAATTTGCGACTGGTTTATCGTGTCCAGCAACTGCGCCGCTTTTGCAGAAGTTTCTGCATTTCCGTTCTCTTCAAGAGCTTCCAGGGATCGCAGGATTGGTGGGTACAGCTCAAGAAAACGCACGACTGAATCGTTTCGCTCCACCCATCTTGTTTCGCAGAGTCCGGTTAAAGTATGTTTCCTCGAATCCGGTAGTATTTCATTGATCTTCTCTTTTAAATTATGTGTCCTGAGTGGGGAAGTATGGTAAAAACTGCCGACTTGTGACAAGACACCGAAGAAATGCTTAAACGCCAGAATAGAGCATACAGAAGAGATGACCAAGTTGAGACTGTGCGCACTACAATGGACGTAAAGCACCTTCGGATACTTTTCACGTATAACAGCCTGGACACCCCTAAGATGCCCACTCATCGCTGCTGCACCGTCATATCCCTGACCAACCATCTTGTTCAGATTAAGACCAAGGCTTTCGAGAAATCGCATTATTGATGAAGGCAGACCTTGCCCAGTCAAATCTGAAACTGGGGTAAAACCAAGGAAGTCCTCATATAGGTTCCCTTTGAATGTGCAGCGGACGCATACAGACAGGTGCTCCGTGTTCGAAACGTCCGCTGTTTCATCGGCAAGCACCGAAAAGCATGGACTTGCGTTTACTCTTTCCACAATAGACTGCTGAAGAAGCTCCCCGGATGCGGCGATAATACCATTCTGGATGATGGGAGACAGATATGTGGCATTTCCAGCCGCAGAAAGAAGATGGTTCTTCAGAACATCGTCACCGTGTCTCGCCCTCAGCCGCAGTAGTGCTCGGAAGTTGCCATTATTATGGGAAGGTTCTGGATCCGAGATCAAAATGGGGCCAGAATTGTTAGTACCACGAAGGGCAAGCTGTTGCTGCCCACAAAATATCACCGTCTCAACAATTGGTTGCAACTTCTGGCGATTTTCTTGAACCTGCGCTTTCCTTGCCGCGTCTAGTTGGTGCGCGATATTGTTCTGCCTTTTCTCCGAGACAGAAATTAAGTTTTCAGCCGATACGATGCAGTTTCTATGAAACTCTGCTTGTTGGTGAGCTGTGAAGCAATCTATCGCATCCTTCCAGTTCCTGAATGGTTTGGTGACTAGATTCCCCAAGCGCTGGTGGCAGTCTTTGCCAGTTGTCTCTGACGAGAACAGAACGCAAAATCTGAAAAAAGCAGCGTCCTCAGACGCAGAGTAGGACAACCAACTGAAGCGAGCGAGCCAAGTTAACTGAAACTTCAGCTTCCGGTTTTCGGATACTTGAAAAATGTAGGAGATATCTGGAGTCCATGGGCTCTTGAGCAGACGAAGTTTAGAATTTGCATCGAGACTGGATGATTTGTTGACAAAACGACCGATGTTATTTGCAAACAACGACAGAGACTGGGTTGGTGTAGGTGCGTGTTGCGTCATGGTTGGTTCCAGGGTCCGTGATTCAGAAGCTTCAACGAGGGCTCCAGTGCCCTTCAGATCCACAGGTGTAGATGAATGCTCCGCAGACGTCCCGCTAACACCACTGTAAGAAAAATGCCTGGTCCACTTGGGCGACAAAAAACGACGTAATGTCACACTTCCTTTTCATGTTGAAAATCGCTCTTCTCTTATCTAAGTCCAAAATTGAACTGAACTGACAAGCTTGCACTCTTATAACATTTACCTCGAGCCCCCATTAATCCTAATTTACTATGCAGGGTCTGACCTTGCATAATAAGGCGAACATGGGGTTACCTAATTGTGTAAGGTGATCACAACCTTTTACCCACAAAATTGCAATAGGATTTTTGTATGCCAAAAAATACAAAAGGATAATAGCGCAAACTAAACTTAATTTACTATGCAAGGTCAGGTGAACATGGGGTTACCTACGGTTACCTAATTGTGTAAGCTGATAAGCACCGTTTACCCACAAAATGCAATAGGATTTAGTGTGGGAGCATATTTTTTTTCTGGTAAGGTTCTGTCTTTACAGGTATTTTTTAGACTAATTTCCGACTCGGTAAAAAAAATTTTTTTTGGGGGGGGAGGGGGGTTCAAACCGGGTACCCCCTGGATACGGCCTTGCATGTAGGAGGAGTCTATATTTACAAGAATACCTAGGAACAGGACTTACCGATTGCTAGGTCTTTGAGCAAATTACTTCGAAAATGAATTTCTGATAGTTGGAGAAATCCTGGAAAGTTTACGAGAAAACCAGGAAACTTGACATAGTAACATTTAGGGCTAAGACACTAGATTAGAGCTATAGAAATATTCTCTCAAATAATTCAATCATTTTGGTACGGATCTCATACTCATTTCAAACAACATAATGATTCTTTCGTCAGCAGAGCAACTAGGGTATTATCACTCATTGAGGGAGATCTGCAGTTGTAGGTATTGAAAAGATTCAGAATGATATAAAACGACAGTAAATTGTTAGTTCTTGTTTTGTTACCATAACAGTAAGATAATTAACATAAATTAATGATATAACTAGTCCTAGAACTGAACCCTTCCGGACGCCAAACTCAACTTGCAAATCATCTGCTTGCAAGCCCTGTGAACATGGTCAGTCATAAATTTTTTAATCAATGTTGGGCTTGAGCCAATTGCCTTCAAATGGCTCACAGAACTGATAGATTATTTGAATTAAACTTATTCTATGCCTATCTACCTTAGGTCTGCCCTAGGATGGACGATAGACTATCATAAAGAAGTGAAATTATCATTTTATACAACTAAGAGAAAGTCAAGCCAGCTTTCCCTCACACAGGATATCCGTCTTGGCTTACTTTAAATAGCCATGGCTCTCAAGTCTTTCATCATTTCCACCTATTTGATTATTCAAAGTTATCAACTTCAATTGATTTTGAATTATCAACTTGGTGGAATGATGAAAGATTTGAGAGCCATGTTACGTTAGATTAAAGCCAAACTAACCAGACAAAGATTTTAAAAGATGATCCATGGATCCAACCCTTCCAGACAAATAGTAATTAAAGCAAGCGTTAGCTTTCTCTCCTACGCTTCAATAAGACAATTTAGAAAGCAGAATTTGGTGGGTCAAAAAACAGAAAGCTATTCGTTCGTCCGAAAGTTGAGTGGCAAGAGTCAGACAAGAATCAAGAGCAAAATAGAGAAAATTTACAAGGGTAGTATATGCCTCCCCAATTGAGCGCTTTCCTTGGAAGGCAAACAGACAATCGTGAAAAAAGATTCATTTACTTCTGAAAAGAAGTTGACGAGATGGCGTAGCCTTTAAAAAATTTTGCTAAATGTAGACAGTAAAGATATCGGCTGATACACTGCCGAATCACTACGAGGTGAACCTTTACTATGAACAATTACTCGATTTCTCTTAAATGGACAGGAAAAATTCGACTTTCGAAAGATAGATTTACACGTCTTGTCAAAGGAGAAATAATTGAAGTGTAAATGAATTTAAGCGCCTTGGGGGGTAAATAATACCGACCAGAAGATGCTGAACCTTTTAATTCATTAACAAATCTACCTATCTCAACCTAAGGAAGTGGCTTCAGTGCTAAGAATTAGAATGTCAAGCAATGTTGGACCCAGGTACGATTTGGATTCAGGCTTAGAAGAAAGAGAGCTTGCTGAAGAAGCGGTTTTGTTCAATATTATCAAAATAAGAGGTAAATGCTTCTTGAACATTTACCGTGAACATTACCAAGTTTACTGTTAACAACGAAGCCATTGTCAATCAAGTTCAAAGGAAAACGAGAAAATGGAGAAAAGTTTCAGGACAGGGTTGATCACTTGCTCAGATTTCCGAGTATATTTTTTGCATTTGTAAGACCTGGTGTCACCCGTAGATTCAAGAGAATAAATCTTTTAGATCTCGAACCATAAGTGGACACATTACATACATTAACAATAGAGGCTCATGAGAGGAGTCAAACCATAAGCAAAAAACCGTATCTTTGTCAAAAATATCCCATGGAGCCTCTTCTAGTCGTGATCTAAAGCGGGTTAACTCATTCCGACTGAATTTAAGTGCAGCCGAACCCAGAGTAGAGTTCTTCCGACTCTTCATCTTCTTAGAATCGAATACAGAAAAGACAGGAACACGACCCGATAGAAAAATCACTAGTATAAAGTTGTCTGCCAAATTAAAAAGGAGAAAATATTATCGACCAAGGACCCTGTAGTAATAGTTATATGTGTCGGAATCCACACTGTTGGCAAGGTTCCAGCTGTGATCAGAGCCGATAGAAAATTCTCTGTTATTTAAGAGGCAAAATCATGCGATTTTAAGTTGAAATCGCAAGTTATTATGAAATTAAACCGACAAATTGTATTACTTCGAACAGCTCATCAATGATCTAAAGAAGTGGAGGGATGGATCCACATGGAGATCAATATATATTACCTGTAGTAAAGTCCTACCCTTGAGATTTAATGTCAGTAAAAAGGGATTCAAAGATCCCTTCCTGATTCCTTGTTAAATCACTTCTGACGGTGAACGGAAAGGTCAAATAATTCAGGTAGCTTATCAATCCACAAATTTGTCTCATTATTTAGAGTAATTTTTGTTTTTGCAGGTATAAAGATATCTCAAATTTAATAAGGTTGTTGTACTTTGGCTCAGTAAATCTAACTCGTAGAGAAGCAAAAAACCTGCAGAGAATCATTGAAGACTTCCAATTTGGTATGAACTTAGCCTACATTCCGATAAGTGGCACATTGATGAGTATGGGCTTTGTTCAATCAGATAGCCCCACAAGCACTGATGGTGATGAAACCCTGAATGGAACAAAATCTCTGCAATTGAAAAATGAAGTAAAGCATCGAAAAGGGCCCAACAGGAGTTGGGATCATTATGCAACTACAAGCAAAGGTTTTGAAGTAATACCGCTGAGCTACTCTCCACCGTCGGAATACTCACCTGTTTCAGTTCATGCCCTTTCTGAAAATAGTGAGATGCAACATGTTTCTCCAAAAACTTATCCGAGATCAAAAAGTACGTCTTATCCTATATTATTTTAACTATCTTTTTCGATATTGTTCTTTTAATTTAATCTTTGTTAACAGATTTTTTATGCTTATTGTTTATTTCATTTTGTTGCAAGTGAGTAATTCGGGTTTGTTCATATATTTAGGGATATATGGCTGTGAATTGTTGTTTATTGATTTCTGTGAGTTACGCAGAGAATCGGGCTCGTAAGCAGGGGGTTTTATTTCCAAAGTGGTAAGGAAATTCGTCAAAGCCATTAAATCGTATGAAAATTTTACCAAAATATAGAAACAAGAAAAATCTTTAAAAATTTGTTAAAGCTCCTTTTCTAAACCTGTCGGCTATTTTTATTTTGAATCTGTGCTTTGCTGCTATTGGCGTTAGCGGCACAGGGTATTTTTCCTCCAAATTCAACTTTTGGCTGAGGCTCTTTGCCTGCTCATGTAGTGGAATGAGTTTTCTATATATTTTGGTCAGTGATGGATATAAATACTTTCAAATAGTATCTAAATGCAAATACAAAAAAACTGTCGTAAGTATATATAAATAGTATTTCGAAATATTTGACTAAACATTTATTTTGTGTTTGAATACTGAATTCGTATTCAAATACCCAAATGCATTTAAACTAAGACATTTAAAAGAAAATATCGAAAGTATGATCAGTAGGGAGCCACGTTAGTTTTATCAGGTTAATACTCATATTCGTGAGTAGTTCTCATAGAAACATTATATAAAACAAGAAAGACGAGTATCAAAACCATGTCAATGCGCTTTACTTATATTCAAATATGTTTGTTTACTTTCACCATCTACAATATTCTAAATCTATCATCTTCAACTCTATTCCTCTTGTATGTCAAAATAGCAATCCCAACTGAGTCGTTCGATAAGATAAGATAAGATATTTATTTCAAAAAATGACTATCACAAGCCCCGAAGGGCCGAATTCGCATTTCGGGGTCATATAATAAAAAAAGACACAGAAATAGCAAAACAACTAAAAAACTGGCTAAACAATGACAAAAACAACAATATCAGAAACGTAAAGACATTAATTAGTCTAAAAAACAAAATGTGTCAAATGTAAGAAAGTTAAAAAGGCACAAATTAAAACAAAACCAAAAAAAAAAAATTGAGATAAAAATAATGTTAAAAAGGTTTAAAAGAGAGTATATAAAAAGGGGAGCGAACGGAAGAGCCAAACGGACACCAGCATGGGTATCACCATTAAAAAAAAGCGACTGACGTAAAAAAAAAAGCGACGTAGCGACTGACGTGGTATATTTATGAATACTTGTAATAGTCAATGAAGAACCAAATAACGAAAAAAAGACAATAAAGATGTAAATAATAATATATAAAGAATCAAAATAAAAAGTAGAAATAAAAAATGAAGATATAAAATAAAAAACAGAGAAATAAAGATAAGAAGAGCCAAATCAACGTCTTTCCTCTTATCTTAAAGAAACTACAGAATCTCTAATTTTAAAGAAGAGTGTGTGCATTCAGACACGGTGTCTTTTGCATGACTATTCGCTTCCATAAACGTACACAGGTTTAATGCATTCGAATCTGCTTATATTTTGAATTTTGCCTTGTGATAGGCCTGATGCTTTGGGTTTAAAAATTTTGCTCATTTCCATGAGGTAACCATCAGTCAAGGTTGCCTTTTTACTGAAAGCCGCTTTGTTAGGAAACAGGGGAGACATGAAGTTGCAACCACAAAATTCTAAAGCTTTTGTTAGAATTTAATAGAAAGGAAACTGGGAAAATGTTTCTTCTGTCCAAAGAGAATTGTAATAACTATCAGAGTGGTGTATAGTAATGCTTCATATTATTGACATTATTTTTCAGTCCTATGAGGTTTGGCAACACTACCTAGAGAGAATCTTTTCCCAAAATAAAATCAAAATAAAAGTACAAAGAAATTACCCAAGGTAAATAGTAGGATGTAACCAATAAAATTGTCTACTATATAATAGTAAATTGTATGCTCTACAGAAAACAAAAAAAAATATATATAAAATCGGCATTCAGACCTTCAAGATACAGTTACCACGAGTACTATATCCAAATTAGTGGTAATAAAAAACTTCAGCAGTGACATTCAGAAAAAAAACTTAACAAATAAGCAAACACCGCCACGAGTATGGCTGTAGCTTTGATTTACTTATCAACTGAATATTTTATATCAATTTATTGAATCAAGCGCAAGCTAACTTTCATTTCAATTTTCTTTCTTTTTTTTTCTTTTTTACAACTAGCAGATTAAGCTGTAATATTCTGAAGCTATCAAGGGCTACTGAAGTTTATACTGGAATGTTGTTATTATAATACCACACACGTTTTCACTATCATTACTGCTCTGACCATAAAAGAACGATAAGCACTAAGACAAAGCAAAAGTAACTAGAGCGTAAGTAAGTTAAATGTTTTTAAATCAGATCTCCAATGGATTAGATTCCCTCTCCCAAAACAGATGTTTGTCTTGTAGGATACCTGATGCTTTGGTTAGTGGATCAGCAACCAGTACATTTTCAAAAAGAAATTCCACTTTCATTAGAAAATCTAAAATATTAAATTAAACTCAAAAATTTAAATAAATTTAGTTGTACCATATCTAGGTCAAGAAACCTCTAGGGAATTTGATGTGTATATCTTACTCCGTGTCTGAATTTCCTAGTCTTGCAACCTATATTCCACTTCTTTTGATTCCGTATACCTGTTTTGCATTTCTTTGAGGTCTCTGCCCCATTATTACAAAACTCGGGGAAAACAATGCTTATTTCCACTTTACCAATGTTTTCCTTCAGTGGCATCGCAACAAAAACTAAAGGTAAAGAGTACGGCATTGGACTTTACATTTCCTACTGGTGGTCACGATCTCCATTTCATGGCCCTTCAGCCAGGAAGTATAATGGGGGGTTGTAGTCCAACCATTCTTTGCTCTCGTACACCCATCCTCTTTACTTTCCTCAAATTTCTCAAGGTTCCGTTTGGAGCTGGGTTGACTTTGGTTAAGCATACAGAATCAGGTCACTGACCCCTGTTCAAAACCAATAATCAGCAACACCAAGATTTGAACTACTGTCCTCACGGACAAAGGATTTTTAGTCTAGCGTGCTAATCACTCGGCTATAATGGCTCAAAATTGTACTAAACCGCCTCTTTGAGATTTACCAGAACCTTGATTTCAGAGCTTTCCAAAAATTTTTCAAAACAAGTGGTATTTATGTGTCTTCCATCAACGAAAACTAGCTGTCGAATTTTATAATCAGACCTTATAAAAGGTAATAAAAGTTAAAGAGGTAATAAAAGCTAATTTTTTAATGAAGCAAATTGAAAACGGTAAATAGCAGGATGTAACGAATAAAATTGTCTACTATATAATAGTAAATTGTGTGCTCTACAGAAAACACAAAAAATATATAAAATCCGCATTCAGACCTTCAAGCTTTGCAGTTAACACGAGAACTATATCCAAAGTAGTGGCAATAAAAATCTACAGCAGTGAAATAAAAAAAAAAAAAGCAAACACTGCCGCGAGTTTCCTCATTTTATATATTTAACAGAATATAATTACTAAACCTATGTCCGTGGCCTAATAGCTTCGATTAACTTATCAACTGAAGATTTTATATGAATTAATTCAGTCAAGCACAAGCTAACTTTCATTTCACTTTTCTTTCTTTCTTACAATTAGCAGATTAAGCTGTAATTTTCTGAAACTGTCAAGAGCTGCTGTTAGTTTATACTGGAGTGTTGTGATTATAATACCACACATGTTTTCACTATCATTACTGCTCTGACCATAAAAAAACGATGTGTTGTGTTTGGGATTTTAGGTTGCTTTCTGTCGCTTTCTCAAATTTATCCAATTCCTTTTCGCTGCCCCTGGTGGAATTCTAAAATAACTGGCACTTAGGGCGAGCAGCTCTGTAAAGCTTTTTGGGGGTATTACATGTAAAGGTATGCTTAGTATTTTTAGTAGCAACTAAGCTGAGGCTATGGCTGGAGCAACGCAAATTGCTGGAAAGACAGTAATTCTCGTCTGCATCCTTTTTATTCTGTTAATCAAGCATCACAGAAACTGACGAGATGCAAACTGTTTTTGTTAATTATTATTACTGGTCTCATTTTTCGCTGATTCAACTGACAGAACGTTTTCATCCTCTATTTTTGCTTCAACACTCACACTTGTAGTACAACAGGGGACTGCACATTTTTGTGCAGCCAAATTTGCATCCAATGTATGTTATAATATTTACCCTTGTTGTGTAAGCCAGCCTAGATTCTTCATTTATCTTCCTCTTGATAGAAGTACAGGTGCTATAATAATGCGTACCCATGAACCACCAGCATGCAATGGCTGACTTAATCAATGGGCAGTTACATCAAGATACCTGTTGTAGCTTGCACTGCATATGTCTGTTATATTACAAGTTAGTTAAAATTTGGAAAATTTTCAATAAGGCTCTCTCTTATATTAACAAATTGTCTGTTTACTTTGGTTCCAAGAGCCTTCTTATTCATGATTGCAATATTTGGAGGCAGGCCAATAATAAGATCATGGAAAGGTTTCTTTTTAACCGTTATCAAAGCTCACGGTTTTTCGATTATATAGTTCATAATTAGGTGATCAACTTGTGCCTTTTGTAGCTCAACCACGCTCTTCTAAAAGACAGCAGAGAGAACTCCCCACTTAGGGAAGGGAGATACCTCTCCATCTCCATACAGAGGGAGATAAACTCAAGGTAGATTAAGGAGTTCTATGGAAAGCTTGTCTTCAGAAAATGCGTAATCTTTTGAAGAGAGAAAATAACATCAGAATTTTCTGATGTAAATGTGTAAAGGCAGCATGGACTTAATGAACCCTATGGTTGAGATTGTTTTACTAGAAAAATACAGATACCTGGAAAGGGCTGCAAAAAACGCAGCTGATGTATTTAAAACCTAGTAAATACAGGTTTTGACGATCTCTTTCACCTTAGGAAATGATTGTCAAGTTTTACTAAAATTAGGCGATAGAACATTTTGCCACACTTTTTTCCTTACACAGTGGTCTTCAAAAAGACTCTAGTTCAAAAAGATGGTGCTTTAGAAAACTAGAAACTCTAACTCATCGTAATTGTTTTGGGGTTCAAAGGGAGTTACTGAACCTGAAATTTGAGTATCACAGGCTAGAAATATCCCTTCTTTCCTCATCATAGTCAGCTAATATTGAACTGCATAATGAATTTTGCATAGCATATGCCTAGAGTTCTTATTCTAACCTAACCTACCTTCAAGTTCCCCTTCTTCTACTATTCTAGATTTGAAATGATTTCTACTGAGAAGGGCTGTAACTATAATTTCAATCATTGTGCTTTATTTGATTAAAGTTCGTTCGCTATTCCTACACACAGAATATATGAAACCCTTCCGAAGTGGCCCGGAACAACATGCCATCTACTGGTCAAATTGAAATTTTTATGTGAATAGCCCTCTCCAACTGGTGTTATAAGCGATGTCACTCTTTTGGCCCCTTTAATAGATGACAAAAACAGATTTTGGTTTGACTTTGATTTCTTTGTCTCTCTTTTTTTTCTGTTTTTTTCTTTTTCTCTCCTCCCTGTTTATAATTAGTCAAATGTGTCTTGCAACGATAGCGTTCCAGTGCTGCTGAAGCGGATGCGCGTAACTACCAGTTTTAGCCTTTTCGTGCATTTTTGCCGGTGATTTTCTTTGAAATAGTGCAAGTAATCGAAAAATTGGCCTCCCTAGCTTCATTAACTGCATTAATCATGACGATCCGATATGAAAAAGCCACATTAGAGAAGACTAATCCATTTTTCTTGGTGGAAGCACCATCTATCTTAATTAAATTCAAAGCCCTCCTATTCAAAAAGCCCAGATGGCATTGCCTGCTTGACACCAAAGTCTAGACGTAGATGTTCCGCAATCGCCCGAAAGCAATTCTTTTGCTCCGTTTTGTGTCATTAATCACGCTTAGTGTTTTCCCTGTGTCGTTTAATCATACTTAGTTTTTTTTTTCCTGTTTTGTAAGAAATAGCGTAACATAGTTGAGGCTTTTGCCAATACTATGGAAGCTGTTTTAAATAAAAGGATCTTGAATCTAGTCTTTTTCATCTCTTCTCCATTGACATATTGAATCTAATTTCTCTCTAGGGTCTCCATTGCGTACGTTTATGAAAAGCTTAAATGTTCGATGGAAATGTCAGATTTCGTCATAGAAAAGATAATGATGTATTAATGACCTTTTCAGGAACAAATTAGGTGACCATCAAAATCGTTATACTCTGAGGGGCTTGCTCTGAAAACAAAAGTATACCTTTATTTTGAAGGAATATGTACTGCTGTTATACCAAGGATTAGTTTTAATAAGTGTTTCTAAAACGTTTATCTATATTTGAAAAGTATTTGTGTCTGATATTGTTTTCCAACTGATAACGAAAAGAAATTAAATCATATTTTGAGGACTCAGAACATACAAACACTTACATTTCAGCATGCAACATTCTAGACTCATCTTGGTCAGCTGCCCCGGGTGCCGCGGCTGGGGATTGCCCACTTTGATCAAATTGTTAACTTTGATTCGGCTTTTTTGTTATATTTGAGTCGAGAAGGGGGTGCTGTAATTATTTTTTTCCCAGGCACCACCAACTCTAGAAGGGGATCTAGTAGAAGGCAAGGGAAGCCAAATACTGATTCCAGGGTCTTTGGCGTCAGCTGAGAACCTGTTTAAGTCTTTTTGTTTTAACTCAGTAGATTCGTAGGTGAAATGGCTATCTGCCATGGTTGTCAAGGCAATGACATGAGAAGATTTCATCCGAAATATTGTTATTTTTGCACTTTTTCCAGTAATATTTTAAATTTTACATCTGTCTCCCATGTTTCTTTGTTTTAATCAAAACTGTGTCATCCCTCCCTCCCAAAAAAGTCCTGTTCGCAGATCGCACAGGGGATCGTTCCCCCGAAATCCCAAATTCACAATTATTTTTTCTTACAATCCCAATATAATTGGCTTGTTTATTTTGTTGTTCCTTTTGTCTTCTCCTCTTCAAAATGCGCCTGCTCCAAAATACACTCCTGTGAATATACTTCATACAGATGGTTGTTAAAAACACATGTTCAATAGTACCAGCATTGCAAAACTTGATGCAACAAGATGCTGTTATGCTTTAAATGTATTCAGAGAAAAAAAAAATTTCTGATTTTAATAATATCAATTATGAGATCTGGAACTTCAAACGTCGAATATAAAAGATTTCTAGAGTTAAATATCTATCTTTTTTAAGAATTTTTTTGTACATTTGGTTTACTTGGGGTTTTCGTTCGACTGAAATATAGGAAAAGAAGCAACCTGTTTTAACAAGTCTAGTATAATTATCAAATCTACGTATTTAAAAATGGAGGAGCCTGGGGGGAAGGGTGTAAAACACTATGGATCTTATTGTGGTTAATGATTCAAGATTAAAGTGGTCTCCAAATTCCAAACTTTTTGCATCCAATATTAAAATTTTTTCGTCAAACATTGTGCATCAAAATTCTTCATCAGGTCCTATAAGTACTTTCAAACTAAGCATTACTTTTTTCTTATGCAAAAACTAGGTAGGGATCCAGAGGCCATTGGGCTCCTACCCCCCATAAAATTTCTAGTAGAAAATTTGCTACATTTTCTGCATAATCCCGATATTCTCTTACAAATTCAATTGGTGTTTGGCTAAGTTTAAAGCCATGAATTTTGAAAGACCATGAGGTTTAATGACACTAGTGTTTTCTTTTGATTTTACTATTTTTGGATGATAGTGCATCCCGCCTTTTATGCATCGAGAATTTATTTGTATGATTCATTCAATTATGTTTTTTTTTCATTCAAGGAAAGCTACCAAGTAAATTTCTGTTTTCTTCAAAAAGCTGCTAAGAAAGTAGAATAGTTAAAAGCTGCTTTTTTTTTTTTTTTTTTTTTTTTTTTTTTTTTTTTTTTTTTTTTTTTTTAGTCCCTATTTCTCAAAATTTCGGGGAATTGCTCAGTTCTAAAAAACTTGGAATGATATTTTACGCATTTTGACACTATTGTCAGCAAAAGATCCACTAAAATTAACATTAGTGTTTAACATTCTTATTTTAGCATGTATTTTTTTCTCCACTTTGGTATTTTTTTTATTTATTTATAGCTCAGTTATTTTCAAACGATTAGATATTTGCTTCTTCTTGATGCTTGGCAGTTATGTAAATGCTTTTATGCAAATCAGTTTTTGTCTAATATCAATTAAGTCTTGGCCTTCTCTTTTTCTTTTTTTTTTCTATCATTAACTACATTTAGTTTTGGGTCTTGACAGACGCTTTCTATTAGTATAATTTTCGAAAAACCTCAAATAATAGTGTTACCTAACGTCAGGAGGCCATGGTCTGAAGTTGAACATCTTTTTTCTATGTTTTTTTTTCTTGAAGGTAGTACGTCAGCAGTGGTAGCAGATCCGAAACTTGCCGAGCCTCTTTGGTTTTCAGAAGAAGCAGTAGTAAATTGTGGTGAGATTTCAAAAACCACCTTCAACAATACTGAGAGCTTTCAACTAGATAATCTTGAAAACAATGGCATTACCTGCTATAACAGTTCCATTCCTCTCCCACATAGTAAAACAAAACGAAGAAGAAGCAGTGGCTCTAGTAGTAGTGGTGAGGTAGATTATGAATTAGAAGAAGAAGAAGATTATTTTGACGGAACAGACATTTTGGAACGTTTACCAGTGAAACTAGCCAGAAAAAGTGAAGTCCGACAGGGTAAAAGTGAACCAATAGTTTTGTGTAGTAAGTGTGGGGCTTTAACTTCTGATAATAAAACGAAATTACATATATGTCCTGGGAAGTGTGTTCAAAGCACCACTCATCAAGAAAAACTGGCAAGTGAGCTTGAACTGTTGATGAAGTTTAACTGCATCTATTGTAAAAAACGATTTTTCTCTGAGGGTGCTCTCCATAAGCATTTGAAACTCCACCATATACCAGGAGGTATGATATGTATAAAGTGCAAGATATTGTTTGATAATAAAGACAAATTTGTGGCTCATAATTTGTTTCACAGAAAAGGAAAATTAGTGGAATGCAGTTTGTGTGGTAAAGAAGAATTGAGTACATTAATTGATATTCATTTGAAAAAGCATGCGATTGACCGTTTAAACCATTGTGGTGATCGCCGAGTGTGCCCTGTCTGTAATAGAACATTTAAGGAAGAAGCACACGTAGTTAATCACTTGTTATTTCATTTTGATGAAGAAAGAGAACATGAGTGTAAGATATGCTACTTTGTAACAGAAACTGTTGAGGCTCTAAAAGTGCATCATAAAATCGAGCATGAGCTTTCAAAAGCTTTGCCAGTAAATAAGAAAATTGAGAAAACCCAGTTGCCTCAAATTAACAGAGTAACAAGAAAGGCATGGAAATCTAAGGACAAAGAGGTAGAAATAGATGTTTCTCAAATGGGATGGATGTGCTCTACTTGTGGGATGCTGTTTACAAATTCGAGTGACTGCCAAAACCATATCGTATCGTTTCACACAGGATAATTCCTTGTGTAAAGGAACATCTGATCACCTGCTGTAAAATTAAAAAAAAAATGTTTGAAAGACATTCCTCTTATTTATAGAAACTTACTTTTTTTTTCGTTTTTTTTGTATTCTAGACATTCACATACATAGGGTTTTGTATTTTGGGGCCTAGCGTTTGAGAAGGAGGACAACTTTCAAAAAGAAACCAAAAATAGACGAATTAACAAAAAAACTAAAATTTTCGAAAAGTCATAATCATTGTGGTGATTCAGGGGATGGGCACAGGCCCCAAAGTCCCAACCTCTTTTCACGTGCCTGATATAGATTATTGTTGGTTCGGGAGAGGGGCAAGTGCTTTCATTGTTTTTACCCTGATTTATATTGGAATATGTCTCATTTTTATATTTTATGAATTGTTTAGTGTCATCGTTTTTCTAGGAACCACTGCCCCGGTGGTACCAATTCACGAAAAATTAGGGGAGGGGGTAAATACATTTTTCAAATTAGGGAGGTCACGATTTCTCTGTCTTCTTTATTTTATCCAATAACTATACCAAAAGAAGGTATTTTTTCAAATATAGGGGGGGGGGGTAAATGCAGAATAGTTAAAGTATACAGAAAACTGAAAATTTCTAGAACTGAAAAGATCTTGATATTTCAGGGGGAACATGGGCCCAGAAGCTCCTTTTCTGTGTTCATGCCTTGCGTAAAAACGTGCTTATCAGGGTTTATAATCTTTTTGTGCCTTTCTTGGAATGACTAGGACCCAAACTTTGAGCTGAAAGTATAATTTTAAGGTAACACTTTTATATAAATAAGGGTGCATTCCATGTGATAGCAACTTATTTGTTATTATTCTGTCTCAAAGCTGTTCATAACTCATTCTTTTCATCCATTTTTAACGTTATTAGTGTAGGAGGCACTAAGGGATTAATCCTGTTTACTTATTACGCGGATATAAGGGGCTGAAATGGTTGCTATTCGCTTATTGGGGATAAAAAAGTTTATAAATCTTAGTCATCGCTATGGTAATTGATTTCTATGGTGTGCCCTAAAATTGGTTTAGTATAGAGAGTTTTAAAAATTATCAGAGTAGAAGGTAAGGTAACAAAATAAGAAATTAAACAGTATGAGGGTCGGCTGAATGAGTCCTGGCCTGAAAAAAAAACATTTTCTGACAACTTTTTTTTCCTACACACAATCTCAAGAAAGCCTAATAACTTTTCACTTCAATGATTATTTTAATTAAACAATCTTTAATTAAACTAGGAACTAAGGGATTAACCCTTTTTACTTATTACACAAATATAAGTGGCTGAAATGGTTGCTATTTGCCTATTGGAGATAAAAA
The DNA here is from genome assembly GCF_049724085.1 of Artemia sp. Qi Xiang Cuo. Taxonomy (NCBI): domain Eukaryota; kingdom Metazoa; phylum Arthropoda; class Branchiopoda; order Anostraca; family Artemiidae; genus Artemia; species Artemia sp. Qi Xiang Cuo. Next base: position 101,089,044 of record NC_142794.1, on the reverse strand, counting down.
GAAGTTTATAAGTCCTAGTCATTGTTAATGATAATTGATTTCTGGGGTGAGCCCTAAAATTGGTTTAGTATAAGGGAAGAACAGGCTTTGAAAATTATCAAACTTGCTGAATGAGTCCCTGGCCTGAAAAAAAAACATTTTCTGACATATTTTTTTCCTAAACACAATCTCAAGAAAGCCTAATAACTCTTCACTTGAATGATTATTTTACTTAAACAAACTTACCCAATGTCATTCCGAGATTTCACACCAAATAAAATCAAAATGCCAAAAAAATTCACTGGGAGTTTTTATCGTAAGTTGAAAATGTTTAAACGAAAAATTACTTAGTTTCATTTTGGTTTTGTTGGGTTTCAGCAAACACCAAATAAAATCAAAATGCCACAAAAATTCACTGGGAGTTTTTATCGTAAGTTGAAAATGTATAAACGAAAAATGACTTTGTTTCATTTTGGTTTTGTTTGGTTTCAGCAAACATGGCACCCATCCCACAGAGAACAGGTTAAAGCGCTAGATAGTGTTTAAAACATTGCTCACACATTCAACAGCTCTTTCTGTTTCAAGGAATTACAATCAGTGCTCTTTAAGCACGATTTGATCAACTTTTCGTATTTTGAAAGAAGTATACTAAATTAGAAATTGAGTAGATGAGATGAAGATTTTTTTTACTTATTACTCACCCATGTTCAGTATTGGATCATAGGGGTACTTTTGAATCGTAGTAAGTATGACTGCCACATTCGGAGGTATTTTTTTGCATCGTATTTGTAATGATATGTTCACTGAAGTCGAATTTCTATTTGACTACAGGTCTTTATAACCTGTATTTTTTACTCTGTAAAAAAATGCAAAAAAAAAATCAAAATTGTTTACTTGTTATTTGGTTACTTATTATTCAAAATATTATTGAATAAAATTAGTTTCCTATCCCCCCCCCCTCTGAAGTTTATTTTTATTGGTCCCTATCTTTGGTTGGATAGTAGGGCCCGAGTGGCACTGATGCTACTCCTTTGCTCTCGAAGTAAAATAAGCTAATTACGTCCAACACTGATATGTCCCTATAACTGACCAAATCGACTCTAGGGGAGAGAAAAACCCTCACTTTGGAATCTCTCAAATGTCTCTCTTTTCTCGCCACTTCAGTTCCTTGCGCTCAAGGACTAGAATGGAAGAAGAACCCTTCTGGTATCACCGAACGATACTGCTGTCTATACTCAGATATCTTATGTCGTAGAAGATACCTCACCATCATAGGAATTACTTCCTATGCCAAACCTAGGCTATAATTTAAAATTATATACACTTGAATAAAGGTAAAAAACAATATTAACTCATGAAATGTCGAAACAGAACTAGCTTATAGAAATAGAAGAAAAAAACCTATACACGCTGCTTCTAGGGGCGGGTTCTCTTCGAGGTTATGAGCAATGGCTGGAATTCGCCCAAGATCTTTTATTACGGGTGTTTCAGCATATTGTCAGACACAGTTCGATAATCAGTGGATCTTTATTCACGCTGAGCCTTGTCTGGCAACATGGCTTTCTAACCATATGATTTGCCTGGATGAGTCACTGTCTATTTGCAAAACAATTTTCTGTGTTGGATCTTTTCTGTTGGTCATTCACTGGTAGATGGCAGAAAATGTCGGAAATAATCAAATATTTCCAAGTGTCATTTCGATATCGATATTTACGTTTCGATATTGATAACTGGTCCGATATATTGATACATCAATGTCGTATATCACTAAATACTGAATTAAAAGTATCCCTGTGTTTAAATTTTTGACTTAGGGCTCTATAAAACTTTTTTGTTTCTTTGTCATCAATGCAAATTTTATTTCTACAGAAGCTGTCAATAAATTGGGAGTTAGACTGGATAAAGACAAGCAATTGCACATGAATTTTTTTGGAGGGAATGAGTAATTTGCTATGCTGCTCCTCCTCCCCCCCCCAAAAAAAAAAAAATAAATGCGAGAGATATAAGTAAAAGCATGGCCATCTTGGTATTTAGAGAAAAAGTAAGGGCCAGAGTACTTCTAAGCTTTTCTAGCAAACGTTTATTAAAATCTGATATTCAGTTTCAATGGGCATATGCATTACATGATTTTTGTCTGCGGCAACTATTTAATGTGAATGTAATTCAAAATATCTTTTACTCCGCAACTTGAATGGTTAGACGTTCTTGATTCTGTGCCTAGTGACGGGGTGTCACTTATCGCTATTTTAGCGATTCTTTTTCTTGTCTGGTGACTTATTTTGCCTAACAATTAGAAAAAAAAACATCAGTGAAATTATGTTGTTGTTTTTTTCAAATCGAGAGAGAGGCACAACAATTCAAACAATAAAAGAAACACATTAATGATTTATTCGGAATAAAATTAGTGGTAGTATTTTAGTTTTGAGAATAGAATATGCAAGTTAGCAAGTTTTTGTCTTTATTCATGGGACTTTTACTTCAATGCCTAATATGTCTGCTTTCTTACTAATGACACTTGTAGTTGATCCATGTATATGGATTATTCATCCAGGTCAAAAGAGATAAGACAGAGAACAATATAATATTATACAATAATATAAAACAGTATAGTATACAATATCTATTTCAGATCGAGCCAAGTTCGATTCAAATATTGGCCCCAAGTTATCTTAACAATAGATCCAGAGGCTCAAAGTAAGAGATGAAGTAACCCTGCATTATTTTTGGTGACCTGGTAAAAAAAATTAGTCGGGAATATCGTGGTACAAAACGCAGCGGTTTGACAGATTTAATATTTAAATTTAATTAATTAAAAGAAAAAATTAATAAAATGATGAGTTTCCTTAAAAACATGTAAATACAGGCACAGCCTTTAAAATGTCGATTTTCGATTTGTCAAAATCTTACACTCAGTTGGTAAATGCAGCCATCTAACCAAAATCTAATTTAGTACATTAGTTAAAAGATGAATAAAAGAGAAGGATTTGGATTAAGGAAAATGGTGTCTTAAAAGAATATATATTGCTGTCTAGATATTTTTTACTAGTCCGAGTGATTGACTCAGTAGCGAAACGGGCCACTCCGTAAAATATCTAGGACTCGGAAGAAAATGGTTGATGAACAGGCTAGTATAGCGTAAAGGGTAAGTTTATTGTTAATAATAATTGCCGGAAGAAAACAAAATTAAATACAGAAAATAAATGTCAAGTCTATATACCAACTGAGTATAAGCAAAATTTCACCAAGTGATCCCGAATCTTAAATTGTTCTTATATTATTTAATTCTTTACGTTCAATGACTATTTTTGTATTTTGATTAATTTTTCCCAACATCAAGATATCCCTCCCCCGAGATAAATCAATCGTCGAGTGTAGTCCCCGAAGGCGTGCCAAAATAAAATTCGGTGGTGGCAGACGTAATTATGCTTGGTGGTGCCGGAGCACCGCCGAAAACTGATTGGTGGTGCGCCGTCAACTTTTCCGCGTTTGTTCTATTTTTAGAATGTTTTGGCTTGTTTTTTGAAAGTTTGAAAACTAAATTGGTACTGGTTCTTATCAGAATTCCATGTAAGCAAGAGTTTTCGGGGTTTACAATTCAGCTTCATTAACATGACCGAATCTCAGACAAAACAAGGACAAGACGTCAATCTTAACTTCTCCCAACATATTTTTTAAATCCAAATGATCGACAGTGAGACCTTAAACTGCCTGAAATTTTCGTTGATCCGACCAAACAGGAAATCTAAAATTTGAAATTAAACTCTAAAACTTAAAATAAGTTTAGTTGCACCATATCTAGCTCTAGAAACCTCAAATGAATTTGATGTGTATATCTTACTCCGTGTCTGAATTTGCTATTCTTGTAACCTACATTCCACTTCTTTGACCACCCTATGCCTGTTTTGCATTATCTTTGAGGTCTCTGCCCTTCATTACAATACTCAGGGAAACCAATTTTTATTTCCACTTTACCAATGATTTTTCTTCAATTGGATCACAACAAAAACTAAAGGTAAAGAGTACGGTATTGGACTTTGCAGTTCCTACTGGCGGTTATGATCTCCATTTTATGGCCCTTCAGCCACGAAGCGTAATGGGGGGTTGTAGGCAAGCCATTCTTTGCTTTGATACCCTTCCTGATTACCTTCCTCAAATTTCTCAAGGTTCCCATTAGGACCTGGGTCGATTTTGGTTAAGTATACAGAATTAATTCAGAGACTCCTGTTCCAAACCAATAACCATCAAGACCAAGGTTTGAACTTTTGTTCTTACCGACAAAGGATTTCTAGGCTAGCGTGCTAACGACTCGGATAGGATGGCTCAAAATTGTACTAAACCGCCTTTTTGCATTTCAGAGATTTACCAATACCTCGGTTCAAACGAAAACTAGCTGTAAAGTTTTATAATCAGACCTATAAAAGGTAATAAAAGTTAAAGAGGTAATAAAAAGTTAATTTTTTGATTAAGTAAATAAAAAATATATAAAATCGGCATTCAGACTTTCAAGCTTTGCAGTTAACATGACTACTATACCCAAAATGGTGGTAATAAAAACTAAAGTAGTGAAATTCAGAAAAAAAACAAAGCAACCACTGCCGCGAGATTCCACATATTATACTTTTAACAAAATATAATTACTAAACCTACGTCCGTGGCCTAACAGCTTCAATTAACTTATCAACTGAAGATTTTATATGAATTAATTCAGTCAAGCAGAAGCTAAATTTCATTTCCCTTTTTTTCTTTTTTACAATTAGCAGATTAAGCTGTAATATTCTGAAACTGTCAAGATCTACTGCTAGTTTGTACTAAAATGTTGTGATTATAATACCACATATGTTTTCATCATTATTACTGCTCTGACCATAACAAAAGTTAGACTTTGGCGGAAAAGCTAAGGGTGAATTAAAGTGAATATGATAATGAAAATGGATGGAAATCGAATATAAATAAATGCGTAAAAATGGAGAAAAACATTAGAATTTAAATAATCAGCAATTAACCTAAATAATAAGGGGGGTTGATACTTCCCTACATCTCTCTCTCTACGCTACAATGACAATTATTTTTCATTGCCTCACTATTGAATCCTTTCACTTAGAAGTAATGAAAGTTTTGAAATAAAGTGCGTCTTAGCGTGCTGGCTGATGTTAGCTATACTATAGGCTGGTGGATTGAATGCTATTGACCTTTGAAGTTTGGTGAAGAGTTTCCATATATTTGCTCAGCTACAGTAAGAAAGAGTTTTTAAATTAAGTATTCGAGGAATATTAGGGCTAGTTGAAAATCATTTTGATTAGAAATTATTTCATTGTAGTGAATAGGACAGAATTAAGTGAAAGGTCATCTAAAGTCCGTAGTAGACGAGTAAATAGAAAAATATTTTGATTAGAATTTAAACTTTTTCCATGTGTCATGGAATAGAGGATTTTGATTTATATTTGCCTCTGAATAATCTCCGAAAATAATTCAGGGATAAATTCTTTTTCCCCTTACGAAATATGTTCAATATTAACACCCTTAGATAAAGTCAGTAATGCACCAGCGTTCAGGCAATTGCCAATTGTGATATCATTTTTTTGCCCCTCCCCCTCTCCCCTTGTCAAATAGAAATACTATTCTATCTCCTTACGTAATATATTTCAGGCTTTCTTGGTAGACCCAGATAATCCACAATTGCATTATTTTTATCACATATAAGAAAAAAACAGAAGAAATTATAAATTTAGCAATTTATGGCTCATAGCGAATTTTCCTCGAGATTTTAGTGTTTTTATTTTTGACCGACGACAGCCGTATTGAACATTCCTTCCTTTAAACGGTTTCAAGAAGTAACTGAAGAAATAAGGACCACATTTGTTGATTTTCTATAAATTCTTAATGAACAAGCTATGGTTCTCCAGCAATTTTTTGAAAAAAAGCCGTATTACATTTCATAAAAGATGTATGGTATGTATATCCATTATACTAGAATCAGGAATAAGCTTTAGGAAGGCCACAGCCTTCCTTTAAATGCTGCTTAGGGGACCGGGAGCTTTGAATGAATTTGAACTGAAATTGGCATATAATCAGCAACTGCTGTTGATTCACAAAGTTTTTGTCGCGAAATATGCCTTGACCTTATTGAAAAACACAGTTGTAAATTGGGTGGTCCCAGAAAAATAGTTGAAATAGATGAAGCAAAATAGGGAAAATACAATAGGGGACGCTATATTGAAGGACAGTGGGTGTTTGGAGGTATTGAAAGAGACACTGCAAACTTTTTATTGTTCCTGTTCCCAACCAAACTGCTGACACTACTAGAAATTATAAAAGAGTAGATACATCCAGGAACAACTAGGCTAGGCTATAATTTCTGTTGCTAGAGCTCATACAATAGATTCGGCATGCAATGTTTTCAACACCTGACTGTCAACCATTCTTTGAATTTTGTGGACCCTGTGACTAGGGCCCACACACAAAATATTGAACATCTATGGCATTCGATGCATGAAGCAATTCCCAAGTACAGGAGATTGGACAAACATAGGCCTATGACTGGATATCTTGCCGAGTTTTATTGGAAAACCTTTTTTCCCATTAAAGGGACCAGACTGCATCATCTATTGCTACAGGCTGCTGAACTAAACAAACCAGATACTCATCATCAAGATCAAAGTTTACCTCATCAGTCAAGGCACCAACCAATAAAAATCAAATTTTTCACCACATTGTCTCTATTTAATCATCTGTCAAATTATAATTTAATCATCCATATCATCTGATCATTATAAATTTATCACCTCTTCAATTTCCTCTGATTGTGAAACTGCTAGATCATCCTAGAATCAAAAAAGGTATTTTTTACATTATTTCATTTCTTTTCAATTCTGTGCATATTTTGTATTTTTGTCAGTGCTCATTAAAAAAAACTAATTAAAAAATAATAATATTGCTGTAAATATAATTATACATACAGAGTATATACCCCAACCCTCTGATTTTGCAAATATATACCCTGATTTGGATATATTTAGGGTTTGGGGTACAGTCCATTTGGTTATATTTAGGTTCAGAATGCAAATTTTGTTATATATTTGCACATTAGGGGGGTGGGGGTATATACTTTGTATGTATATGTATATTTATAGCAACATTTTGATTTTTGCCACTGCTATTAATATTTTGTGTTTATGCCACTGATCATTAAAAAAAAGTATTAAAAAGACTGGCATGAATGCTATCTAAAAAAAAACTTATTTGGCGGCAATTTCAAAAGACTTAAGCAGTGAATCTCAGCGTGGTAATTTTAGGAAACTTTCTCTTAAGCTGGAAAAAGAAGGATTTTAGAGGAAAAACTTGATGATAAAGGTTCTCCCCTTGGATAATATGAGAACTGGGATCATTATACATATTTTAAAGTAAGAATTGTTTTCTTAACATTTCTTCTTATCAGGTGCCACAATTCTAAATTTTTACCTGAAATTTTAACAAAACAACTTTTTACCTTAATTTCCAGTTGTCAGTTTTTTTTTCTTTGGCTTTAGGCCTAGTTCTGAAAATGCAATGCCTATTATTAGAGTAGAATTTGGTAGCCTACTTTCCCATTAGGCTATATGGGCACAGTAAAATTCTACTTTAGCTACTTTTGGCTATCTTGGAAAGGGGCAAGGTTAGGAAATTGAAACTTTCAGGGATAGGTCTAGAGGCTAAAATATTTACCCCCTCCCTCTAGAGGGTCCTGAAAATTGTCTACATCGCCTATTGAAATTTTGACAAAACAACATTTTACCTTAATTTTCAGTTATAAGTTTCTTTTTCTCTGGCTTTAGTTCTGAAAATGCAATTCCTGTTATTCGAGTAGAATTTTTAGCCATATCAATGCTTTTTTCAAAATTTAGGAAATGTATTTGCATATCTTCAAAACCTTATAAATCAGGATTGAGCAAAGTTGTGAAGCTGAAAACAATTTTGTTGTACTTCATTTTAAGCAGAATATTTATTTTACAAGGTTTCACTTTTATGACACACAGATTTTTAAAGGTCATCAAAGGTCAGGGTCCTCTAGAGGGAGAAGGAGTGGAGGTAGGTACTTCAAAATACCTTCTCAGGACATACTTTAGCCTGTAGATCTATCCCTGAAAGTTTCATTTTCCTAAGCAAACTTCTTTCCAAGATAGCCAAAAGTAACTAAAGTAGAATTTTACATTTTCTTCTAATACATCCATCTTATCACTTATCTAAAAAAATCCATAGTGTTTAGAGAAATAACTGTTACAAGACCAAATAGGAACATGGATAAAATAGGCTAGAGTAAAAGACCTTTTTGGAGAAGACCACTTTTCTTTAGCATTCCAGTAAAAAAGAGGTAGGTTGTTGGACCACCCCTATTTTACTTCAGCATGATGCAGTGTGAAGGTAATAACAAGAACCCCACTTTTTTGTGAAATTTTCACCAATAATTTGTCAGCATAAATTAAAAAATGTGGCCTTGTTTGACAAGCAATTAAAGATATAAAAATAAAGCCTATTTAATATTTTTGATTTAGGCTATAGAACAAATATCAAGCAGTAAAAGTTACATTTTTAGAATCTAAAGAAAATCAGCTTTCTGTTAATTTGTGAATAAAACTGAACACTGAAAGGATATATACATCAAAATAGGATAAATGGTATTTCCAAAAACAGGTCCTTGTGGGTAAGTCAATAATTTTAATAATAACCATATTGATGCATAGCTTAGGTTTTTTGCTATTCATTGATAGCCTTTATTCAATTCTTCTCATTTCCTCTTTGGTAACAAGGTGTGAGGGTTTTAATTGTGCTCAATTAGATACTGGTCCTTTACCCTACTTAGAAAATTTTAAAAAGACAGGCCAAATTTGTTGACATTCTGATATGGTAAAAAACTTCCATAATGGCACCAAAAAATCACTTGGGGAGAAAAAAACAAGTTATAAAGCCAACCAAGTGCTTTTGTTAAATATTGTAGACATCAAGTAACAGTGTATTCAGCAATTTATATTCAGGTTTTACTGTAAACATAGGCCTGTAGTGGCTGGCCTCTTCTGAAGGAAAGGTACTAAACAAATAAAAGTATTAGGCAATCCATTTGACTCCATATCATGTGATAATCATAACATGGTTCCTTTTCTAAATGTACTCACCTTTTTGCTTGATCATCCCAGATGTGATAAAATTTTAGTTTAGGAGGTTTTGATGTTTTGGAAATTTGGTGAATAAAACCCTCAGGAATATAGCTATAATGACATCCTAGGAAGATGTACCTATTTCAAGGGATATCCACCACACAGCTTAATAAAATAGGGTAAATTTGTAGTTTACAGTATAAAAGCTTGGATAAAAGTGAATATATCACTTGATACCTTTTACAGAATTCTAGAATTCTAGTTCAGAATACAGAATTCTAGTTCAGGGGCCTGTGGCTATCTTGGAAAGTTGTTCTTTTGGGTGAATAAAACTCAGGAATTCACCAAGAGCCTTAATGCTCTCCTGGGAAGATATTTTGAAGTCCCCACCTCCACACCATCTTCCAACAAATAGGTTTTGTTAGAGGACAGGCTGTCCTCCAACAAAACCTATTACTACATCTGAGTAAGCTCCAAGAAAAACGCAAAAATGTTGGTTTGCGCTATGCATTTTTACCTTCTTTATTTAAACAATGAAGTGATGATGCTCATTGTATGCTGCTGCTGATTGTTTTCACTGATAAAGTGTAATTTGTCAGATACTAGATATTAGTGTAAATGTCAGTTTCTAGTATGTACATACTAGGTATGACACAAAAACAATGGTGAGCTCCTGTGTAGGTACTAGGTAATATCAACGAAATGAAGCACCAGAGAATAATTTCACCTGCACCATTGGATTTCTTGTAGTCTAATTAGGCAGGATCCACTCTTAACTAAAATTCGAATTTTTTGTAGATACTAAGTTTTGTCAGAGGACAGCCAATCTCTTCCAAGAGTGGACTGTCCTTTAAAAATCTTTCATCATGAAAGTTAAACCTTGTAAAATAGATCTTCTGCTCAAAAAAGGTACAAAAAATATGTTTTGAGCCATATACCTTTGCAAAATCCCAGTTTATAAGGTTTTACAGACATTTGAGGGACTAAAATAAGATTGTAGAGAGGTTGGCTATAACATAATACTTTTATTCATCTAACACGCAACGATACAGAGTCTGGCCACAAAGAGGCCACTGAGACTAATTTTTGCATAAAATAAAACAAATACAATAGTACTCTAATGCAAGTTACACAACATTTAAAACACTTACAATTTTTGAACATATAATCCGAGGGATTCCCAATATAAACTTACCAGAGGTCAGTCCGACATAAAATTAGTATCAGCCTCCCAGTTCCCATAAAATGTTTCTTTTATACCAAGCATCAACCACATCTTAGTTGCCCCCAATCACATTTACTACAAGTATACATTTCTTTTGTGTGTCCCATATTAGAGTATGCTTGTCCTGTGTGGCACCCTGGCCTCTCAAATGAAGCAACACAAAAAATGTCTAAAAGAGAGCTCTAAGAATTATTTTTAAAGAGGACAAGATACTATATTTGCATTTGTTAAATATCTCAAAAATAGAGACCCTCAAGAGAAGAAGAAATAATTTGTGCCTCCCGTTTTGGTAATTTGGCACTTTTGAACCCCCATACTGTGAACCTTTTCCCTGAATACCATGTACCTGATAGAACTCGTCCTCCACAAACTGTTTTCCAGCTTATCCCCACCTTATCTTCCATTCTTTGTACTACCTTGCAGTAAAAAAATCTTTTATCCCTTTTTTACTGTTATAATAAATCATTGTTAATTTGTACATAAATTTTATCTTATCTTTTACATGATAAAAGAAACAGCTTGTTTTTCTTTTTACTTCTTTTTTTCCTATCTCCTTTTTATGTTGTTTTTTAAACATTTGTTAATGTATATATTATTTTTTTTATCAGTTTTTATATTTTTAAATAGTTGCCATTTAGCTGTTTATAATATAACTGACGAAGGGATCAATCATATAACATTCTATTTTTTTTTTTGCATTGTTTGCTAATTTTTTAGTTGTGGTGCTTTTGTTATGATTTTCTTGTTTATTTGTTTTTTTATGGACTGTGACATTCAAATTTGGCCCTTCAGGGCTTGTGATAGTAATTTCTTGAAATAAATATCTATATCTACATCTTATTTGGCCCACTGACACACATAGCGATGAATTGGTGATTTCTTTTCAAGTCTACTCATACCAGGATGTGCTCTTTATATTAATAAAAAGTGGTATTTCAAAACTTGTATTTTACATCTTAATGTTTTTACTAAAATCCAATTTTGGCTTAATTAGTCAGCTTCACAAAAATATTTTGAATTAGAATTTTATCATAAATCCAAATGTAGGCCTAGCATTCATTTGGGTTTGAAATGAACTTTACCCCTCCCCCCTGTACAAATTTGCAAATATCTACCCTAAATTGTTGTACATATACAATGAATTTTATAACATTTTGACAACCTATTAAATCAGTTTGAAGAAAAGAGTGGCCTTTAGAAATTTAGTGTCACTCAGGGTGTAAGTTTGCTAATTGGGGGGGGGGTTAAAGTTTGTTTTGTCCCAAATGAATGTTGTATTTAGATTCCAGAATGAAATTCTGATTCTAAATATATGTCATATATATATATATATATATATATATATATATATATATATATATATATATATATATATATATATATATATATATATATATGTATCTCATAATTGAGTTAATTGGAAAATTTGCCAGAAATAGAATGAAAACTCAAAATTAAGGTAAAATGTGTTTTGCCAGAATTTAGACACCTGTCATTTATGCAATCTTCTAAGCCTTAAAATTAAGAAAAGGGTAGCTATAGTAGCTTGATAATATCTTCCCAGTGTATATTTTTGGACCTGAAATCATTCCTGAAAGTTTCATTCACCTAGCTTGATTACTTTCCAAGATACCAATAAGCCCTTAGATTAGAATTTTACCAAAACTAACTTGTATACAGGAACTGAAATTGGTCATCTGGCTAGCAAAAATGAAGGATTACATATAGACAATGATGAGTTAAGTAATTAGTTTGCAATTAAAATATACAGCAGAGTTTAACTTAGTCAAAAAGTTAGCTAAAATCAAGGCATTCCATAAACAGTTTTTTTTTTAAATGAATAAACAAGTTGGCTATCAAAAGCATTAACAACCCTTACATTAGTCAGATATAAATTACTTTCCAAGTCTTCACACAGCTTTTTGCTAGTCAGTAATAATGGAAATAAACAATGAGACTAAAGGCAGCATAGCCATAAGTACTTAACCTCTGGTAGGACTTAACCTCTGGTATCTCTTCATTTAGAATAAACCCTAATAATTGTTCTGCAGGGTAATACCTCTCTTCTTATTGCAGCAAATTTTTCTTTTGAAAAAAAAAGCAATTAGGAATTAAATAATAAAAAAAAGTAAGAGTTTTCAACTGAAAGTAAGGAGCAACATTAAAACTTAAAATGAACAGAAATTATATTGTATATGATTGGGGTTGCACCCTGCTCAACACCTCTATCTTTATGCTAAAGTTTGAATGTTCATCTCAATCTTTGAAGAATGGAAGGCCCATATACTATTGGCTGTTTGGCAGATCATAATTTCATTTAAATTAATTCCAAACATCTTAAAATTTCCTTGTCATTTTATTCCTTTTACACTTAGGGGTGTCAATTCACAAAGATTTAGTTGGATGGCAAAATTTATTTTAAAAAGATACAGAATCGCAGAGCAAATTTAGCAGTATTATTAATTTTTTTCTTAAAGAAAATAATTCCCATGCAGGTATTCTTCAAATGTAGGCAAGTACACATGCCCCCACCACATTTACATCAGTCTTTTGACAAATATTAATAAATTGCAAATTTTTACAAATAAAAATGTTTTATATGAATTTATCAAACTACACACTATGACATATAATTTATTTAGGCAGTGTGGCTACATAATGTCTATTAATTATTGTTGATGCTATGAAAAATGTGTATGGTATTCTTTAAATTGTATGGGACTTGCTCTGAGATTGCAGCAGCAAGTTGGAAGTGGGATTAGAATCAAAATCAGGAAAAGTTTGGCATCTTCCCATACTTTCCATTTAGCCCTAAATGGTTGGCCAAAATGGGTAATCTGTCATCCTTCATACACAGAATGTGCCCTAGCCATCTCAACCTTTTTCTCATAACAGCCCTAGAAAGCAGGATTGAACCACACTTTTTGTACAGCCTACTGATTGAAATACAGTCAGTCAGCTGGGTACCCAGAACAACCCGTAGGCAATTTCTCCAGAAAACATCTAGCAAATCTTTATCTGCTTTTTGGAGTGCCCATGCTCTAGTGTACATAGCACTTCATTTTCTTGTACATAGCACCAATCACTATAATGTATTTGTCAGGTATAGCCTACCATATAAAGATAAAACCTTTGTTAAAGCTCTTGTAGCGACGGAATCGAATGCTTGCTCATAATCTATAAAACTGCGGACCAAAGGTGTTTGATAACTCAAGCACTTCCCAATTATTACCCTAAGAGTGAAAATTTGGTTGACACATTCTCTACCCTTTCTAAAACCGCACTGCTCTTCTCTTAAAACTTTGTCTACAGCATCTCTCAGTCTAAAGCATCTCTAAGTATAATATTAGTAAGTAGTTTTATACCTACAGAGACCAGACTAATGCCTCACTAATTACCACACTCACTCTTATCACCTTTCTTATACAGTGGCTTAATTAATGTTTTCCTAAAATTGCTAGGTACTTCCTCTTTTTCAAAAATCATATTTCTAATCTTCACTAACTTATTTCTAACCTCAAAGCTGCCATATTTAAGAAACTCATTTACTATCAGCACCTGGGGCCTTATTATTTTTTAATCCTTTGACTACTGTCACTAATTCTTCCTAACAAAATAAATCTTCCTTTACACCCAAGGTGTCACAAACTTTTTCATTTTCTTCTATATCTTTGCCTGCAAATCTATCTCAATAATATATTCTCAAATTGTTCTGCCTATCTGCTCTGCCCATCTTTCCAGATCCTTGGCAATTTTTTTCATGGCCTCCACTTAACATCTCCTTGGTTCATATTTTAATACTTTCTCTACTTTCTTTACATTCATTCTTATTTTCATTTTTATTATTATGCTGTCTAGCTGCAAATTCCAGATCCTTGGCAATTTCATCCATGGCCTCCACTTCACACCTCCTTAGTTCATATTTCAATGCTTTCTCCACTTTCTTTACATTCCTTTTGTTTTCATATGATCTATCGCTCAGATAATTCTTGTAAAAGTCCCCTCTCCTTTCTATTAAACTTAAAGCTTTTTCACTAATATTCCCAGCTGTGATCATAACTTTTTTCCCCAAGACACCATCAGTAAGTTCATAAATTGTTTTCCTAAAATTATTCCACAAATCTTCCACATTGTCTAATTTTAAACTCTTGAGTTTAGTATTCAACTGTTCCTGGAAAGTTTCTTGCAAATTCTCATCCTGGAGTCTACCAACATCATAACTTCCTGGGAGGTAGTTTCCTTCCAAAACATCAGCTTTAAATTAACCCTAAACACTACCAGATGGTGATCTTTACTTTTAGCATCAGTAACAGCACTCCTACATACCATAGTCTCTTGTATTGATCCTGCCAGTCTTTGGTTTACAGTAACATAATCAATAAGGTTTGCTATCTTACCATCACGTGAATACTGTGTTAACTTATGGGCCATCTTATGACCAAACACCTGTATTGGTTATAACCAAATTGTTATACCTATAAAATTACAAAAGTCTGTGGCCATTACTGCTTTCTTTTCCTACACCAAATTTACCTAGGCTAGAATATCATCTATCCCTATTTCTACCAACCTGGGCATTAAAATCCCCTAATAAAAACACCATATTCCAACCTGGGACCCTGTCTATTTGCTCATGTAACTGTAAGTAAAGTTCATCTGAGTAACTAGTATCTCCGTCAGTCGGGGTTTACATGGGCATATACTACTATAACTGATACCCTGAGCTGTTTAGTCATAAAATGAGCAATTAGTATTCAATTATTAATTCCTTTCCAGCCTAAACAAGACTTTGCAGTTTCCTTGTTCATCCTGAGCCCTTCTCTCTGTCCATGTACTACATTCTTCCTGCTTGGGTAAACAAAGTCTATATCACCAAATTTCTTGTTTCCTACCCCTGGGATATGAGTTTCTGAAACTTCTAATAAGTCCAGTTCGAATTTTATGAATTCGTCAGTCAAAATTTCGATACGATAGCTTTTTTTTACGTTGTAACATCCCAAGTCACTATTTTCATGTTCTTTAAATCATTGAAAGTGTTTTGACCTCAGGAAAAGCAATGGTCCTGAATACCACTAAAGGACGGGGAACAACATATCTTCTCAAATCTACACTGAAGCACTAAAGCTAGCTTAAAACCGGACAGCAAGAAGTCCATGGGACTTCCAGTATGAATGGAGGCTTTGTGCAATCCTGGGCCCATCTTGGTCACAACATGGTTTTCAGCACTTGGCAATGCTCTTCTATCAACAAGAGTTGAAATCCTGCATACACATTTTCAAGCCTATTACCTCCAACTTATTGTATATTCATGCCTACAAATATTATGCTACTATGGTGAGGCAACCCATAGTAGATAAATTAGCTAGGAAGAGTTTTTTCAGTCCAAAAACGTCAAACCAAAATAGACCAAGCCCAGAAGAATTATCCTTTAATCGGAATCCCATGCAAATGCTACGTTGCTTACTAGGCTATAATTTCCTTGAGGGGCGCCACTTCTCAAGAGGGAATTGAGTTGACTGCAAGGATTCCAAAAGCTCCCCAGTCTTGCAGGTACCCTGAAAAAGGGTTGAGGCAGCCCATTGCAGAAGCTGTTGTCCATAGATCTGGTTCTTACGCCCTGCCACAGTTGTTCTCCTATAGAGGATCCTCCCACAATGGTGTTCTGCATCACCATGCAATTTAACCCAATACTGAGAGAAGGTTTGTAATTCACTGGACATGTGCACACGCCAGTGGGCCTTGTTGAGTGTACATATGAGGGGCCTTCTTCCTCCTCCACCTTTATTTACGGTCCTGGGTGCTCCAGTTTCCATTATGGACCCCCAGGGGAAATCCCCCCCTGGTCTTTGCTTTCTATGGAAATATCCTACATATCATGTAGGACGTTCCCTTATTGCCACCTGAGGACACGCTGAGTGGCCTGGGGGAGGCCTCTACTGAGCAGTAGACATATATATATATATATATATATATATATATATATATATATATATAAATTATATAAATATATATATATATATATATATATATATATATGTATATATATATATATATATATATATATATAAATATATAAATATATGTATATATTTATATATATATATATATATATATATATATATATATATATATATATATATATATATATATATATATATATATATATATATATATATATATATATATATATATATATATATATATATATATATATATATATATATATATATATATATATATATATATATATATATATATATATATATATATATATATATATATATATATATATATATATATATATATATATATATATATATATATATATATATGTGTGTGTGTCTACTGCTCAGTAGGGGCCTCCCCCAGGCCACTCAGGTGGCAATAAGGGAACGTCTTACATGAAATGTAGGGTATTTCCATAGAAAGCAAAGACCAAGGGGGGGGGGATTTCCCCTGGGGGTCCATAATGGAAACTGGAGCACGGAATCACGTTTGAGAGAATAGCTTGTTATATGGTTCTTAGGAATTGAATTCTATTATGATTTTTGTTTGCTGGTTAAAAATGTTAGACCTTGTTGTGCTTTTGGTTTGTTTTATTTAAAGATGTATTTTTTCCTCAAGCGTTGTTTGTCATATACTGTATTTTGTGTTGCTATGGCCTGCAGACTTTTTGCAATAATTCTTATCTTATACATCACTTTATAGCAATAAGCTGAGATTGACCGACTAAGAAAAAGGAAAAAAAACTTGAAAAACTAGTATCACAAACTATTTCAACAAACCAAAAGTGAACTGTTATTATTAAGCACCAGGAAGTGCTTCTCTTTGGTTAGACATAGGTCTGAGATAACGACTTTGGTTATTATGAATTGTTTTTTGTATTTCTCTTAACTGGAGTATCTATCTGATGAGCAAAAAAAAAAAGTTAATTTAAGGTAAGGCCAATTTTATTTTTTAACCACCCTCTATCCCATAGTGCCTAGCTTGCGAGATATTTCTAACACAGGATGTCGTTGTTAATTCTATCATTTAATTATAGCATGATTTAAATGGGAAGACATTGGCTATTCGACGGGAAGATCAGTCAGTATGGGAGAGAAGAGCTCCATTATGTCCCAGTAATATAAGAAAGCTTGTAAAGTCTGGAGCGAAAGTGATAGTGCAGCCCTCCAACCGGCGCGCTTATCCTATGCAAGTATGTAGTTTTTAGTATATGAAATACAATCTTTTTTATTTTTATGTTGAACGTAGACCTCACGTTTAGCATAAAAAAAATGGAAAAAAGGCCAAGAAGAGGTTTCTGAGCCATAATCAATCCTCACTGAAAATATTTGACTGAGAAAATTCCAATCTATGGGATCTTTAAGACCTCGCATTTGACATTTGCTTAAAAAGTTTGACTAAGAAGAGGTATTTGAGTAGTTACAAATCCTCATTGAAAATATTTAAAGATAAAAGAAAAAACAATTCTACAAGACTTTATATTTGACTTCTTAAAACACGTTAAGCAAAGAAGGTATTTTTGAGTCAGTACTAATCCTCGTTGAAAATATTTGGCTAAAAAAAAAGTCTTCAAGACATTACATATGACATTTTATAAAAGATTAGGCAAAACTAGGCTTTTGAGTCATTATTGATTCTCATTGAAAATTTTTTGCCAAGCAAATTACTTAAGAAAAACGTCTGTAGTTGTCATTCAAAACAAGAGGTTTATGTTTTTTTTAACTTAATTTTAAAGCCCGTATATTTAATTTGCAGGCTGTAGGAAAGAACATAGAATGCTACTGTGAAATTTAGACTATATGTATTTCATTCCTAAGTCCCTGGATAACTTATGCTATTTTAATTGGCAAATAAATAAGACTAAGGTTTATTTAGACCCATTTGTACTTTATTAATTGAAAAAATTTGTACTTCTTAACTATTTAAAGTGATTAGCTCGGAAACCCTTAGAAAAGCAACTGTTTTAGAAGCTTTGTTCAGTTATTGTCCTAAAAGGCTTCAGCTTTTTGTCGTTTGGTACGAAAGAACGTCTGGGGTTTGACATGTAGATGTATGTATATACATGTGTGTATGCCTGTGAAATGTATCTGAGAAAGATGTATATACATGTGTGTATATCTGTAATATGTATCTAAAATATGGGGATGGGGAGTACAATTTTCTTGGGTTGTATGTTCGGTATATTCAAGTAAACTACACTCTTCTTTTTTCAATTTTTTTTTTATAAAGATATATCTACATACCCCTGAAGTAGCCCAAGACTGTGGCACGCACACATCCCCAGCAGTATAACTTATTTTGCGAATCAATTATGTGACTTAGATGTCAACACCACCCCCTCCATTTATCCATTTCAGTTCTCTCTCAGCACTCGTTTAGTAAACACCTCTTTAAGTCGATTGCGATTTACCAAAGACATTCTATAAATATCGACCTTTGACTTTGTTAATGGCTTTTTTGTGGTGCCTCATCAGTGGCAAGACCTAAGCACTTTTGTAATGAGTGTAAATTACGAGTCGTATCGTACCTGGTAAAATGTGCTGGTTGCAATTTTTGGTTCCACTCGGGGACTGAAAAAGTTTGCGAAGATGAAGATAGCCAATTGGAGTAACTATTGGATGTGATTATACTGACCACAAACTGCAAATTAAATTCTGTTTCTACTCCATGTTTTTCTTCCCCCTGTTCAGGCTCTTCTCAGACTTGGTGTATCTTTGTTGAGAGAAGAAGAACCCCCTGTCCAGAGAAAAGTATACTAAGCATCCTTAATGAAATAAGCAGTCATATTCCTTTTCCTGACCCCCAATAAACCCAACCATTCCCACCAACTGATGACATTAAGGCTGTCGAGCTCGAGTAACACAAGCATTTCCCTTGCCTCATCTTAGCGCTGCAGTCCCATATATCCTCCTGAAGGAATGGCAAGCACACCCCACCAACTTTTGATGTTTCTCCGTAATGATACCGTAACGATACCCTTCTAAAAGATACCGTAACGTCGATAAATCATGTCAAACAGGTAGCGTCAATCCAGCCCCTGTTTTAAGCCCAGACTTAACCGGAATCTCGACTCTAAGAGAGAAGTTGATGGAAGCTTTAGCTCATATTTCAAATTGCTTGTCCGTGTATGAAGGATACAACCCCCTTACTTCTTCCGAAGTCTACTCATTAGCCAAAAATATTTTCCAGGGCAATGTTTAGTGGTAAAAACTATGAAAAGCCATAAGCTTTTGCTTGTTAGAAAAGAAATAAGCTTTCCAGCTGAATATGGATATTTGTGAATAGACCATGGGCAACAAATATAATAAGTGCTTGTTTTCAAACCTGTGTAAAAGTTTTCAAAAAAGAGCTAATAACTCATGAGTGCAATTTCTTTTATTGCACATAGGAGTACTGTCTATTATTGCCCACAGCATTGCTATCCATTATGGATTTAAAGACACTATATCATCTGCACGGAGAGAATAGCTAACAAAACGTGTAGTAGATTAATTACACTGAATGGTGTTATTTTATCTGTGGGAATACTAAGCATCCTAGCTACACAAAGAAGTCCTTTCTTGGAAATTCCACAAAAACCACAATTCTGTCAAGACTAAAGTCAGTTCTTTTAGCTTGAAACAGCCAAGCAACAACGAGCAGACCCAAGAGTAAATTAAAATGAATGTTAGTTACCCCAGTGAAAACTTGAAAGCAAACAACAAGCCTTCCTTGACGTAGCACCAAGATCGGTGGCTCCTATAGACGATATGACATAAGTAAGAAGTAACAGGTTAGCTTCTGATCCAAACCTACCTGATCTGAAATTCCTTAAACTTGGTGGACTGACAAAGGATAACCCTTTATTTGACTGCCACTAATCCGCAAACCGCATGTATGCAGAAAACGCCAGAATTGACGCAGACACATTCCTCACTATGCGGAAACCCTTTGGACGATTCTTTTTGTTTAGCAGTGATAAGTACCTACACTAGGTGAATAAGAATATTTCAAGCTCCCCCAGAACTGGTGTATCTGTCCAGTACAGGTGCTTAGTTGCCATTCAAGTCACTCAAACTGTAGTAGAGTACTACACAACGCTCCTACAGACGTAAAGGTACTGCGCATGAACCGACTCGTAAGTCACTCGTTTGTTGGTTTCACGCAAGTGGTGAGTGTAGAAAAGTGGAAAACTGCATTTCTTGGTGTTTGCTCAGACTTTTACAGCTGTCGCGACGATTGTTGTGCTCTACTACACATTTTTGTTTAAAACGTTTTCTCCTGGCCTGTGTTTCATGAACTGTTGCGCTAATATGCGCTTCACTTTCCTCAGAATATAAACACTCCGTTTCAAGACAGTACTGTGAGGTCCAGAAAACGGGAGGGGGGGGCAAAAATATGCACCTCTGTCAACGTAGAGCCACCAAAGGCAGCTATCTTCAGTCCCATTTATAGATTTGAATCTCAGACCGTCAGTCTAACTCAAACCAAAGCAGCTGATGCCCCTCCCCCATCCTACTAGTCTCTTCTCTTGAAACCCTGGAAGAACTAGAAAGAAGTAGTGTTAACCACTGTCCCTCCGCTATATATTGTTTAAATAATGAACAAATTTGGAGTTTCAGAGAGATCAAAGATTTAACCCCCTTTTAACCGTATTATCCAAATATCTTAACCTGACAATAATTCATTGTACTGATAAACGAATTAGAGACCATTTAAGACTTTCCGTTAATCATCACTCAATCCCCAAATTATTTCGTTCATATATCCTCTCATTTATGAACAAAACAGACGACATCGATTTATGCTCAAAATTCAACTTGTTAATATTGCTTGTACCAGAGATTCCTGCTCAGCGACCAAGGAGTTGGTTGCATTTTACAGATATGTTTTGTAGTATATCGTGGAGGTTGTGTTGTATTATTTGACAATCATCCACAAAAAGCACAGTCCTTGTCTTTAACGACACGTCAAATAAATACGGTTTAAAAGGCCATAAGGTTGTGTTGCAGGCCTTGTAAGCAACCAGCGTCACAATTATGTATAAAATAAGATGTTTGTACAAAAATTACGGTACTAAAATAATAAGTGAAACACAAATCTGATTCTCGAAAATTTGACGATACAGTTCAGAATATTGTAAGTGAAAAACTGACTAGAATTAGAGTAATAGATGATGATGATTAGCGCTGTCGACTAATGAGGTCAACAAATTTGTGTATCTATTTGCAGAATTCACCAACGACTAAAAGTGTTGCTGCTTAATGCCTCAGGTTTCAGCCTCAGGTAATGCCTCAGGTCTCTATTCTAAATATTACTTCAGTTGCTAATAAGCTGAAGGCACTTGATTCCCTGATATCTAGTTGCCCAAATGAGATGCTGATTAAGTCGATTATCAAGTGCTCTGATCTCCTTTAGCAACACACAAACATTGCTCCGTCTCTGTAAAAATTCAGCTTTTATTTTCTTTTTACTTAATTTCTTTAACAGTATGATAAAGAATGTTTAGAAATGTATACCCGAAGATTGTTTGTTGAAAATTTCAAAATGCATCAAGAATTTCCGAAAAATTTGGTAAGATGCCAAGCATTCTGATTTTTTCTTTTCTTTGCCAGGGGTCGGTATCATGCATATAATACTCGCCGAGAAATAGAACCTTCACTTTTTGGTTTTCATAGAAGGCAATAGACGTTGGGACACCTAATGTGCCTTCTGGATTTTTAGGGTGGATTTACAGCCCTCTAGGCCCTAAGCTTCAAACTCAAGAGCCTTGGTTCCAGAGTCCTGGAGGGTACCACTGAGGCCTCAAAGGTGTTTACAAATACCCCTGAAATTCATAGCTCCATGCCAATATCTAGTAAAAACGCAAAACTAACAATTGAAATTTCTCCGTTGGGAATAGAATACTGTATGATTCTGATTTTTTAGAGGAGCACTCCCTAGCTATACATATACCCCTTTCTGTACATATATGAAACCCATTTAGTTAAAATACTTTCATAGGTTATGTTAGTATCCTTTTTCTAAAAAATTGCTGTATTATTGTTTTGTTGTAGGCTTATGCAAATGCAGGAGCTGTTATACAGGAAGACATTTCTGAAGCACCATTGATCCTTGGTGTTAAGCAAGTACCAATAGATGCCTTAATTCCAAATAGAACCTACTGTTTCTTTTCACATACAATCAAGGCTCAAGAGGCCAATATGCCTTTACTGGATGCAATTTTGGAAAAGGTATGTTCATTTACTATGGGTATTTACTTAGAGTTATTACCCCCAAAAGAGGTGTTTTTCAAAAGACAGGGGAAGAGACCCCCGCTCCCCGTTAAAAAGGGTTAACTGGTTCTAAATCTGTAGTTCCAAGCAAGAAAACAAATATTAAGATTCACACTGGTTTGGTCATTTGAAGGGGAAGTCCTTCTTGTATGGAAGATGCTTTGAACCAATGTCTTAGAATATCTGAAAGAGCCATTTCAAACGTAAATTTAAAGTTCCAAAGCTCTTTCGAATGAATGAAAAAAAAAAAAAAAATACCACAATAGTGTGCCAATATATGCTATTTTGCACTGTTTGGTAACAGATTAGGCCCAAATAAAAAAAATATTACTGAGCAAAACTATTAAATTTCTTTGGGTTTAAGAGCGCTAGAATCAAAAAGCTATTTATGTAGCTGTCCCCTCCCCCTCCGATATGTAGGGCAATTTTCGTTCTGTTATAAGTTTTAAGGTTGCTTTACTTTTTCAATTTTTTTTAGTAAAAACCCTATGAAATTTTTAAACGATTTTATTGTCAAATGCCTTACCCGGTCCTGATCAGTGGTAATTCTTTTGACAATAGCAGATAAGGGACTAAATATGTAAAAATCACTACCATAGTCACCGTACAAATTTTTATGCTAACTCGAAATAACACAGAGTCAAAGTCAAACCTAAGACATTTAAATATCCAACTTGCTGAAAAAAAACATTAAAATGAAATAATTTCAAGTCCAAATTAAAAAAAAAAACTTTTAAATCAATAACGAATAAACGAACGAGGAAACGAAAGTATTTGCGTTACGCATATGGCGTGCTGTTACCCGCTGAATTTTAGGTACTGGTTCAGCTTTTTTTCGTGGGCGGATTTGGCGCGAGGGTGAAATGCTCAAGGGTGAGGGGGGGATTTCGCTAAGCCGCTAATTTGCCAAAATAAACACACCAAACATAATTCATCACAGCGTATCGAAAGAGTTGTAAGGGAAAATTGTTTTGAAAGGGAGCAATAAGGGACTTAGGAGGATTTAGAAACTGCCAGAAGAGTTCGCTATTGGATCCTTTCCAGGTGGTCCTTCCGATTCAAAGTCGGACCGTAATGCCAAAAAGGGACAAGCAAATTCAACCAGTGGTCGGATAAACGTAAGGAAAATAGATGATGGGGTTGGGACACCATGACAAGCAAGGAGTTTTAAAGAAAGGATACCCAGGTTTGCCCCTTTGATTATCTCCTGTGTCTGTTTATTAGAACAAATTGATGAGTTCTTGTGACTTTTTCAAAGACAACCCTTTAAAGGATTCAACACCTTTTCATATAAATGCCAAAGACTAGGTCTAGGCTAAATATTTGGTTAAAAGTCGGCTCAAATCAGGATGTTTCTCTCCATCATGTGCAATTCAATTGACATTAACTGGCCTCTTATGAATCAATATGGTAACAAGAGAGTAGGACCATTCAAATATCCATTGAATACTTTCTAGTTATAATTTTTATAATGGATTAATATTGCCCCCCTCCCACACACAATACCTGGACATAACCCTAGGAAATCCTTAAGCACAGGCGCACAAATGAAGGAAGCTCTAAAAATCCTTAAAGCTACTTTATAGTATTTATATATTTTTATTATTTTCATTGCTGGAGGTGCATTGATTCACTTTACCCCCCTCCTCCTGATGGATAAATGCTCGGCCCCTATATATTTTCCCATTGTATTTTATGATACTGCTATTATGTTTCTCTGCTTGAGTAATATTCCTGTCGTAAAATTAGTGTATACCATAATGTTATGATATTATTATAGTTATAAAAGTTATAATAGGAATATGTTATAATAGTTGTAATGTTAATATATATATAATTTTATGATAGGTTTGACGTGGCTAACAGTTACCCATCTTAAATTGGATTCTATTCTGAATAATATTGAATTTTACTCAGGGAAAAGAGTTTGTTTAATCCCGTTTTTACTCTTGGTTATTAATGGCCGGGATTTGCCCTTTATTATGTAACCATGATGGGGAGATTGTACTGCAGTAGTAGAACCTTGTTGCTTTTGTTAGTCTCCTATTTGCTTCTTATAATGAATGATAAGAAAAACAACAACAAATGAATGAACTAACAGGATTTTACCTCATCCACAGCCAAACTGGAGGACCCTCCTGGAGGCAAAATATAAGAAAAAGTAGTGACTAGGACTACTATTTGATTAGGGCTGACTAGAAATAGGACGACTAGTGACTAGTGTACATTCCCTGTGCCTCTCTTTTGAATGCCTTTGAATAGTCACTTTTTGTCACTTTATCTGAATGGAAAAGGCGCTAAATTCACTTTTCTGGCGTATCTCATTACGGCCGACCTCATTAGTCGCTTTTTTGTGTTTTTCCCTGAAAAGTTGTCTCATTTTCCTGCTTAATGCTTTGATATATTTTGTAACGTATGAACGATCTTCTGAAAAACTTGTTTTAACTTTTTTCAGGAAAATAGAAATTGTACTTGCCAAGACGTTTCTCTTGAAAAGCAGTGGTCATTTCATCAGCGTTACGGCATAATTTCATCAGAATTCATGCCGTCCCATTTTTCAGTCGTGAACCAATTACCGAAATTAAACAATCCATCATTTGTGATAGGCCGACTCGTAGTTGTTTAAGTCGTGTCTGTGACCGGGACTTTGCTCATATGGTGTAGCTCGAGGGTGAAGTGGTAGCTTCCTTTTATTGGGAGGCCTGGTGACGGTTTCCTATAGAACTGAGACATGGTATTAGCTATTCGGTCCAGAGCCGTTTCAGCTTTTGTTGTTGGGGAATTAACTAACTATTTTAGACTAATCCTGCTTCCAAAGCCTCTAGTCTTTGTCCATTAGCGTCACCAAGCAGGAATATACCACCCTTGGGGTATTTACCCTGTACATAGTCAGCACTTAATTGAAGTTTATCCTGGAAAGCTTTTCGAGAACTGGCATCTTGTCTTGGTGAATGATAAAAAACACAAGTAGCAATACCATTATAATGCAAAGGCAGGCGTTTAGGCTTTGTAAACACCCAAAGAATCTCGTTATAATCATCAATCACAGGTATCTCAATCTTAAGACAGAATTTTCTTATTAATACAAATTATGAGACCTCCTCTTTTTCTCCCTCCTCCTTATCTTTTTATTATAACTGGACAAACCAGGTAGACCAAGAATTTTGCCTATGACTTTTAAGATGAAAATCTAGGAGATAGCTGACAGCCCAGTATAAAGCAAATAGTGATCGAGTCTCGATGTTTTCCTAAAGACCCAAACCCCTATCCTTCATTCTATGACGGTCTGACATAGCCGTGAAATCATTACGCTTCTGATATTAATCAGATGTTTCAGACTTCTGAATGCTGAATACATAGCCTGCTCTTCATTTTTAGTGTTAATGTTGCTAGTAGGGCCAAGGATATTTGAAAATCCAAGTAGAAAAAAATTGTTAGTATTGTTTTCTTCTTTTTCTTCAACACTGACTAAAAAATTGCATGGTAATTAATACTTTCGCAAATGTAAACTACATACCAAACATGGTGGAAAATGTAACGCACACCGTAGGTAGTAACTCCAATCTATAATTAAAATATTCATTTTGATTTGAACAATATTGGTCTAAAACATTTATAATGCTAACAATTAAATTCATTCACAAAAATTACAACTTTATTCAGAGAAAAAACGATTGGTAATTAACAGATATTAAAAAAATAGTATTCCAACTTCTTTATTGATCACTTGTTATTAATTACTGTGTGTGTAAATATTTTGTATTAAGATTGTATTATTCCAATTTTCCGAATGGTCTCTTATAATTAATTATTATGTATGTTGATATTTTTCTGTATGCATAATTTATGTTATTTAATTTAGTTATCATATTTCAGAATATCCGTCTCATTGATTATGAAAGAATGGTTGATCACGCTGGCCATAGGGTCGTGGCATTTGGTAAATATGCTGGTGTTGCAGGAATGATCAATATTTTGCATGGACTGGGACTTCGTCTTCTTGCACTTGGACATCACACTCCATTTATGGTGAGAGTATTCCTAGACCCTTCTTTTTCAGTACGAAAATGCTCACAAATAGGTTTTTGGGTAGAAAATGTTTACAAATAGGTTTTTGGGTAGAAAATGCTCACAAATAGGGTTTTTGGGTAGAAAATGCTCACAAATAGGTTTTTGAGTAGAAGGAGGTTTTTGGGTAGAAAATGCTCACAAATAGGTTTTTGGGTAGAAGGAGGTTTTTGGGTAGGAGAGTAAAAGGAGGTTTTTCATGATGGCTTTTTGAGGGTCCAGCTAGAAAAAAGAGTTAGAGGCCTTTTGGGGCTTTTTTTTGCGTTCAAAATAAATTATTTTAAGAGAAGACTTCTTTTTTTTTATTAATAACTGAACAGTTAACATTTAATAGCTTTTAATATCTAATAGTACGAAATTTAGGATTGAAAAATAGGAGATAGGGTTTCTCACTCCTCGTAAATGTTGGCTATGAGATAAGATGCTTAGTTCAAACAATTGCTACTTCAACCACCGAAGGGCCAAATTTTGGAGTCAATAAATGAAAACATGAAAACGAAAAAAACACGAAAACAGAAAAAAACTGGCAAAGAACGCTAAAAAAAAAAAGTCAGAATAAAAAACCAACTGCTATCCAACAATTGTACTGGGATTTGTCATTACAAATTAAAAAGATGATAACCGGTATAACTCAATAAAAAATAAATATAAAAAAAAAATAAAAGCAGAATTAAAAAAATGTAGGGGTGGGGAACAGAACAGGCAAACAAATACAAAACTTGGGCAACACCAGTACTAAATAATAAAAGAGGGAAACTGGCAGATTTTTTTTTCGTAATGAAGCGATAAAGCGCTTTTTCGTATCTGAAGGTACAGTATCGGACAGGAAAAAGAAAAGAACAGGCTGGGAACCGGTCCAAGGAGGCTGGAATCTGGGTTGTGAACGTGTGTTTGGAGAAATGTGATCCGTCCAACGTTTTTTCGTTGTATTTTTGTAGAAACATAGGCACAACATACCTCTCCTGTGCTCAAGCGTTTCTTTCCTATTTTTTAAAAGGAGGGAATAGTGTACTATGCCTTCTTCGAAGTTTTTTTTTTTTTTTTTTTTTTTTTTTTTTTTTTTTTTTTGCTTAAGATTCAGTTTTATGTGAATCCTCCTTGGATATGCCAAGGTGTCAAAGTGAACAAGCAGATTCGAGATGAAAGTAAACAAAAGAAAGTATTAATCATTAAAGAATGGGGAGAAGGAATGCCAGATTTGCTTAGACATTTATTGAGGGAGTTAGGTGCATTAGCTTTATGGATAATGTTTTTAACATGGATACCTCACTTTTAATGAGACGAAATTTTGACACCAAATAACCCTAAGGAGGGCACAGAAATTTCTAGGGGCATAGGATTGAAGAAATGGGGATGGAATTTAAGGGAACAAATTAGTATAATCATAAATTTAGAGGGGCTGGATCATGACTGAGAAAAGAACGGGGCCTAGGATAGTGCTTTGGGATACTCCATTGTGGACGCGGGAAGATTGGAATAACAATTCTGATATTTGACTAGATCTGATCTTTTTGATAAGAAAGAGACAACCAAAGCTGCCAGGGAAAAAATCAGTAGACGGATCTGGTTTACTTAGCATTTGGACATCATTTAATTATTTAAATACTATTCTCTCCTTTTAACAATTTTTAATATCAAACCATTAATGGTAAGAGTGACTTGTTCGTAGCAATCGAAACTCTAAAGAACGGAGATCGGAAATACTCAATACGCCAAAAACTCGATTTGAGTTTCTAGTTATCGGTTTCCCTTCCTCTTTGAATCATATCCTGTGCGGTAATTTTTTCTTTATTCCCTGAACCTGGCAAGTTCCAATTCCATAATCTACTTCTTGTCCTCTACCTATCATCGTCAATAGCATGAATATGCCTATTGAACTTTCTTTCAGAGACGCCAACAGATATTTTTGGTGAGGTGACCACTGGGAAATTATTCCAAACGAATATACGGTGTAAATTGAGCTGTTTTTATAGTAATCAGTTCTAGATCCTGCAAGTAATTGTTTCCTTGTATTTGCTCTAACCCTTTTTATTTTATTTTTTTTATAGCACCTCGGCTTGGCTCACAATTACAGAAATTCAGGAAATGCAAGGCAAGCTGTTCGTGATGCTGGTTATGAAATAGCTTTGGGAATGATGCCAAAATCAATAGGGCCGTTGGTGTTTGTTTTTACGGGTAGTGGCAATGTATCACAGGGTGCACAGGAAATTTTTCAGGAGCTTCCGCACGAATATGTTCCCCCTTCTTTGCTGAAGAAGGTTGCACAGCATGGTGGTACGCTTTCTTTGCTATTTTGTTCCATAACACTATTGGCTGTCAAATGGGTAGCTTTTCATGACCAAAACCATTCCTTTCCACAGATATGGCTACTTCGAAGAGTTTTCAGTAAACTTCTTGTAAAATGTGTGGGGAATTATAGTAAAATCTTTCTGGAAATCCTATTAAAGCTCAAAGACTCTTTGACAAGTACTCATAAGAAAGTGATTGGGTAGACTTTTGCTTTTGGGGCTGATTTGTTGTGGTATATGCTCATAGAAAGGGTATCTAAGGGTAAAATATATAAAAGGTATATTATCTAAGGATTTATTAAGGGTATCTACTCATAAAAATGAATATTCTTATAAAATGACCGAAAGTAGTAGTATATCTATTCCAAAAATTTAGTTGTAGAATAGGAGAGTCCCAAAGAGCCAGCAGTAGTGAATGATTCTGAAGAAACTTTTGTGGAACATTGTAATTTTGTAAGCATACAATGTTGAAAAAGAGTTTTGATTCAAAGCAGTATAAGCTTCTCTACAAAAATATTCCCCCTTCCCCCTTTGCTGACGAAATATTGTGGTAGACTTTCTTTGTTGGGGTGATCTGAACAAATTCTCAGGACTAAAACCATCAAAATTGGTCAGTACAATTACTACACAGACCCCTAGAGAAAACTTCAGAAATTTTGGCAAAATCCGAAAAAAATGTTGTTAAAATCTTATACAATCACGTTAAAAATTTCTAAACCTCTTTAACAATTATTTGCATAAAACTCAAAAAAATACACGATGCAGCTGCTTATAGATCTCCTCTTTGTGGCTGATTCGTTGTGTAGTCTGCTTATAGCAAAGTCTAACCTAGATTACAATTTATTTTTCAGAATAAAAAGCTAATGTTGGCATTAATCTTTCAAAAATTAAACTGCAGAGTAAGAAAAAAGTTAAAAACTCGAGCAGTTATTTTTTTCGTAAAGAAAAAAATAAAATAAAAGCGAAACATAAGTTATATGAAAACGGAGTCTGTAGTGAATTTTGATGCTTCTGTGTGAGTATATTCCTCCTTCATTTATTTCTTCGTCTGTTTTATTTCTTGGATTACTTTGGGCTATGGGAATATCACGTGACACAGAGAACAGGTAATGCAGGCATTAAGCAAGTGCCTTTGGGCTATATCGTAGCAGTAAATGCACTGATATTCACTCATTTGCTCCCATAATGTCTGAAAGTTTACACTTTATTTGCCTCTATCACGTTTTGGATTATTGCCAAATTTTAGCTAAAAAAGTTTTGAACAACTAACTATTTTAGTTCTATAAATAAATGAAGAGAATAAAATTTCGACACCCATAAGATGAAAACAGGCGACCTGTTTTATTTTCTATCTGAAGAGAAAAAGAGAGTTTGACCTGGGCAAATTTTCTGTGCTAAAGTTTCCTTGATTCTCAGGTTTGATTAACTAGATTTACTTATTTATTTCGACGATTCAACGTGGCAACACGGGTAGTATTGCAAACTTTACAATTTAAATGCAACTAAAAGAATAAAATGAGAAATCGCGGTTTTTGAGGAAATTCAAAATTTTACATCATTCCGTCTGATGACTGTGGCTACATTGCTTTGCAAGCTCTTCGAGTCACTGTTTATAGGCAAACTCTAAAAAGTGCGCTTCTTATCTTTACCCCACTCTGGCTTCAAGCGAGGGACAGAGTGTGCTGAGACCTTAAACGTCGCTGTCAACTTCTTGATTGATGCCGAATCTTCTGGGGAGAGCCTTGCTTTAGCCTTGACATTAAATACGCATTTGACTCTCTAATCCATATTCATGTAGCTATGCTTCTGAAGACGAGTAAACGTGGATGGAATCTGGCTGTCATTGGCTCTCCAGAATTGGTATTCAAGATTACGGATCCAACTGAACCTACATCCTCCCTTTACTTCCTTTCCCCTTTCCCCATTCCCTTTACTCGACTTACTCCAGTCAAGGAAGAAGCCTGTCAAGAAGCAGTAACCTCTCCCGTACTTTTCAATAACTGTGCACTTGTTGCCAGGGGCGAATCTCCAGCATTTTTATTCGGGGGGGGGGCAAGAGGGGTCCATATCCGGATGGTTAAGGGGCCTGGAATATATAATAATTTTTTTTCTGCACATTATTAGGGGGGCATCTGCCCCCCCTTGACCCCTTCAAACGACGCCCCTGCTTGTTGCTCAAGATCCATGTCCATCTTCGCTGACTCTTTCTTCTATTAACCTGTCTTTGATATGTTGTCTGGACGACATCATGAATGAAGAGCCATCTCTTCTATCTGCTGAAGAACCAAACTCTAGCAGATAACTGAAATTATTGGAATCCTACAAGGTGAATATCAGAAAGCTGAACTTCATTTCAACTCTTCTTAACCGTCGCTGCTAATCTCTTGATTGATGCCAAATCTTCGAGGGAGAGCCTTGCCTCAGCCATTGACATGTATTTGACTCTTTAATCCATGCAGCGATGCTTCTGAAGGCTAGTAGACCTGAATTGTATATCTGTCATTCGTAACCTCTGAAATCGGTATTCAAGATTATGGTTTCGATTGAAGCTACCTCCTGAAAAAAGTTTGTTCCTCATTCCTTGCACTCAACTTATTGAAGTCAAGAAAGGAGTAGCCACCTCCCCCTTGCTTTTCTATGCTTGTGTAGTTGATGCTTAAGATCTCTGTCTATCTTTTTTTTTGCTAAAAGTTCTTTTAAGGATTGCCAATAATCTTTGATGAACTATTGAAAGTATATTACATCAGTTGTAGAACAAATTTCATTGATGAGATACAACATTTTTCAATTAAATACTGGAAATAAAAATTAAAACAATTAAAAGAGGGGACCCCCTCTACCACACTCTATGACCAAACTACAACCGATTCGACCTATCTAGTGATAGTACAACTATCATTATAAAAAACACCAAGTCTTTTTTTCAATGATTTCTTTTTCATTCAGGAAGTTATATTCACTGTATATCTTTTTCATTCAGGAAATTATATTCACTGTATATCATTCACTCTATATCTTATTATTCAGTGATTCCATTTCTGTCCTACTTGCAGATTTAAAGGTGTATTCATTTCGACTTTTCTAAATCTTAAAACAAGAGCACCTAATCTTGAACTGATAAATTTAGGCATCTGTCTTCTATTAACCTATCTCTGGTAAGTTTTGCGGACGACATCCTGAACCTTAGCCGAACTCTTCAGCTGATAACTAAAATTTTCGACTTTCTAGAAACTGAAGACCAGAAAGTTATACTTCAATTAAACTCTTCAAAATTGGATATCGTATTTTCAATTGGGAAATGGACTCTCGTTTTAATACTATAACCCTCGCTTCTAGCTCTCTCCAGCCCGTTGAACACCTTACATATTTGGGTCTATCCATAGATTCGTGAATCCGACACATCCAGAAGCTTCTCTTCGACCAATTTAAACGAAAAATTACAACATCTTACGCTTCTATCCTGTCGGGGAAACTACGATTCTACCAATTGCTTCTAGCAAATCTGTACAGCGCTGTCGTTATTCCTCACATACTGCATGCTACTTTCTTCTTGGGACATCTCACTAAAACTGATCGGAACAATATATTTTTGTTTTGCAAAATATTTGCTTCATTTTTCTTCGTGGTACAGGAATATGCAAGTCATTACCAAAGTCAAAGTTGTTAGTAATAACGTCACCGTGGCTAGACAGATAGCGAACCACATTCAAAATGTTTTTGGCTTTTCTGTCATATGCCTAGAAAAATATTTTATCCTCCTTGCAAGACCTGAAGCCGACCATGAAACAACTCAGAAGAGAAGAAAATATAAATAGGAACCCTTAAATTCAAAGTAGGAAAATTTAAGGCAAATTTTTCACCTGTCTAAACAATAATGTGTCCTCAATATAAATGAAAACAAAAGAAATTATAAAAAAAAACAATACTAACTTTTAAAGGGCTCCAAAAGTTAAATCAAAATTAAGAATCAAACAACTAAACAAATTACCGCATTGACAAGTCGAGGTTATACAATTGGGCTTCTCCTATCCAATACAAACCTTAAATAATTCGGTTTCTCCTTTTGAGGTCTGAATTTATTTTAATGATTACAAATATTTTTTTTTCACTTGCCTTGTTCTTTATACAAGGCAAAATATATATATTTCCTCTTTGTATTTCTCTTGACAGTTCCGGTTATTTGTTTTTGGGGATTTCATTTTGTTATTTTCTCTTTTGTGCATCACTTTTGGTGCTGAAGGATATGCTTTATCCTTCAGAGAAGCTAAATTGTTTGAACAGTCTATCTTCCTGGTTTCATGTGTCTTCCGGAATATTAGTCAATTAGAAAATTTTTGATTTTTATTTGAACAAATAATTGGTTTCATATTTCGTGATTTCATTATCTACTCTGTAAAACATGCCTTTGCAAATAAATACAGTCTTAAGTTTAAAATTAATATCAAGGATTTGTAAATTTCTTCTTAACGCTTTTGTCTATTTAGCCTGAAATTTAACTGTTAAGGTCAATATTTTTTTTAGGAGGGGGGGGGGGGAGAGACGAGCACAAATTTGAGTATGTTTTTGGCTTACTTTTAACCTAAACCATTTAGTAAAATTAATGTTTTTTTTTTGTGTGGGTGTCTGTGTGTCTTTCGTGGTGAAGTATTTTTTTTCATTAAAATCTTCATAAATACATTGCTTTTATGAATAGGTTATAAGTTTTGGCTAAAAATACTACGATTTTATAAAAGGGTGTATGGCAACCTGATCAGATTGAAAAGGAATGCCCAGAAAAAAAACTCCTTGAACGACCTTAGTTTTAACGATGAAGGTGTAACCCCTTCCCCAATCATTGAGAGTGGACTAATGATTGAGAGTTTCTAAATCCTAAAGTTGGGATAATGCCATGAGATCTTTGATCAAACCATTATTACCATAAACGCACTCCTTGAAATTTTATTTCCTGATTTTTTTCTTATCCTACGGGATGTAAAGTGGGACGTTAATTTAGTTCAACTTTATTTTTAAACTGAGATACGTTGGATTGAATAGCTTAAGAACAAATGCCCCTGTGGTATAATATTTTACCATATGCTTGTTTTGTACATTCTTTTTCTCTATGGGAGCTGAAATTTACATGCCGGTCGACGTTAAAGAGATGTGTTGTTATGGTGAGTGACGGTTTTCCTCTTTTATTTCAAAGGATCTTCAACGTCAGTCTTTTTAAAATTTTCTTGGTTAAGTGGTATAACTCGGAACTTTTGCTGTGGGGGATATTTGCTCTGAAAAATGAATCTGCTAACAACAGGGTTACATAAATATTAATTTCGGAGGATTTAGACAGTTTGTTAAGTACTAATTTAAGTAGAATCCAAAAACCTTTATTCAAGATTTCAAAATAGGGGCTTTAGGAGATTCCAGGGGGGAGGGGGCTACGGAACGTATTTTTCATCCATTGAATGGCTTCCTAGTGGGTTTATTTGTTTCGTTTTCGATCTGCTTTGGTTTTTGCGCCTCTTCCTAAGTGTTTGTGTAACGGGTCACAAATGAATTATTATCATTTTGAGGGGACCCTTCTAGAGATTTAGTGGTGAGACCCTTTAAAACAAAAATAGTACATCAAAGTCCTACCCTTTTGTGGCTTATGGTTTTGTGTTCCCACCAGCAGACTTTACTAGAATCACCTAGCAAACTTAGACCGAACGCGTACATTAAACCTTTTTTTGTACCATTTACTATAAAGTTCACACGATGAGCCTTTTTCTTACTATTTCACTGAAATCCTCACCCCTCCTTACAAAAAAATATCTGTTCGTGTTTAGCTAAATTGGTTTAGCCCAGGTTTTTGTTTTTTTCCTACTTTTCCGTTGTTATGTGCTTTTGTATATGTTCTGTCTTTTTGTCTGTTTAGCAACGAATAAGATATATGCATGTGAAGTGAGCCGACCAGATCACTTGGTCAGAAAAGATGGAAAGCCTTATGATGAAAAAGATTATGAAGAGAATCCAGAAAACTATATATCCGTTTTTTCACACCAGGTAGATTTGTCTTATTACTTCTAAAAGTGGTTTACTGGCTTGACTGGAGAAGCTAAAAAATAGGTTACAGGTAGAAGTATCCAAACTGTGCCCCCTGATAAAATTTTTGAAATGTAGTATTTTATTTGGGAGTATAAAAAGTCGGAGTTACCAAAAAAAGAAATCATTTACAGTCTAGAAACTTTTTTTTGTATACTGAAAAATCATACCTAATTTGTAAATATGGACATTGACGACAGTTATCTTGCAGCTAGTTATTAGTTATTTTCTGTGGAAATTTCTTGGCTAATTGATTAACATATCCCTTGACAACCTCTTGTAGTAGCCTCTGTTGCTAATGTGATACACGGTGAAAACCCTCTCTAAAGCTCTAGCGTTGCGTATCAGGGAAAAAGTCATTCTATCCAACTCATCTGAGGCTTTTCAGTATTTCCCAGAAAAACAATAATATCAATTTCAACGGTTATAGTAAAATACGCTCCTTAAAAAGACAATCAGCCCAGGATTTTCTATCAAGATAAGGGTATGTGTGTTACAATAAGGTGACAAAACCTATCGTTTGATTGAAGAATCGTAGATGGCGATATCTTGGAAAGTGGCTATGTTTTTCATCAAAATACCCTATTATTAGTTTCAACCTCATAAAAAAATGCTCAAACTTTGAAACCATTTCATTAGTTGGAGTGCGAAG
Organism: Artemia sp. Qi Xiang Cuo; assembly: GCF_049724085.1. Taxonomy (NCBI): domain Eukaryota; kingdom Metazoa; phylum Arthropoda; class Branchiopoda; order Anostraca; family Artemiidae; genus Artemia; species Artemia sp. Qi Xiang Cuo. The sequence goes on along the minus strand of NC_142794.1, from coordinate 101,053,384 downwards.
AATAAAACAGGTGAATGTCCAATGGTGACTAAGTAAAACCTCCAAGCATGAGATCGAGTTCGATCATAAAGACCTCACAGTCATTATTAGAGGCAAAAACAGGGGAGATAGATGCAAATCTATCCGCATTTATTTACCAATGTTATAATGCTAAGATGAAACGCGATTTATGAGAAAAATCCACTAGGTTTTGTATAGTAAATATACTCCGTTGACTTGATACCCAGTGTTGAAAACAGTTTTCTCCCAGTAACCATGTTTTAGTCGGGGAGCCAAAGTTGAAAATCTGACAAAATAGCAATCTGAGGGGGACAAGTGATTTGAGAGAGGTTTTAGACTAAATCGACCATGCTGATTACGAATATCTCGGGAATATAAGCGCCAAAGGTGCACTTGGTGGTTTTTTGCAACTAAGTTCGTTGATTTTTCTATTTCACTCAGACTAAGTCCAGCTTTCTACTAGAATATTGTAGTTGTCTTTTTTATACCTAGCCAAAACATTAGGCGATCGTTAATTTACCACATCACTAAAAAAAAAAAAAAAAAAAAAAAAAAAAAAAAAAAATCCTGCTTCAAGCACAACAGCTTCAATATGCTTCAAAATGCTTTTACAAGCTTTTGCTTTTTACAATTTTATTAACATACGATTGGTCGAATATACATAATTTAAATATGTTTAGCAATGTTTTTGAAGTTATTATTTAGTCAAACTCGTCGTCACTTTCAGAAAGATCGCATGACCCAGCACAAGCACAAAGCAAGTCGCACTTGCGGATTCCAGCACAGGAGCACTTTCCAATACACATATTTCTACACTTGCAATGAACTGCAATACGGTTTATAGAAATCGGCCACTGCGACAATGAATTTGTCAGAGGAATAACCCTGAAAGCGTCACTGTATACCCATCCGAAATTTAGGGGGTCTAAAACTATTGGTTCAGACTCCATAGCCTGTAAAACGATTCCCCACTGATATACAACTCTAAGGATGTGATATTTAAAGCTGTTTTCAGTGGGCGGAAGATTTTTTAGTGATTTTTTCCTATGGAATAAGTGCACTCGCAAGTCATTCAAGGAGTTAAAGTCAGTAGGATTCTTTCCATAGGCTGCGATTGTTACTTTTCTTGCCACCTCCGTCACTTCCTCAATATAATTTGATATGTTGACGAGATCAATCTTGACTTTTCTCGTCAGTTTTGCCATGTCACTAACAAGATCAAATTTCAAAGCTGCTTTCACAAATGTCTTCTTCCCCACAGAATATGCAAAGCTCGTCGTGTCAGTGCCACTAAGGCAGTGTAGAAGTCCAATGCTGTCAATAAAGTCCCGTGGAAGAGAAATAGCTAGCTCGTGCACAGGGAAAACTCTGTCAGGGAATTGGAGGAATAGCTCCTTCTTTTTGTTCTGTTTCGTAGCTAACAGTGTAGAGGAGTGTTGCAAAAGTATCACCAGAATATCGGTGTCATTGGCCCGAACAATGACAGAAGAACTTCCATTCCTAAAGCTGGAAGCAACAAGGACTGGTATACGCATGTCTGCTTCTTCATGTGTGCTTGCAAGCTCAAGACTAAGAGGAGTCAAAGGTTCCAGGGATCCTTTTCTAGGCAATATCTCAACATGTCGACGATCAGGGAAACCTCCAGCAAGTATAATATCAAAGTTCTTACTTTTACTTCCAATATTGCTCCAAATTATCATAAATAAAAGCCACCAAGTTAGCTTTGCAGGAAGAACTTCTAAGAATTGATTGCCAGGAATCACCGAGTTTGATGCTGTCACTATATGTGGTACTGACCTTCAAACTCTGCTCACCCCTTCGTCTATGGCAACCACTACTGTCTTTTAAGCATACTGGTGAGCCAGTTGGGTCCTTGATTCCAAAAATTCCGTCATACCGGTCAGAAACTAAATGTAGTTGGCATAGATTTTCTGGGAGCTGACTAAAAATCTTGCTCGTCAACCTTCTTGAAAAATCCGATAATGTCTCATCCCTTGACGTAGTCATAGTCCTTAAGAGCGGCATAAAGTCCAGAATGAGAGATAGCCTCGAATTGACATCAAACACTGGCAAAGAGTAGGCCTTACAATCTAGGCAAGACAACCCTTCTATAAAGTTTATCAGATCAGATTTCTTTCCTGTTCTTAATCGGAATCCCTCGGATTGCGCTTCGAACAATGCCGGGGAATACTGGAGGAGTTCATGCTGAAGTATTTTTTTAGCATGTCGGTTGCTGATCCTGGATTTTTACCAACATTCAGTAGAACTTTTTTAACTGCTTCTAGTTCTTCTACAGGGTTAGCAAAAGTACGTTTCGTCTTTTGGGTAGGTTTCAAGCAGCTTTCCATGGTTTGAACCTTGATCTTTGAAAAAGCACTAGAATTGCCTTTTAAATAATCCTCTACAGCATCCAATCCTATCTTCTCTGCTGAGATAATCCGTTCCGCTATTGCTATATCAACAGTTTCAAAAGTGATCACAGTCACCAACGGCACTTCATCATATTTAAAATTTTGTTGTGCCACCTAATAGCACATCCAGACTATCCGCTTTCTGGAAAAATGGGATGGAAATCCGGAAATGCAGACAGGTCTTCCATCCCATTTTTCCGTTTTCTGGGCAGGAAGGATCAGAGGGTCCAAAAATGGAAAAATGGGACAGAAGACTGTAGTGTGGACAGCGTTTCTGGAAAAAATGCCAGCAGAAGGAGACGATTCAACATGATGAGTGATAAATAAAAATAGCTGTCTGATGTGGTTTAAAATAGAAAAAAGGTAAATTGTCAAACTGATGCTCTATAATTGTTTTCTATAGGTTTTGGCTCAGAAAAACAGATTTGATAAGGATGGCTGATAAACTTGTACCGATATTATTTTAAAAATCCGCCAAGTCTGGATGGCTATTCCTTTTTCTGGATTTCCATCCCATTTTTCCATAAACCGGATAGTCTGGATGCACTATAAAGTTAGTGACTTGAGGAGCAATGGTAAATAGTGAGACTCTTGACAAACAAAAAGGAAAGAGAAGACAGCCAAGTATTGTCAGAGGGTACCACCTTTGCTTGACTATGCTTGAAAAAACCTGTACCGTACCACCTAGGCTAGCTCACAAAAGAGCCAAGCTCCTCGTAAAACCCCTCCCGTGGACACCCCTGCAATTTACTGAATAATAGTAAGAAACAAGTTGCTTTTATCAGGGGGAACTAATCTGCACCTTTACCCTACTTTTAAACCACTTAAGTGAGCCTCTAACTATCCTTTGACCCCAAAACTGGTAAGACTTTTACTTTTAGCCTATCCATTTTAAATTTATATTCCTAAAAGACGAGGCGAAACAATAAAAAGTGAAATACTGGTAAAGACAAACCTTTGAGGATCAAATAATAGAGTTAATTAGCTTTTTAAGCTTTTGAACCATCAATTTATTTACACAGTAGCATGGCACATGGCAGTCAACATAACCATAACAAAGCCACGAGAAAGATGCAGTGTCATCTACTTAGTAATGAACAAGTTAAGTTTAAAATTTTTCACCATAGATGATCGAGTCGAAACTTTGACCTCATATTAAACTATGAAGCGCACTTTGGTGGTCGCTATTCCCGAAATAAATGGAATCAGCATGTTCGAAAATATCGTTTCCAAAAGTCAGAACTCATGTACCAAAATGTTTTTTACAAATCGTTATTTGACGACTTTTTCAACTTTGGCTCCCCGACTATTCTGCTAATAATTGATGACCAGAGTGTTTCATTGTACAGAAAATTTTTCGTGGAAATTTTATATTAAATTTTATTTTCGAATCATAGATTATATTTGAAGTTACCCTGTTACCAAACCAAAAAGAAAACATGAAGTTTAGTTTTGACAGAAATATATGCCCCAAATTCAACTCCTATTTTGCCCCACAGCCCCGGAACAAGTTGCAGGGTAAGGATCTTGAAAACGAGATCTACATTTAAATGCTATTTATTTTTTATGATGAAAGAATTCTCGTCAAGATTTCTCGTCAAGAAACTGGGGTTCAGAACACAGAAAGTTGATTTTTCAGAAACTATTTTTCTAATTTCTGCTAGGGTTGCTTTGACCAGACCCTTCTTCCTGTTTGCACATTTGTTTGGAGGCACCATTGACAGATGTCATTATAACCCATAAGCTAAGGTGTTAATTATAATATATGAGCGTTATATTATTAATTATAATATAATATAGAATATAAATAATCATACGAGTGTATAAAAACAAAATTCTAATGTTAAAAGATCAAGCAACTTTTAGTTATTTTTCGAATGCAATTTAATTTTTCATTTCGTAAGTCGGGTATCAAAAGGACGTATTGGCTCTTCTGAAAATTTACAATTATGGAGATATATCCTTTTGATACCCGACTGACGATTTAATTGTCTAATTCTGTAAAATTGAATTTTTTGTTTCATTCGACTATATTGTAATTTTGCCCTTGGAATCCAATATCAAACCGGATCAGTAAACTTGATTTTTGATGGTGATTTTTAATAGGCGATGTTTAGACAGCAAATTTTCAGTGAATGCTTTTTTGGCTCACGCCAGTGGCGGATCCAGAGGAGGGGCGAGAGGGGCGTGCGCCCCCTAACGTAGTCTAAAGTAGTATAATTTACTTAATTAACGCAAGTTTTCGTTAATTAAACTTGTTCCTAACGCAAGTTTATCGGATAAACCTGTTTTGCCCCCCCCAAAAAAAAATCCTGGATCCGCCACTGGCTCACGCCCTTCCTGGGATAATTGGATTTTTAGAACTTCTTCGCCATTTTTAATAGTTTTGAAATAATTTTTTCCAATTTTTGTTCTTTTTTGAAATTATCCCTAGTCGATCCTCTGAAAAGTGATTTCTATGCAATTCCCTGGTAAGGGTGTTGCTCTTGCTTGCGCACCACTGAAAAGCACTTACGTTTCAGGAGAATTAAAAACCTCATTTGAGAATTATTTTATGGGTCATGAATATGCATAACATGTAGAAAGCAATAGGAAAATGTTCTATTGTTGCAAATCCTCAATTTTTCTGTCTTAAATATTTGTTTTTATTGATGTCTTTTTAATAGGATTAGCAAGGCATTTATGCTTTGCACCAGGTGACGCACCCCCAAGAAAAATAACTGACTTTTGAATGTCTCCGTTAAATTTCATTGAAGTTGTTGCATACAAGGTGCGCGGGTGAAACTGTTAGAGGTCTCAACTTTATGACAACCCCAGGCCTCAAAGATAATTTTCTGATACGATACAGTACCTCCTTCTTGTCATTGTTGAAATAACCGTTGTCATTCATTTAGTAGTTGTCAATGAGACTTCAAATTATATAACTAGAAATGAAGTCCAAATGCGTGGGATCCAGACTAATGTCCCTAGAGATTTTCGTGCAAGGTTTCCAGTGCTAGAGGGTGAGGACGCTAAAAGATACAATTCCTCCTGTCTCATTGTAAGATACTAATTTGGGCATAAATCAGGTCTAGTTTTATTTTCTTTAACATATCCTTAAATTAACCGCTATTTAATATTTTTCGGATTTTGATAATTTAACTTAACTAGCAAGGAAGAGGAGTTTTAGTTACTCCTTAGATGTTCTTAAAATTAGTATTTTATAACAATTATATGTTGATAAGCTTTCAAACAGTTCGTGGTAACGAACTGTAAGTAAGGAGCGACCCGGCTCAATAGTAACCGAAACTCTAAAAAACGGAATTTTGATACCAATAAATCAATAAATAATATTGTTATTCTGATTTCAAATATATAAGTTTCATCAGGTTTAGTAATACCCTCCAAAATGTACGCTCCTAAGAAAATTTGTCTTGTTTTTGAAAAAGGGGGAAACAACCCCTAAAATACATAGCACGTAACTGAGATTCAACTTATCGGTTTCAGCATATTAGAAAACCATACTATAGAAGTTTCAAGCTGCTATCTGCAAAAATGTGGAATTTTGTATTTTTTTGCCAGAAGAAAGATCACGAATGCGTGTTTGTTTTTTTGTTTTTTTTTTCCAGGGGTGATCGTATCGATCCGGTGAGAGGGCTCATTCGAACGGAAATTAAAAGTTTTAGTGCCCTTTTTAAGTGATCAAAAAAATTAGAGGGAAACTTGGCCTCCTCCCGCGCTCATTTTTTTCTCGAAGTCACCCAATCAAAATTTTGAGATAACCACTTTGTTCAGCATAGTCGAAATTCTAATAAATATCTCTTTTAGTCAAAAATCTAATAAATATCTCTTTGAGGATGACTTAATCCCCCCCCCCAGTTCTCGGGGGAAGGGCTGTAAGTTATTAACTTTGCCCATTGTTTACATATAGTATTGGTTAATGGGAAGTACACAGACGTTTTCAGGATGGATTCTATTCTGGGGGGGGGGTCGGAGGAAGGGGTTCCGGGGGAGGATCTTTCCATGGAGGATTTTTCCTTGGGAGAAGGGACATTTCTATGAAGGGGGCACCAGATTTCCCAGTTTTATTTAAAAAACCATCAGAAATTAAATAAAAAAACACGTTTTTCCAACTAAAAGTAAGGGGCAATATTAAAACTTAAAATGAAAAGAAATTATTACGTATATGAGGGAGTTCACCCTCTAGTCAATATCTCGCCCTTTGCGCTAAAGTTTTTGTTTAGTACTTTCAAAAGAGCTATCTATTCTAATTAACCGGCCTTTGTCATTCAGGGGTTTGTGATTGGAACAAAATTTGAACTTTAGCGTAAAGAGCGAGATATTGACAAGGGAGCGAACTCTCTAATATACGTAATAGAAACATACGAATATAGAAGTTCGTTATGTAAGTTAAAATAAAAGTTCAAAATAGGGATAAAATCCTTTTTAGTAGACAGTGTAGTGAATTATCTACGTTACGTAAGTTAATTCGTAAGTTACGTCAGAACAAAATTTCGAGAAAGCCATTTAGGCAAAAAAGTAAAATTAATATGAAATTTTGTTTTAATTATTCATGTACGGTGAACCAAAATCAAATCTGCATTAATTCAAAAACGTTCAGAAATTAAATTAAAATACAAGTTTTTTTAACTGAAAGTAAGGAGCGACATTAAAACTTAAAACGAACAGAAATTATTCCGTATATGAAAGGGGCTGTCCCCTCCTTAACGCTTCGCTCTTTACGCTAAAGTTCAACTCTGTCTCACAACTTTATTTTTTAAACTATAAAAAACTCGTAAAGAGGGAGGCGTTGAGGAGGGGACAGCCCCTTTCATATACGGAATAATTTCTGTTCGTTTTAAGTTTTAATGTCGCTCCTTACTTTCAGTTAAAAAACTTGTTTTTTTTAAAATTTAATTCTTGTAAGAACTATATTCCTTATCACAGAAACTACTTTTTCATGGATATGGTTTCTTAAGTTTATTTTTTCCATTGACGTATTTTTTTACTGTCAACAAATTACAGCCTAGAATGAAATTTTTGATATACATTCAACGGTATACGTTAAGAACGTAAAATGAAAGTTGAAGTTGAAGACAGGGACAAAAAAGAGGAAACCATCTATCTCATATTGATCGTAATTCCACTTTAAACTTGTTATCTTCTAAGTTCTATGGGAAATGTCTTTACAGCATTAAAGTCTAATTCATATGAGGTGTTTAACCTTACAATGTCTAGACGTTAATGTTTGGCTAAACACGCGTGATAACACACGAATGTTTGGCTAAGGAACACTTGCAAGCAATTTTTTGAATTGGTCTTGCCATTGCCCAAATCAGTTTTGACCAATCATATTTTACTTCCTCTTTTATAAGCACCCCTCTTTGGCCAAAAGTAATTATGTCGGAACGGTCGTATCTTGTTAAGCACGCGTGGTGACGGAGCTTAATAGAAGACTTGCTGGCAAGTTCTTGACAAAGGTTTTTTGGGAATGCATATATTTTAAATAGTCCTCTATTGTGAACTTAATTCTTTATATGTTAGACTATTTTCTTTATCGAAAAGGGCTCCGGAATTTTCATTTATTTCCTTTGTCAAAATTGAGGAGCATAAAAGAATAAGTGAATAAAGTTGCAGAAATATTCAATTAAGTCACGATTTACAAAAAAAAAGAAAAGCAAAATATATCAACATCATATTATGCCTACAACACAAAAAAAAAGCTCAATAGAATTTATCGACAAAATAAAAAAATCAAGCGGTATCAAAATTTACGAAAAAGGAGAAGAGCTTATGGATAGTTTAAAAATTTTCAGATTTACAGTAAAGTTATCTATTTCAATTTTAGCTATTTTCAGCGGTCTATTTATTTTATATCTTGACACTAGCAGTGTTAGTAAAACAAATTGAAAACACCAGTTTTTATCCGTCCTTGGCTGTCACCTGGTCTTTAAATGTCGTTCTTGGGGGAAACTAGGAATATCTCGGAAATTAGTGCTCTTTATTTATATATACAGAAGATTGCCTGATATTTAGACTTTTTTTTTTCTAAAATTCTTTGTCTTATCGTCATTATTATTCATTTCCTATGAGATTACCAGTGTGCAGGCTAGCCTTTGGAAACAGAAGTGGATTTCTATCTCAAGTTGATTCAAAGTAGTATTTTGCCGTGACACCATATTATAACTATACATATTTACAGATTGCCCCCTATGCCTCGGTCATTGTCAATGGTATCTATTGGGCCGTTAATTCTCCCAAACTTATAACCATCCCTGATGCCAAGATGCTTTTACGGCCCGCTGACCTTCCATGGATCCCAACTTCAAGAGGATCACCAGCGTTGCCACATCGCATGCTTGCCATTTGTGATATTTCTGCAGATCCCGGTGGTTCAATCGAGTTCATGAATGAGTGTACTACCATCGACACTCCGTTTTGTCTCTACGATGCTGAACAACACATGGACACGAAAAGGTAGGTCAAAAGATTTATTGTTTGCAATATTCAGCGCTGATCCGATAAAGCAATGTCCAAATGAAAGTTTTTGGGCCTTAAGTATGTATTAGCTTTTGCCATTCGCGGTCTTTACACACTATAAGATACTGTCTGTCTGAAATTGAGTGTGATGTTCATGTGAATGTATGATTTGATAGCTGCCTAAAAATTGGGTCAATTGTTTTATAGGACCCCTCCCCCTCTTTTTTCTTGGATTCATCATGGGCATTATAGCTGCCCCCTCTTAGGTTATAATTTATTGGCCGTCAGCCCGTCATCTTTTTATTTTTATGCTAAAAATTAATAGGTATTTCTAAATATTTTAAAACATCATACATATGCTCTGGTGTGGTTTTAAAACAAGATGGGTGTCTGGATGCAATACTTATGAAAAGTGAATGTACTACTGGGGAATATGCTACTGGGTAATTTTACTTCTAGGGAATAACTCGATTAACATATGGCCTTGTATTGTTTTTTATGAGAAATTTAAGGTTATACCAGATCATGATACAACACACCTGTCTTAAATGCAATTGGTCTAAAGCAGGGCTTCCTAAACTTTTTTCATTCACGACCCCATTTATGACTGCAAGTTCACTGGCGACCCCATATAAATATAATTGAAAGTCAAAAAATATTTTTTGATGATTCATTTATTAGGTAACAATATACGTATACACAAGAAAGAATATAGTTTTAGAATTCGTTTAGAAACATACACAAATATAAAATATAAAATTGCACAAAAGTTCAAAAGTTGTCTTTATTATACTTACAAAAATAATATGCCCTATTTTTCATCAATATTGCATTTTTTGCAATAACATAAATTAAAGAGAATTCTGGCTTTCTTAGTACAATTGAAAATATTCGAACGCAGTCGTTGGGTGGTAAATATTAATTTAAAATGAAAGGAAAAACTTTAGTGAGAGGGATGTGCCTGTTTTTCGTTGCATAATAAATTAAATCTTGGTGGAATGTTTGAGACTGCTGGATGTAAGACCTCTTCGACATTTTTTTTTAGCGATGAACGATATTGGGGTTTAATATGATTTGAAACTCAGATAGTAACTTCACATAAATGTGTGCTGTTGAATGGCAGAAGAACATAATGCCATATCTGCGATTGTGGGAAATTCAGATCTATTCCTGATCCAGAATTAAGTCAAGGGCTTTTTTGGAAATTGTAGTTTTAAGTTTGAACCACTCGAAAGCTCAGCAAATTCCTCTTGAGCTTTAAGTGGCATATGATCAATCTCAACTAAATCAATACAAAACGGATTTTGAATCCAAACTACCAGGTGATTAAATAATCACCAGGGGTCTATTTTACCTGCTAGACCAAAACGGTTTGCTTCAATAATAGCCAATAAAAGGATTATTTCGCAACAGAATAATTAAAGTAATTTCCAGTTTTTTTATTTTTCCTCAGTTACTCTGGTGTTCTCACTAAAGTAACTCTATAAATAGCATCTTTTCCCTACTTGGACCAGTTTGCGCTAATTGTATATATATATTTTTTTTTGTGGTGGTTTTATTGTTTTTTTTTTAGTTTTAGCTTGTTTTTTTTTATCTTTTGTTTATTTCGTGCTGAAGACGCCTTGTTTGGATATAGGCGAAATATCCGCGTTGTTTTACATTTTTCGTTTCTTTTCTTTCCACTGGCCGCAGTCTCGTTTGTTTGTTGCTTTTGTTTTTCACTGAGATTTTTCTCTTTGTTGGTTTTTTGTCATGGCTCTGGCCAGTTCGGCTTAAGATCTTTCATTCAGTTATGGTGCTAATTTTTTTTCTGCAAGGGCCTCTCGGTAAATAAAGCAGTGAGTAAAAGTTATATGGTCATAATGAGTAGCTTAAAAAAAGGGATTTAAAACCAATGTTTTTGCCCGTCATCGCTCTTGCACCATCTGTGCATATTCCACAGCAGTTTTTCCATTCTAAACCTTCAGTCTTTAAAAATTCATCAAATTTACAATATATATCTTTTCCTGTAGTATGTCATAAATATTTGATTTTAATATTTAAATATTTGACTTTAAAATATCTCATGACTCCATGATTTACTACTCGACCCCATTTGGGGTCGCGACCCATAATTTAGGAAGGCCTGGTCTATAGGGAACCTTGTTCCTTTACGGGTTCCGATTTCCAGTACAATTTCCAGTTCCGATACGTTTGCACACTGTTAGTTTAAAAGTAATATTATGGCATTAAGTTTAATCAGCTATTTATTATACAAATTAATAGGAATTAATAGATCGCAGTGACTTGAAGCATGCGGAGGCAAGAACCAAGCGTCGTTTGATGTCTTTCGAAGAGTTATTAGTCGATGGTGATTGCTTATTGCGAAAACAACGTTTATGGTAATTTTAAAGAAAAGTCAGGTAACACTCGAAAGTAGCGTAGGATCGACATGGTAAGCGCACCATTGGAATCACCCTGGTCAAAACCTCGTGCAGGAGAATTACAGTGGTCCCTCCCCCTCTTGAACTTGATCAACAAAGAATTTTTTTGCATGGGAAGCACTTATGTTTTTCTTTTTATTCCCCAAGGATGGTTGTATTGAATCATTGGTTGTAATCATTGGTTGTAATCATTGGTTGGATATTGGGAGAAGGCTCAAACTGAAATACAATCACCATATATAGTGCCCTTTTTCAGAGACAAGGCTTGAAAGTTTCCTCTGAAATGCTCAAGGGTTGCCTGCAGTAAAGAGCCATGATGCTTCAATGTGTTACTTGTTGTTTTCCAGATCCACTTTTCCTTGGATTTTAAATTTGCTTTTCGTTTTTCCAGATCCGTTTCCAGATATCCGACAATGATATCTGTGTTCTCTTAGTAAAAAAAAATGTGCTAGTTTACTATGTCCCAAAGTCACCGTCAAAACAGAAAAAAAAGAACAAAAAATGACAAAATACCAAAATAAAACTGGGAATTAGTATGATTCAAGCTTATTTAGAATAACTTCAATGTCAAATCGGCTTGAGTGGGTTTCCTTAAGACATAATTTCAGTGTTTATGTAAAATACTGAATGAAGTTTTGTGGTTGAGAATGGGTTTTGTGAATGCATGATTCACAATCATGATCATTGAGAATGTATCACGCAATAATGCATGATTGTTCATTATTAACTGCAGTGCTAGTGGTGGACTTGGAAACAAAACAACTGTTTGAAATTTAAACATTGTTTAAAAGTATCATATCATAGTCTTGTTATTTTAACCTCTTTTCTTATGCCTCAAATATATTGAAATTATAACCCTGAAAAATAGTAAAGAAGTCCACCACCCTGTGTGATGTCACCAAATAGTATATGAGCCTCTCTCTAAGAAACTTTAACTCATAAACTCTTAAAAAGAAAAAATTAAGCCCAAAGAGGGCTAAATGTACTATTTAGTTCAAATTCAAAGATGCCTCATGAAATTACAACTGTCAAAACTCTTAATGAGAATCTCATTTTATATCTGTAACTTAGTATGTATATTTTCCGAGTATATCATATTTTTTTATTTGTCTTAGATTCAGTATGGCCAACGTGGCTCACACGTGATACGGCTATTTTAAAAATGCAATCATTCGGTCTTGCTATTTTGGACCAGTATTCTTGCGCACTGTGGAGGTTTTAGAAACTTAACCAAATTTCCGATTTTGAACCAAAGGTCCCTTGGAATCCTAATTTTTCTGATTCCTTTTGCTCTTGAAGTTCTTTATAGTTCCCAATGGGGCTAAGTCCGGTTTTAAGTAAAATGAAAGCGTGGCTTGTCATAGGTGTATAAATTTTGTTTATATGTCTAACCATTTGTGTATTATTTAAATGTTAGCCTTGTCTTGTCCACTATCTAATATCAGACTTGTTATTCCGATCCCCTCTCTGTCAACAATGGAGCGCTCCAAGTTACTCTCCCAGGTCCTCTAAACTAATGAGTAACTTCCCCTATCCCATAAATATCCCCTAAACTCCTAGGTCCAAGTTACTTTTTTCAATTAAGACCAATAGCGTCGCTAAGGAATACCCCGACAGATGGAAATTTTTCAATGAAATAGCGACTGTTATAACTTGCAGTAGGATTTTCGTGAGCAACCCTATAAGCATCCTCATTGCACAAATATATGATATATAAGCATCCTCAATAATATAAGCAATCTATAAGCATCCTCATTGCACCCTTTAAGCATCCTCAGTGACATTGCACATGATGCGTTGGACTTGGAACGGGAGTAAACCCTTCGAAAGTCACGATAGTGCCAATTTGTTTCCTTAAACCCTCGTCCTTTTTTTCCGAATCCTATCCCTCTTGAAATTTTCGTGCCCTCCTTTAAATTACTTGGCGTCACAATTTCTTCTGATATAAAAGTAACATATCCATTTTAAAAATATCATCGTTAGAGCCAATGTGTCTATCACCCTCCTTAAGCTTCTAAATAAATTTGCCGTCCCGCTTCCTATTCTTAAAGGATTTATACTTCCTTTTTCTGTCTGCATCTTGAATATTTCTTGTCCAGTTGGCACCCTGGCATCTCTCGAGAAGAATCAGATAAAATCGATTCCATCTAAAAAAGAGCCATGTGAATAATTTTCAAGGAAGGTAACATGTCCTATCTTCTTTTTTTTTTTTTAAGAAAAAGCTAGGTTGTTAATGCTTAAGTGCAGGGGAGCTACGTTGTGCCTCAGTTTTTCAAAAAAACGCAATAACAATCCAATCGCATGGAAAATATTTTTCCTAAAAGACACTCCCCACCAAGATTCTGGCCAACAAATCTGAATAATGATCATTCTGAGAAACGCTATGCCGAAGGGTGTAAATATAAATAAGATATTTATTTCAAAAAGATCACTATCACAAGCCCACAAAGGGCGAATTCGGGCTTCGGAGTCGACAATATAAATGGTTGCACTAAAACTGGCAAAAATGCAAAAAAACAACAACGAAATAGAAAAATCATAATGAACAATCATTTAACAGTCAATAATTAAAACTATAAAAAGTTAAAAAGATAAAAACTGGTCAAACTAAACTTACACAAATACGAATCAGAAAAAGAATTAGAACGGACATAAAAAAAAGGAAGGGGGGGGGGGGAAATAAGCGAATATACACAAAAAAAAGAGCGAGACATAAATGCATATAAATTAACAGGGACACTAAGAAAATGTCAATAATTCAACTACAGTAAGTCAATAAAAGAGTTAAAAAATAAAAACTGGTCCAGAAGGAGGGGGGGGGCAAAAATAAATACCCCCCCCCCAAAAAAAAGACCGAAACATAAAATATATAACAATTAACGGCGGACCTGAAAAAAAGGGGGGATAAGCAAATGAGTGCAAGAACCTGGACAGCACCATCAGCTAATAAAAAAAAGAGGGGGAAAAAAGAAACTATTGGGACATTTTATTAGTTTTTTCTGTAATAAAGGGGACAAAAGTTCTTTCGTATCTGGAAGTAACGCAGCGAATGGGGGACAAAACAGGGGTGGGCTAAGAAACAGCTCGAGGCGGCCGTAATCTGAATGGGGAGTGACGTTTGGGGAAAATACTTGCCGGCCAAGGGTTTGCTATGGCATTTTTTGCAACACCGAGTTAGAAATCATTTATTCTTCTGCCATGGCTCTGTAGTTTTGAATATTTAATAAATGTAAGTATGGTATGTTGCCCTCATTAAAAATAATTCTTAGAGCTCTCTTTTGGACATTTTCAATCTGTTGTTGTTCTTCGTCTTAGTGGTCAGGGTGCCACACAGGGCAAGCTTACTCTAATATGGGACGCACAAAAGAAATGTATCCCTGTAGTAAATGTGATTGGAGACAACTGAATTTATTTAAAAGTTTAAGGAGGGACAGCGAGGAGTTTGCTTGTCGTAGGATATTATTTATATAGGCATCCCATTTGAAATTGAAAGAAATTGTAAGACCAATGAGTTTAAGAGATGTGACAGAGGTTTCAGGAGGAATAGGAGCAATAAAAAGGGGAGGGGATTTAAGGAAACTTACTGAGACTATTGCGGATTTAGAAGGGTTAACTGTCCTGTCAAGGGAAGAGGCCTCACAGGCAATATCTTGGAGCATGCCCATTGGGTTGCTAAACATGTTTTTATGACATATCTCTAAAACTGTCAAGTCATCGACAAGTTTCCACCTATTGTCAAAGGGTTGAAATGCTGTTAATCATAAGAGAAAAAAGGAGAGGGCCTAGAATAGTATCCTGAGGAATGCTATTAAATATGGGGAGATGATCTGAGAAACAATTTAGATATTCAACTGCTTGAGATCTATTAGATAGAAAAGAGGCAAGGAGCTTAACCAGGAAAGTTTCAATGTAGAATTCATTTATAAGTTTATCTATGAGTAAATTGTGGTTAATCAAATCGAAAGCTTTTTGAAGATCAACAGAAATCAGATTAAGCCAAGTGTTAGATTTTTCAAGTAATTTACCCATGGTATGAACAAGATGGATCAGATAATGAGAGGTTGACGTGGATTTGAGATTACCGAACTGTCTAAGATCAATGAGGGGGAGGACTTTCATCTTAAGCCAGTCAGTGAGGAAACTTTTATACAATTTTGAAAAAATCGAGGTGAGGGTAATAGGACGAATGCCATCAAAGCCAGGCTTCCCATTTTTCTTTTTGATTGGGGTAATAAAGCCTTGATTCCAATATTGATGGAACTGTCCAGATTCGGTAATTTCATTAAACAGGATGGATAGGGGTTTTGAGAGGTAATCACTGAAAGCTTTAATCAGAGGAACAGGAAAATCTAAAGGGCAAATGATTGATCGTTTTAGTTTTTCAATTTTTTTACAACGTCAAGTGGAGAAATATGTGGGAGTGAAAAAAGATCAGGAATATCTGGAAATGCGTAAGATAGTGGTGGGAGACTCTGGACAAAAGAAGCCAGAAACTTAATGAGATCACTAGCTGTGGTCTTTGGAGGTTCATTTATATTAAAATTTAGTTGTTCTTGACTCTTGCTGGTAAGTTTTTTTAATTTCAGAGTACCAGTTTTTTGGTTTATCATGGCGCAAATATTTAATTTTATTTTTATAGTAGGCTCGGGCAGCTTTTCTAATTTGACTTTTTAATTCCTTTCTTAACTTATTTGCTTCAGCTAAATTACCCCTGTTAAATAAGCTTATTTTCGTGTGGATCAACATTTTTATGTGATTATTTATGCAAGATTTATCACTGGAACATTTTCTGATTTTTCTTTTTTCTGGGAAACATAATGAGTAGGAATCAATTAGTTTTTTGTGAAAAATCAAAATTTTATCATCAAGGTTATTAGAATTATAAAGATCTGACCAATTTTCACTGGTCAGCCATGATCCAAAAGAAAAAGGCCTGTGTCGCTGAGGGAGCGGCAAACCACTGTGGGAGCAGTAAAGGAATGTTCAATGGCTGAAGAGGGAAAAAAAGAAGACAATAGTGGTAACTGCCTCCTAGTGGTGGCAGTGCTTGCGGGGAGTTGTAATACTTACTCATGTTTGAACAAATAACATCCAGAGAGGTGTTACCTTTTGTTGTAGATATTTTAACCAGTTTTTTAATATTAAGAGAGGTACAGATAGAGTCAATCCTCAGGTCATTCACATTGCCAAGTAAGCAAATACCAGCGTTCGGATACTTTGATAACACAAAGTCAGCACTTATAAGAAATTCTATAAATGTGCGTTTCTGGTCAATACTTTTGTTAGTGGAATGATAGAAGACAGCAGTTACAAGTAAATTGAAAGAGCGGGGAAGTGCTTTCGGTCTAAGGCTCAGCCATAGAATTTCATCATAATCTGATAAGTTGGGGGTGGGGATGAGTTTAGGTTGGAGGTTATCTGGGACAAAAAATAATATACCACCCCCTTTTTTCCCGAGAGGGTTATCGGGAGGGCGAAGCTTTATAAACTGAGTATAATTGCTGATTTTTAGGAAATCTAGGTTCTGGGACTGAACCTCTGTCACAGCAATAATATTAATTTTATGAATTTCAGAGATACCCTCGAGTTCGGTTATTTTGTCAAAATTCAGGCTCTCGGCATTGGTAAGTAGGAAAGTTGGAAATTTAAACCGATTTGGGTATTGGGATTTTATTTCAATTCGGGATTGGAGTTATTTGGGGTTGAAGTTTATGAGAAGGATGCTGTGGGTAATGGGGTAGTTTTGAGGCATTATTAAAAGGCGGGACTGGACCGGGCTTGAGAGAAAAGGAAGACAGCGGACAAAATATGGGAATATTATTAAGTTGGGATGGAACTACGGTGGAATTCGTCTGACTATTTTAAGTTTTAGAAACTCTGCATGGAGGTGTTACCTGTGGATCGTTCTGCCTGCTTATTCTTAAACAAGAGTCATACTGGTAGGGTAGCCAGGGGAGGATAAAGTGCAAGGGAAGGGAGAAAGGTTTCCTGGTGATCTGGGAATAAGTCAAATAGAATCGGCAACAGACGCTTCCTAACTAGTGGAGACTTCTTTTGCAACCCCTCTTTATACTCCTTAATAACAGACATTCTTCTAGCAGCACTCCCGGATGGGATATCCTTTTGTGACTGAGATCAAAAGTTTACCTATATACACAATAGTGGCTCTACAATAAATATTGACTATGTAGTAAGAAACTTCCCACGTATGAAAAGTATATGGGTTGACCAAGACCATACCTTTAGCGAAGACCCTAACTATCTTTCAGTGTCCCTTTTCAATCTACTGCCACCCGTGCAGCCAACAAACACTCCATTAAATCTAAGAGGGAAAAATTGACACGGTGCAGTATCAACACACTTGTGACGAAATCCTGAGCAAAAATAAATTGCTGTACCAGCTACTACTTCGCAGTGTCCAAGATCCGATCACTTCAAACATCTATTGTGAAGAAATTCTCCATGCCCTAAAAACCTAGGAAAAGCTAGCCGTCCCGTGTGGTGAGGTCCGTTCCGGTTCTGAAAAACCAGATTGGGACAAGTGTACTCTAGTCAAACAAGCGAAAAACTTACTAAATTGTATCGCAACTTCTGGATAGAATCCGATAAGCCCAGATCGGGAATGGCCTTCCTACTGTTTAGGAGCACACAAAAGGATTACCTAAATCTAACGGAAAAACTGAAAAGCGAAGAAGCTGAGTTTCAGAGCAAGCGTCAAAAAATCCGAAAGTAATATGGAAGTTCTTCAAGAGATCCCAGAACAGTGGAAAAATGTACTAATTTGACATTCTGGAAGAGGAGTGGTTAAGGCATTACTCTACAATATTCGGGTTCTAAAGACCCCCAGCTTTAGCAGGATTTTGTTAAATATCTAAACAAAAAACTCGAAACCTTATTAAGAGTGTGAAATTATTTTGTGATATCTAAGTTGGCTCTAGTTAAAATAGTGCTCAAATTACAACGCGGAAAGGCACCTGGTCTCGATGGTATTTGTCCAGATAACCTACGGCATGGCACTGACCTCTTGTTTGAAAATATCTCTCTTCTGTTCCAGATATGTCGATAGCGGTATGATCCCTAGCTCATTTTGTGCTGGTGTTCTGTCAGATATGCCCCCAAAAAATGGAAAATCAAAATCAGCGCTCAGGATATAGACCAATTACCGTTTCTACCGTTCTCAGAAAATCCATGAGCTACTTCTCCCACAAATTTCTGGGAAATGTAGATTGGATTTTTGTCATTCCGGATTCAGCCGAGACCTGAGTTACACATTTGTACATAGACTTTTATAGAAAGCTATTGACAAACCTCACAGAATGGGGTCCTCCCTCATTGTGGGCAGCATGGATATCTCAGCTGAATTCGACTCGGTTATGCAGTCTCAGGGACTCTTGAAATTACTCGAGTATAGTGTGAATGGTCACGTCGCTGCACTTTTGTTTTTTTGGTATTTGACCAGTTTTGTGAAAAGTGAGACTGACAGGGATCACCTGAGCAGACCGATTAGACTCGTCCGAGGCCTTCGGCAAGGATCTGTATTAAGTCTTATCCTATTTAATACCCTAACATCCGGAATAATAAAAAAATACTGCTGGAGGATTTAGTATCAATCTGTGCGACCACAACCTTCTTTAATGTACTGACGACCTGTCGATGTAAAGCTGTATCCGTGCTTCTCTACAAGAGAATATTGACCGCCTGATAACTGGATACGAATATGTCAATCTGAGAGTCAATGCACTAAAGACGGAGTTCTTGGAATTTTATCCCTCGGCAAGTAAGCAGCAAAATAGTGATCTTACATGTGTGACTTTTGAACAAACGGAAATTTTCCCTGGAAAGTCCCTTAGCTACCTGTGAATAACGTGCGGTTGTTATATAAGAAGTTCTCGTTTACTAATAATTGAGAAAATTACCAACAGCATTCGCTCGAGCTACGGCAAGGTCGTCTCTCTGTAATTTAGCTTGAACAGGCAGATCCTTGCAAAGCTTTATGCAGTGGTGGCTCTCCCTCACCGGCTTTATTTATCGCCGTAATAAAAATAATAATAATTTATTTATTACCCACTATAAAAAGGAAGTGGAGTACATAAAAAAAAGAGCAAACTCGCACACTTAACAATTATTTACATAAAACGACGTAAATTATGGTACGTCGTAAGACCTGCAGGTAACGACAGCTTTCCCGTAAGCACAGTCACTTTTTTCCGTAAATCAGGGAGGCCGAATCGCGATATTAGATGTCGGTTCCGGAACCACGGAGGGAGGCACAAAACGTACCGAGAATATTTAAAATAATAAGTCCGGATAGAATTCAGATCTTTAGGCTTCAGAATTGGAAGAAATTCAGATAAAGAAAAAAGAGAATAGAATGATCGCAAAACGAAGAATATAATTTCCCAAGCGCTTTTCTATTGTACCTCCATCTGTTTGCAACACATTTTGAATATCCAATCTGAATTTTTTTTTCTTAGCATTAGAAACTGTCAGAGCCCGAAGTGCTTTGAGATTATTAATAATGTGAAGACCAAGCCACCGAAAAGAAGAGACATAGAGAATAGAGAAAAAAAACACAGTTAAGAGGGAGACTCGCACTCGAATTAAATGAAGTATATTCCCACTAAATCGCTATGGGACTGGTTCACGCAAACTGATATACTAAAACTCCCCTGTGTATACTGCAAATACCTCAAGTATTTATTTTGCTACCCGCTCTACGAGAGAAACACATTCGTTTTAAGATCTTAAAATATGGTAGACCCAATTATCGTAGTGCCATCTCTTAAAAAAAGTGCAGAAAAAAGGCGTTTGAAACATAGTTCGAGTTTTTGCTGCTACATCTGATCTATGAATGCGAAGAAGAAATTAATGTTTAATTTTATTCTTTGGTGATGAAAATATTTTACTTTTCCTTTTCTTCTTTTGTATTACTCTGCTTTTTTTTTTGCATGAGCGGGCAAAAATAAAATTATTATTATTATTAAAGCTAATAGCTTATAGCACACGATTGAAATATGATTTTGCAAGTATGTTACAAACATAGTTCCAGCTTCAATTTATTCTACTATTTCTTCATTTTCTGCTTTTTATCTTATGTATTTTCTCTTTGTATATTATTCAATAGTCTCTATTTATTTTTATTCTATCCTTTTTCTTTTTTAGTTTCAAAGGACCTGGTGTGCTAGTCTGTTCTATTGATAACATGCCGACGCAGCTGCCACTAGAAGCCACAGACTTCTTTGGTGACTTACTTTTCCCTCACATTCCTGAATTTCTAAAATCTGACGCAACTAAACCCTTTGAAGAGCACGAGTTTACTCATTGCGTCCACAGCGTAAGTAGATAATTTTTTAATGTACTATTTTTGGGGGGGATACTCTCCCTCCCGCTGCCCATTTAAGTGTAACCAAAGATTGTTCCATTAATACTTCTTCAGTGCTAACGAGAAACTCTAGCCAGTGCTAGTAGAATTGAATTCAAAATAATTATCATGTAACGTGATTGAACTGGTAATCTTCGTTTAGTTTTTCTTTATTTTAAAATATCTTACTTGAAGTTAAATATTTAAGTATACTGGAACTTGATTTTTCATTTAAACTATATTTTTCTTAAAAGAGCAAAATTTGTCATATATTGGATGCAGTGGAGGACATGGATGGGAGATGAAGAGTTCCTGGATTGGGGTTTCCAGTATCTTATACCGGAAACTTCTGGTATATTCCGGTATATAATAAACTCCTTCTTCAATACTTATAAACCGCGCTGATAAAGACCAATAAAGATCAATGACCAATAAGGATAAAGACCGATACAGGCCGATAAAGATTCAATACTGATAAAGATCGCGCCGCCTTTCCAAAAAGGGATAAAAAAAGAATAGTTTATGTAATTCAGTAATTATAATTTAAAGAATAGAGATATTTTATGCATTAAATTAGCACAACGCTAGCATAAGCACTTAAAGTTTAAATGCACAAAAGGGAGATTAAAAAAAACACAAGATGGAAAGGAATCATGAGTCGACTGAAGAATTGGCTAATTGAGTCAGAGACGGAGAATAAAAAAAAAACGAAGGAACAAAGAGATGTATCAATCTAAATAGGGAATAAAATAGGGTAAGAGAGAGATTTCTACATCGTAGTCGACATAAACTCGCTAAGAATTTAGCTCAAGTCTCTCAGCTATTCGCCTCCTAAGTTTTGTCAAACAGTTCGGGGTAACGAACTGTAAGTGAAGAGCCACCCGGGTCAATAGTAACCAAAGCTCTAAAAAACGGAATTTTGATACCAATAGATACATCAAAAGAATTGAATTTTCATGCTGATTTCAAATATATAAGTTTCATCAAGTTTAGTCTGACCCATAACAAAGTTACGAGCCTGAGAAAATTTGCCTTATTTTCGAAAAAAGGGGGAAACACCCCTAAAAGTCATAGAATGAAAATCAATGGAATGAAAATCAAACCATCAGATTTAGCGTATCAGAGAACCCTACTGCAGAGGTTTCAAGCTCCTATCTGAAAAATGTGGAATTTTGTTTTTTTTTGCCAGAAGAAAGATCTTTTTTTCAGGGGTGATAGTACCGACCCAGAGGTCCTAGAATATTGCGAGAGGGCTAATTCAATTGGAAATTAAAAGTTCTAGTGTCGTTTTTAAGTGACCAAAAAATTGGATCCCACGCTCATTTGCTTCCCAAAGTCGCCCGATGAAAATTTTGAAATAACCATTTTGTTCAACATTGTCGAAAAATCTTAAAACTATGTCTTTGAGGATGACTTAATCCCCCACAGTCCCCGGGGGAAGGACTGCAAATTATGAACTTTGCCCATTGTTTACATATAGCATTAGTTATTGGGATTTATACAGACGTTTTCCGGGGGGGAGATTTTGGTGGGGAGGTTGGGTGAGGGGGTTACGTTGGATGATCTTTCCATGGAAAAAGGGATATTTCTATGAAGGGGGTGCCGGATTTCCCAGCATTATTTAAAAAAACGATCAGAAATTAAATAAAAAAACAAGATTTTTCAACTGAAAGTAAGGAGCAATATTGAAACTTAAAATGAACATAAATTATTGCGTATATAAGGGGGTTCTTCTCCTAGTCAATACCTCGCTCTTTACGCTGAAGTTTTTTTTAGTACTTTCAAGAGTTTTTTATTCTAATTAAACGGCCTTTGTAATTCAGGGGTCATTCTTAAAGAATTGAACAAAATTTGAACTTTATCATAAAGAGCGAGGTATTGACTAGGGGTAGAACCACCTTATATACGTAATAATTTCTCTTTGCTTTAAGTTTTAATGTTGCTCCTTACTTTCAGTTGAATTTTTTTTTTTTTTAATTTAATAGCCAATAAAGGCGGTGAATCTTTGTACCATTGCCTGTCTATGGAGAGAATCTCCGACAGGAGTGAGAAAAGCTTCAGGAGCACAGTATTATAACAGAACAAGTTGTGAAAAAAAACTGATTTACCGATGGTTTACTACAATTTTTAGAGACAGTGTTGAAATTAAAACATCCCCGGCCAATAGTAGGGAATATTTTTATACGTCGTATTTAGACAGTTTAATTGAAAGGTATATTTGACATGTTTGATCAAATTTTAAAAAGGGATAAAATTTTAAGCCGAATCAAAGTGGGATAGTATTTAGGCTACGTCAAAGACCACTGATAGAATTCGTTTCGAATTTAATGCTGGAGTTTGTATTTTCTTTTATTCTTGGATTCGGTCATTTTTTGGCTTTGTTTTGACTTATTTTTGTCGTGAGTTTTTAGTAGCCCTTTTCAGGGAAGAGTCATTATTTAGCTATGCCGCATTTATGACACTCTAATTGAAAGATATTTTTTTACCTATTTGATCAAATTTATAAAAAAGGATAAAATTTGTCAGTCGAATCAAAGTGGGATAGTATATGGGCTACATCAAAGACCACTGATGGAATTCGCTTCGAATTTAATGCTTGAGTTTGTATTTTCTTTTATTCTTAGATTCGGTCATTTTTTGGCTTTGTTTTGAGTTTTTAGTAGCCCTTTTCAGGGAAGAGTTATTATTGAGCTATGCCGCATTTATGACACTCTAATTGAAAGATATTTTTTACCTTTTTGATCAAATTTTAAAAAAAGGATAAAATTTGTCAGTCGAATCAAAGTGGGATAGTATATGGGCTACGTGAAAGACCAGAGATTGGATTGGTTTTGAATTTAATGCTGGAGTTTGCATTTTCTTTTGTTCCTGAATTTGGTCATTTTCTGTTTCTCTTATCTTTGTTTCGAGTTCTTAAGTAGCCCTTTTTGAATGAAAAACATCAAAATTGGGCAATTTATGATTTCTGGGGGGAGGGGCGAGGCCTCTTACATACATCGATGTGGATTTCTTTGCTTAAATATCTGCTTTTGGAAGACTTTTATTTTGTTTCATTGGCTGAAAATTTACCTCGATGGTTTTTGTCCTTCACGATTTTGATTTTTTATATATTAAATATCGTATATTTTGAAACTTGACCGAATTTATATGAAAAACTGTAAACACAGATTTAAGATGGTTTGTATATTTATGGTTTGATGTTATTGTGTATTTTTATTTTATACTTATTAAATCTTGTATATTTTGAAACACGACCGAATTTATATGAAAAACTGCAAACAAAGATTTAAGATGGCAGGGAGAAGAACCTGATGTTCGCTTTTGTTGGTGACTTATTTCGCTTTACTTGTCATTTATTAATAGTTTTACTTTTAGACCAAATTTTGACCAAAAAAGGACCAAATTGTGCTTTGGTACCTCTGAAAGATTTTCCTGACTTGTTTAGAAAACTGTCGACTTTTGTGCTTTAGTCTTTCAACACATACATTGTTAGTGCTGCCATTATTATCTGTCTTTAGATTGATATTTTGACATGTTTTATTGTTTGCGATCGTTCAGACCTACCCTAATCTAGTTCCTTTGAAAATTACCGTTGAAATTAGATGTGTTATACTGTATACTCGTATAATTATTAAATCACTGATAAGCTTTCATTTTACGAGTTGGTGTATTTTGTGCGGACTGGCTTGAAAATGTTAGAAACCCTGCCACTGATGTTTCGCGTTGGCTTTACCACAAATGAACAGAATCTCAAACACACTTTATCCACTCTGCTTCTAAGTATGCTCAAGAGTTTGTTGGCCAGTGTTGTCATCCCTAGTGATTTAACTCTATTTCTAGTGATTTTTATATTGCCTTAAAAATCGTTAAATCAGCACATAAACCACTAGGTTCTTAAAGAAAAATATAAAATCTAGTAATTTTTTACCGGGTGACAATTCTGGCGTTGGCTTATCCGATGCCTGTTCTTATCAGGTAAATATGCAGTGGAGCATCCGGGCACCCTTCCAGAAATCTTTGGATTTTACGGTTTCCTCAAAGTTTTCTATGTTGATTTGCATGTTCTTCCCTTCGTCTAAAAAAAAAAAAAAAAAAAAAAAAAACATCACTGGCTCTCACCCTGAAAATTCTTTTTTTATTCAGCCCTAAACTTGATGGTAAAAGGACCTCCACATGCACTTTGGAAGTGCACTTTTGTATGAACTCTGGTACACTATTATGCAGTATTTGGTAGTAGTAGGCGTCAGGAATCAGCAAAAACAAGCTAAAAACATTTGATGTGGAATAGCTTAATATTATGTAGCTTTCCTTTGAAGATGTAGTTGTCTTTGGTAACAAACATATTGTTAATGTTTGAATTTTTATCAACAAAAAGCATTGCCAAATTTAAATAATTATTTTTGCTTATTTATTTTCACAGTTTAACTTGGCAACACTGACGAATGTGGTATTGACCGGATAATCTCATAATTTGGAGACTACAAAAAAAAAAAAAAAAAAAAAAAAAAAAAAAATGCCTGGAAAATTACGGTTTTGAGGGGTAAATCTAATGTGGATTTGTGAAAAAAAAAAAATCAACTGTAATTAAGGAGCAAGCCAACCCAATAGGAACTGAAGCTGTAAAAAAATCTTCTTTTTTTGCTGATTTCAAGTACATAAAATTCGAAAAATTAATGTTAGCCATCAAAAGCAACGAGCCCGAGAAAATCTGTTTGAATATCGAAAAAAGGAGAAAACACCCCTGAAAATCTAAGTGATCTTGATGAAAATTACACCTTTAGATTCAACATATCTGGGAACTACACTATAGAGGTTATTTTGTGACTAGAAAAAAAAAGCCTAGAAAACAATTGCAAGGAAAAATGGGTAATCCTACATGTCTATGTTGATGCTAAATTTAAAACCGCCAAAGTTAAGTAATGAGTAGAAATAAAAAAAATTGAAGGAGATGTAAAAGAACCATGTAGTGAATTAGTCATGTGCACTACTTTCCGAGGGGTTACTCACCTCTCGGCACCTGGTGTACATCTTGGAATCTCACGTGTGTCGCACAGTTCCGTCATGCTTGGCACAGATCTGCCACGCTTGATACGTGCCACCTGGTGTAAATGATTCGGTGTACTGATTTGACCTGGTGTAGACTGAGTGCCCCTCGTATTTTTTTTCTCTAGAAGAAAAGTCTTTAGTTTTGCTTCAACTTTTTCTAGAACAAAAAAAAAACACTTTCCAAAAATATAGGGAAGAGGCAAGAATATTTTTTTTTTTATGACGATAGAAAAAAAGGTATTTCTTCAAATCTAGGAGGCAAAATTTACACCCCCTTATCCTTTTATAATTTGTGCCCCAATATAAAGCTGCAATCATTGCAGAAATTGGAAATTCTCATTAGCAGAATAGTATGTACTAAGGGTAGAGAATATACACAAAGTTTGCGGAGATGTAAGACTTGTCTTCCTTTTGTTCTATTTAAGTTTTTTTTTTCTTCAGAAGCTAGTTCTTCTTTCTTTTAACAAACTCAGTCTTACGTAATAAATAAAAAAGGTGGGGTTAGGGGGGTTTTGAGTTGAAAAAAACTAAAAAAACACATACAAAATTTGTTTATATACATTTTTTTTACGTTTTTACGAGTCAAACAAACATGCACAAAAAAACCCTAAAAAAACACAAAATTTGTTTATATCCATTTTTGTTACGTTTTTACGAGTCAAACAAACATTTCGGGGGGGGGGGGGGGGGGTTCAAACCCCCTAACCCCCCACCCCGTTGGGTAATAAATAAAAACATACTTGTGAGGTAATACAAATTTAAACAAGAATAGAACTGAACAATATTTCTTCACAAAGATAAGTGATCTTGACCAATACAAATCTTATACACTGCTCACATGTCTTATATATATTCTATATATACGTCTCACATGTCTTATATATAAACTGCTCGTATTTGTGTGACTTAATATTATTATCATTTATTTTGCTGGTTATCAAATCAGCACTTACATTTCGAGTTTTCACTTCACGGTTGTAGCAAACTTTATATGTAAAGTAAAGAAATCTCAAGTAAATGTCAAGTAAAGAAACAGCCGAAAAAAGGAATAGTAATACCAAAAACAACAGCTTGTCCAACACCCAAGCTTTGTAGCTTATGTTCTCACTTTTGTTTAGCTTGTTATTTGTTTGGAAACTCTGTTTCTCTTCCTCAGTTTTTCTTCTTAAGTCGGGCGTGTAGTTACTGTAAAAATCTGAAGTTTGTCTGCCTTGGTTAAGTACTAACCTCCCTCTGCCTTTGTTAAATCCTTCATTTCTTATGCTTGTGTCCGCAAAATAATTCCAACCTTCTTTAAAAACATTATTCGTTTGGATATAACTCTGCTTATCATTCTTAGTTCCTCTCTCTACCTCCTCTCGTTTTTGTGTTTCTTTTTCGCAGCAGGAATGTCTTCAGCAGCTCCAACCACTTCTTTCATGGTAGAAGACCCAAAAATTTCTTCTGATTCTTTTTGCGAATCCTGCTCAGTAACGATCTCTTTTTTTATTTTGGCCATCTTATTTTTATCAGTCAGAGTAGCACTGTCAACTTTAATTTGAGGTATAATTTGAGTTTGCTTCTTTGAGGCAGGAGCATTAACTGTAGTATCTTCAGCAGCTCCAACCACCTTCTTCGTAGTCGAAGGTCCAACAATTTCCTCTGATTCTTTTTGTGACCTCAGCTCAGTAAAGTCTTCCTCCTTTACTTTTTCTATCTTCTTTTTATCAGCAAGAGTACCATGGTCAACTTTAATTTCTGGCCTAATTTGAATTAACTCCTTTGAGGTTGGAGTGTGGAAAGCCATAGCCTCATTGGCTGGTTTGTGTTCAATCTTCTTCTTTCGAGAGTTAAGCCCGTCTTTATCTTCAGTTAGATTTTCACCCATTTTGGATTCTCTATACTCTTTAGTGGCCCACCAAACTGCTATTCCTGCACATAAGACTGTAATCCCAATCGTAACACACCTAATCATGGACATTTTGCATGTATGACTTGTTCTTTGTAGCTGATTACTGCTGCCTGAACGATTTATATATATAATATATAAATCATTATAATAATGATATAATCATTATCATTATAATAATTTCATTATAATAATGGAAAATGACGTCATAGTGGATGCACTGTAATGGTGTTGGTGCCTGGAGTTATGTCATGCTATTTGACTCATATGATGTTTATACAACTTGATATGAGATCATCACTAAAATAGCGCCATGCTAACGATACTGCTATTCTGAATGCAAAAGGAAAAATTAGAGTGACGATACCAAATTATACTTCATCAGTTCTTTTATCAGTCCTTTTTAAGGAATAGCCATAATAAGAACTGATAACTGCTTAAATTGTGATTAGTTATTTAATTTTAGAAAGACAAACATACACGTTGAGTGACATTCTGTTATGTCATTTTTCTGTTATGTCATGCCCTGAATTCTTTCCTTATAAATTCTTGCCTTTCTTGCCTTTATCTTTTCACCTTTTTGTTACTTTTCACCTTTTTGTTACTTTTCACCTTTTTGTTGCAAAAAATTCTCCTTTCTGTTGTTTTCACCTCTTTGTTACAAAAAGCTTCACCTTTTTGTTGCTGTTATTTCATAACTCACTTGAAATAAATGTCTCATTTTCCTTTAGTAGCTCTCTATTTAATATGGTATAGCGGTCTTAACTTTTGTTTATGTTTGGGCTGTAGCCTAAGGCATGTCAGGCAGCGGTACTTATAAAGTTCTATATAATCTGAATTTAATTTCGTCTTTCAAACTTGGATTTTGAGATTTTTAGAAACTATCGTTTCCGAATATTGTTTCCGAATATTTCCGCAAAAATATTTAGGAGATAGAGCTAAAGGATGTAAAAAAACAAGAATTTTCCTTTTGCAAATGCCTGGTCCTAAATAATAGTATTCTGTTATAATCCCTTTCTTGCCTATCTTCACTTCTTGCCTTTCTTGCCTTATAAATCGTTTGAATTTGTTAAGTGGAAACTTTCGTAGCCATATATATCTAAAAAAAAAAAAAAACAATCAGGAATTCAATCTTCAAAGAAAAATACCTCCATATGCAGTCACGCAGGTTTTTAACTAATTAGTTTGTTCATTTATTTTCACGATTCAACGTGGCGACACTGACTAAAGTGTTATATTGCCCCAAAAAACTTCATAATTTTGAAAACAAGCCAAAAAAATCGCAAAAAAAAGGTTTTGTATATGAACAGACTTAAGATGGGTCCAGAGGGCAAAACTTTTTTTTAATTTCGTGTTCTTGGTAATTAAACAACATGATATATTAGTCCGTAATTCCCTTGGAGCTGTCTATTATTAAAATTCCCTTTCAAAAATTTTGATGCTTGAAGGAAAAGGACGGGTTTTAGAAAAAGATTCTTTACACAGACTGTCTCATTTGGATTTTAATCAAATTCTTGTGATATTTCTTACAGCACGACTTTCATTTGGCTAAAGTCCGCCTGGCAAAAGTCCGCCTAGTTCTTCACATGGAAATTTATTATCAAAAGGGTTGAAAATTTTATCAAAAGGTAAACACTTTGTATGGCTCAAGGAGGGCCTTACCTAGGATTTTTTTCGAGGGAGTGGGGTACAGAAGGATTTGTTCGGGAGGGGGTACAGAAGGATTTTTTTTGGGGGGGGGGGGGGGCTGGGGGTCACAAAAAAAACTTCAAAAAATGTTAAAAACATTTTTTTCTTTTTGTTACGTTTTTAAGAGTCGGACGAAAACTTTAGGGAGGGTTAACCCCCCCCCCCCTAGTTACGGCCTTGGGCCCGCGTAAATTTTTCTGAAATTATTGCACATGTTGTCTGATATTTTCTGCTCAAAGATGGTTGAACCCATATTTGTTAAATGAATTTCAATTCATACAAATTTATGCTGGGGATGGATTATAAAAGTTTTCTTTTTGATTTTAAACCTTCTACATGGAATGTTGGGAAATTAAAAGAACAAATAAAAAGTCTTCATCATTTGACACCTTTACACAATTCAGTGGTGGCGCGAATTAGAGCGAGGGAGGCATTTGTTCCCTAGATATCGAAAAAACCTTTTTTTATGTTGACATTGAGAAACACCATTTTCTCAATGTATTTCATTGAGAAATACATTGATCCAATAAGTTAAACAAAGGTGAGAAGTTGAGCATCGCGTGGAAAATTTAGAAGAAATTTGTAGTATGGCTGGCAAGGCCTTATCGAGGGGGGGGGCTACCGTGTGTGAACCCCCCCCCCCTCTAATAAAACAATCCCTCCTTCCAAAAATATCTTGGATATGCCCGCGCTTCTAGGAATTCTTAGATCAACAAAAATTTGTTGTCGGATGTGATTTTATGTCAAAAGTTTTAAGTTTATGTAAAAGAGATGCGAAGGGCTGTTAACTCCATATTTTTTTTCTTTTTGAATATATTATTTATATACTATATATCATTGTATGTTTCGTATTATAGGAAATCCAATTTTTTCTTTTGTTATTTGTTTTTGTTCTATTAAAGTGTTTACCCCCCCCCCCCCAAAAAAAAAAAACAACGCCACTGCATTTACCCTAGGGGCACCATTGCTTAATCCGCCTTTTGATACACGTCTTTTGGAAAGACAAATGTGATTAAAACTGCTAGCTTGAAATGTTTATCAGCTTCTGCGTGGGGCTGAGAACCTATGCGGAGGGGAGGGGAGGGGAGGCTAAGGGGATGGTTAATTGTCCTCCATTGGGGATAAACTTTTTATTCACCTTTAATTAGCCCTCCCCAAAGTTTCTACGTAGATTTATTGTATATGATGAGACCTAGAAAAGAGAACTAAATGCATTGGAGACGGATCACTTTTTTAAATTAAGTCTGGACTAATAAATAAACTATAACAAAAGAGTTCACAGCGAAGTGTCGATTTCTCCCATTATTGCCATTAAACAACGATTTTCGGCAGAATAGGTCCCAAATATTATCGAGTGAAAATCTAAAGATGGCCAGTCCATTTAGGCGTATCAGTTCATTTAAAGCTCACTTTCAACTATGGATTTTCAGGCATAAAGTGTTCATTCAATTAATATTTTGATCTGTTAAATGATTGTCTTTTAAGGGGTATGCTGATCGATACGACATATTTAAATTTAAATTTTTCGTCCAAAAAAATCCAAATTGTATGAGCCTCCAATTGCTGGCGTTAAATCACCTTTTTGGTTCAAATTTTAGCAGAGAGTTTGAATTCAAACAATCCTAATGACGGGATGGCAAAAAGAAATGTTGAAATATTGCTTAATTGAACAATAGGTGGGTGAAAATTCAAATAATCCAGAGGACTATTTCTTTCGGGGGGTTGCCCACTTCTGCTGCGGTTGGTTTGAGGATGGTGTCTAGGGTAAATCATAGCGCTTATTCTGAAAATCTGGGGGCACCGGTTCGCGAAAATTTAGAAGAGATCGAATTTTGCCTATAAGCCGAAAATTGGCATATAAGGACCTTTATCCATATCCATAGCTTACTTTTTGAAACTGTGAAATTGAAAGGGTATCATAACAAACTGTCTATATTCTGAATCCTAAAGATGAGTCATTGTTGTTATTATTTTTTGTTTTGGGCTAAAACAGATGTAGCACGCGTTAGGGGTCTCTAACTCCAAAAATTACGTTTTTAAGCATTTTATTGTTTTGTTTTGCTTTTTTTTCGATATTTTTTCAATACAATTCTACTTTTTTATTATATTTTGAGATTTTCGTAATTATTTTGAACAAACGTGAAAAATTTTCTTGCTGAGGGAGCTGCATATTTTTTAACTCTACTTCTGGCATGGTCATAAGAGCTTCGTGGTGGTGCCTATCAGTTGTCAAACAGTTCGTGGCAGCGAACTGAAGTGAGGAGTGACCCGGCTCAATTGTAATCAAAACTTTAAAAAACGAAATTTTGATACCAATAGATATATCGAAATAATTTGATTTTTATGCTGATATCAAATATATAAGTTTTATTAAGTATAATCTTACCCATCAAAGGTTACGAGCCTGAGAAAATTTATCTTATTTTCAGAAAAAGGGGGAAACACCTCCTAAAAGTCATAGAATCCTAATGAAAATCACACAACATATTCAGCGTATCAGAGAACCCTATTGTTGAGGTTTCAATCTTTCATCTGCAAAAATGGGGAATTTTGTATTTTTTGCCAGAAGAAAGATCTTTTTTTTTCAGGGGTGATGGAATCGACCCAGTGGTCCTAGAATATTGCGAGAGGGCTCATTCAAACAGAAATTAAAAATTCTAGAGTTCTTTTTAAGTGACCAAAAAAATTGGAGGGCAACTAGGCCCCCTCCCACGCTCATTTGCTTCCCAAAGTCGTTTTCAGTTTTTTCCAGGGGTAATCGTATCGACATGTGTTGGCACTAAACAATTTTTCATGAGGTACATCATTTTGTAAATTTCGAGGGGATGGCAACTCCTTTGTTTTTACTGACAGCGAAACAATTGAATAATGGTTCTACTAAAAAATTCATCACACCACCCCCACACCTCCCATCTCATATTTATGCGTATTTTCAATTTGTATGATTGAAGAAGATACAGAAGTAGGCCAATGTTCCGTCTGTTAACCCTACCCCTTGTCCCCCTTGCCTCTTACAGACAATTTTTTATTAAAGGGGTAGGCATGTTTCACCTTCTTGGGAGTGAAATTGTGCAATGCCTTTCAATCTTTATGATTGGAAGTTCATTGCGGGCCTTGAGTTTCCTTAATATCCCAACCCCCTCTGTCCCCTATTGTCAATCTTTTAGTGAAAGGTTAGGCATGCTGCGCCTTGTTCAAACCAAAATAATGTAAGGTTTTTAGTCTTAGGACCCAAAATTGGGCCTGTGACCCGTTAAATGCCCCCCCCCCCTTTGTCTTCTCCCTACCATCGTTTTTGCAGGAAGACACCGTGGTGTATATTGTTTGGGACGAAATCATGAAAGAAAGAGCCAAAAACAGGAATAGTAACACCAAAAATATCATTTTGTCCCAAGTTGGGTAGCTCAACTTCTCACCTTTGTTTAACTTATTAGAAAGATTTTTTTTTAGTAAATCTAATGTGGACTTAAGAAAAAAAATCAACTGTAATTAAGGAGCGAGCCAGCCCAATAGAAACTGAAGCTGTAAAAAAATTAATTTTTTTTATACTGATTTCAAGTACATAAAATTTGAAAAATTAATGTTACCCATCAAAAGCAACGAGCCTGTTTGAATATCGAAAAAAAAGAAAACACTCCTGAATCTAAGCGGTCTTGATGAAAATGACACCTTTAGATTCAACATATCAGATAACTACACTGTAGAGGTTATTTTGTGACTAGAAAAAAAGCCTAGAAAACAATTGCATGGAAAAATGGGTAATCCTACATGTCTATGTTGATGCTAAATTTGAAACCGCCAAAGTTAAGCAATGAGGTGAAAAAAAAATGAATGAGATGTAAAAGAACCATGTAGTGAATTAGTCATGTGCACTACTTTCCGAGGGGTTACTCACCTCTCGGCACCTGGTGTACATCTTGGAATCTCACGTGTGTCGCACAGTTCCGTCATGCTTGGCACAGATCTGCCACGCTTGATACGTGCCACCTGGTGTAAATGATTCGGTGTACTGATTTGACCTGGTGTAGACTGAGTGCCCCTCGCATTTTTTTCTCTATAAGAAAAGTTTTTAGTTTTGCTTCAACTTTTTCTAGAACAAAACAAGCAGCAGCACCATTTTCCAAAAAAAATAGAGGAAGAGACAAGGATATATTTTTTATGAAGATAGAAAAAAGGTATTTCTTCAAATCTAGGGGGTAATATTTGCACTTCCTTGTCATTTTATAATTGGTGTCCCATTATAAAGCTCCAATCATTGCAGAAATTTGAAATTTTCATTAATAGAATAGTATGTACTAAGGGTAGGGAATATAAACAAAGTTAGCGGAAATGTAAGACTTGTCTCTTCCTTTTGTTCTATTTCAGCTTTTCTTCTTCAGAAGCTAGTCTTTTCTTATTTTCTTCCTATTAACAAATTCAGTCTTACGTAAAAAATAAAAGCATACTTGTGAGATAATAGAAATTTAATCAAAAATAGAACTGAACAATATTTCTTTACCAAAGTTTTTCCAATACCATTGCAAATCTTATGAACTGCTCACATGTCTTCTATATGTCATATTCTATATACATGTCTCACATGCCGCACATGTCTTATATACACACTGCTCGTAACTGTTTGACTTTATGTTATTCTCATTTTTTTTGCTGGTTATTAAATCAGCACTTACAGTTCGAGTTTTCAGTTCACGGTTGTTGCGAACTTTATATATAAAGAAAAGAAATCTCGCGTAAATGTCAAGTAAATAAAGAGCCGTAAACAGAAATAGTAACACCAAAAATATCGCCTTGTCCCAGTTTGGGTAGCTCAACTTCTCACCTTTGTTTAAGTTATTATTCGTTTGGAAACTCTGTTTCTCTTCCTCAGTTTTTCTTCTTAAGTCGCGGCTGTCACTACTTCCTCTGCCTCTCTTAAAATAGGGCCTGTTACTGTAAAAATCTGAAGTTTGTCTGCCTTGGTTAAGAACTGACCTCCCTCTGCCTTTGTTAAATCCTTCATTTCTTATGCTTGTGTCCGCAAAATAATTCCAACCTTCTTTAAAAACATTATTCATTTGGATATAACTCTGCTTATCATCCTTAGTTCCTCTCTCTACCTCCTCCGTCTTCTCATTTTTGTGTTTCTTTTTCGCAGCAGGAGTGTCTTCAGCAGCTCCAACCACTTCTTTCATGGTAGAAGACCCAAAAATTTCCTCTGATTTTTTTTGCGAATCCTGCTCAGTAACCATTTCTTTTTTTATTTTGGCCATCTTATTTTTATCAGTCAGAGTAGCACTGTCAACTTTAATTTGAGGTATAATTTTAGTTTGCTTCTTTGAGGCAGGAGCATTAACTGTAGTATCTTCATCAGCTCCAGCCACCTTCTTCGTAGTCGAAGATACAACAATTTCCTCTGATTCTTTTTGTGACCTAAGCTCAGTAACGACTTCTTCCTTTACTTTTTCTATCTTCTTTTTATTAGCAAGAGTACCATGGTCAGCGTTAATTTCCGGCTTAATTTGAACTAGCTCCTTTGAGGCTGGAGTGTGGAAAGCCATAGCCTCGTTGGCTGGTTTGTGTTCAATCTTCTTCTTTCGAAAGTTAAGCCCTTCTTTATCTACAGCTATATTTTCACCCATTTTCGAAGGTCCAACAATTTCTTCTGATTCTTTTTGTGACCTCAGCTCAGTAAAGACTTCTTCCTTTCCTTTTTCTATCTTATTTTTATCAACAAGAGTACCATGGTCAACTTTAATTTCTGGCTTAATTTGAATTAACTCCATTGAGGTTGGAGTGTGGAAAGCCATAGCCTCATTGGCTGGTTTGTGTTCAATCTTCTTCTTTCGAGAGTTAAGCCCTTCTTTATCTTCAGCTATATTTTCACCCATTTTCGAAGGTCCAACAATTTCTTCTGATTCTTTTTGTGACCTCAGCTCATTAAAGACTTCTTCCTTTCCTTTTTCTATCTTCTTTTTATCAGCAAGAGTACCATGGTCAACTTTAATTTCTGGCTTAATTTGAATTAACTCCTTTGAGGCTGGAGTGTAGAAAGCCATAGCCTTATTGGCTGGTTTGTGTTCAATCTTCTTCTTTCGAGAGTTAAGCCCGTCTTTATCTTCAGTTTGATTTTCACCCATTTTGGATACTCTATACTCTTTAGTGGCCGACCCAACTGCTATTCCTGCAAATAAGACTGGAATCCCAATCGTAACACACCTAATCATTGACATTTTGCATGTATTACTTGTTCTTTGTAACTGATTACTGCTGCCTGGACGATTTATATATAATGATAAAATGACGTCATAGTGGTTTGTGCCAGGAGGATGGCATGTTATCTGCATTCGTATGATGTTTATGGAACTTGATATGACGTCATCACTAAATGACGTCATGCTGATGATACTGCTATTCTGAATGCAAAAGGAAAAATTAGATTGACGATACGTATTTATACCTCATCAGTTCTTTTTTCAGTCCTTTTGAAGGAAGATAATTTATAAAAAGTCAAAGCGATAATAAGAACTTGGGGCTTTGTCACTTAAAATTAAAAAAAAAAAAAAAATTGATACTGTCGGCAAATACTCAAGGGGAACAAGAAAATAGTTACAAAATATCAAAGAAAGCGACTAAAAGCTTCTCTGTGCTAAAATTCTGTCAAAAGTTTTTTTGAACTTCAAAATTCTGTGGAAATCTTGTGATCAATAGAAAACGTATTTTATTGCGTTCCTTTGTAGCTTATTGTAATGCCCGACTAATAGATTGCACGGTTTTTCTGCAAATTGACCAATCTTTTTTAAGCAGGCAACTTTCAGTCCATCGCAAGGACAAGAAGTTTGTAGTGTGGCTGGTAAGTTCTTGTCCAGGGGGAGGGGGTACCGGGTTTGAACCCCCCGCCCCTAATAAAACACTTCCTCCTTCCAAAAATATCTTGGATAGGCCCGCAATTCTAGGAATTCTTGTATAAAAAAATTTGTTGTCGGGTGTGATTCTTTGTCAAAAGTTTTAAGTTTTCGTTAAAAAGACGTGAAGGACTGTTCATTATATATTTTCATCTTTTTTCGTTTTTTAATATATTATTAATATACCATATATCATTGTATGTTTTGAGTTTTTGGAAATCATATTTTTTGTTTATTAGATTCTTTCTATTAAAGTGCCCCCCCCCCCTAAATGACGCAATCATATCTACTCTAGGGGCACCATTGTTTAATCTGCTTTTTTATACATGTCTTTTGGAATGACCAATCTGATTAAAACTACTAGCTTGAAATTTTTATCCGCTTCTGTTTGGGGCTGAGAACCTATGGGGGGCTAAGGGGATGGTTAATTTTCCTCCATTGGGGATAAACTTTCTGTTCACCTTTAATTAAACCTCCCCAAAGTTTCTACGTAGATTTTCTGTATATGATGAGACCTAGGAAAGAGAACTAAATGCATTGGAGACGGATCACTTTTTTTTTATTAATTCTGCTCTAATACATAGGCTATAACAAAAGAGTTCACAGCACTGCGGAGTGCCAATTTCTCCCAGCGTTGCCATTAAACAACGATTTCGGCCAGAATAGGTCCCAAATATTATCGAATGAAAATCTGAAGATGCCCAGTTTATTTACGCGTATCAGCTCATTTGAAGCTCACTTTCAGCTATTGATTTTCAGGCATATAGTTTTCATTTAATTGATATTTTAATCTATTAAATGATATTTTAAGCGGTATGCTGATCTATACGGCGTATTTAAATTTTAATGTTTAGTCCAAACACAATCAAAATCATAAATCAAAATCATTAGCCAATCATCCCTTATTTTCACTTTATTGTCATTCTGATAGTGTAAAACTTTATTTAAGAACATTGGCGCCTATATGGTGGAGGTGCAGAGGGGGGCTTCAGCTTCCCTCCCCCCTACTGGCTGAATATTGCTGGCTTATATTTTAAATTTTTGTTTTGAGATTTCTATTGTACAGCAATTGAAGTGCCGATTAGACCCGGTAAGCTCCCCCCCCCTCTAAAATTCAGCTTATGGGCGCCCATGCTCCAGAATTATCTCCAAAATCTGCTTAGTTGATGAAGTAAATTTGTCTATATTCCCTCTTTCGATAGTTTATAAGTAAAAACTCAGTAATTCTGAAGAACGGGTAGTTCCATATGATGTAGTGTATTTCTGGACGTGTATCTTTTCCCGGATTTCTTTCTCTTGACATGTAACTTTTATCATTATTACCTCGAAGGGAAGAATATCTTATATAGTGTGTGTCTTCAAGAAACATATCTGTATTCAAGAAATATGTATTATTTACGGGTACGTTAATAATACACTTATTGCACGTATGAGGGAGACTCATATCTGCAATAAGTGTATAAAGACCTCTCACTTTTCATGAGGGTATGAGGGAAAGAACTCCGAATGGGTATTAAAGATAATAATAATAATAAATAGGTAAAAACGAACCAAGATCTAAGTTGAAAAAATAGAAGAACTGGCCTAAACGCATTTTGATATTCAACTTCGTTATTAGTTTAACAAAAAAAAAAAAAAAACACATGTGAGCTTATAGTCGTATCGCCGTACGTAGCTATAAAAATGTATGAAGATGTTACTCCTGTATTCTTTTTTGGACTTTTGGCGTAGGGCCTGTTGAAGAGAAAGAACAAACAAAGGTTTTTAATAACTCCAATATTTCCATTTCAGGCTGTTATAACTTCTAATGGACAACTCACGGATAATTTTAAGTATATTCAGGATCTAAGACAGGAGAAGTAAGGAGGTTTTATCGCTATTATTTTCTCTGCTGCATACTGATCACCAAAGCTCCTATTTCTAGCTTTCTATAATATTATGCGCTGTGTCCTTTTTATCTCCTCCCCCCGCTCTCTCTCTCTCTCTCTCTCTCTCTCTCTCTCTCTCTCTCTCTCTCTCTCTCTCTCTCTCTCTCTCTCTCTCTCTCTCTTTACTCTATCTCTTTCTTTACTTTCCCCCTCTTTCTTTATTTTCTTCCTCTTTCTTTACTCTCCCCCTCTATTTTTATATTCTCTCTCTCTTTCCTTCTTTCCTTCTCTGGATGATTGGGTAGTTGTCTGGCAAGTTTGAATTATATGTGTCATCAATAGCACCGTCGATCTTATATGATGTATTTTCCAACATTTATTGTATGGAGATTTTATTTAGTATCTTATAATTACTCTTCTCTTTAGATAATCTTTAGTTACACCTAAAAAAATAACTTAGGACGGAGGCGAAGTATGATAGTTAAAATTTTAATTTAAGGGTCATCATTCTCACGGTTGTCGACTAGAGATCTTCGAAAAAAACTGAATTTATGCATCGGATACCCCCCAACCCTGTGCCTATCCTGTGCAACATATGTATCCTGTGCAGCAAATGAAGCATTTGAATGGAATCTCTTATGTTGTACTTAGAATCTTTCTGTAATAAGAGGAGAGCTGCCACCCCTAGCGCCTATGTTACAGACTTAACCCAAAAATATTTCTCACAATGAAGAGAAATTAAAGTGGAACTTGATATACAATATCAAACAGTTCGTGGTAACGAACTGTAAGTAAGGAGCGACCCGGCTCAATGGTAACCAAAACCCTAAAACACGGAATTTTGATACCAATAGATACATCAAAAGAATCATATGTTTATGCTGATTTCAAATATATAAGTTTCATCAAGTTTAGTTTTACCCATCAAAAGTTACGCGCCTGAGAAAGTTTGGCTGATTTTCGAAAAAAGAGGGAAAGACCCTCTAAAAGTTATAGAACCTTATTGAAATTCACACCATCATATTCAGCGTATCAGAGAACCCTACTGTAGAGGTTTCAAGCTCTTATCTACAAAAATGTGGAATTTTGTATTTTTGGCCAGAAAAAAGATAACGGATGCGAGTTTATTTGTTTTTTTTTTCCAGGGGTAATCGTATTGACCCAGTGGTCCTAGAATATTGTAAGAGGGCTCATTGGAACGGAAATTAAAAGTTCTAGAGCCCTTTTTAAGTGACCAAAAAAAATGGAGGGCAACTAGGCCCCCTCCCACGCTCATTTTTTTTGTCAAAGTCACCCAATTAAAATTTTGAGATAGCTATTTTGTTCAGCATAGTCGAAAATCTAATAAATATGTCTTTTACGATGACTTAATCCCCCACAGTTCCCAGGGGAAGGGCTGCAAGTTATGAGCTTTGCCCATTGCTTACATATTGTATTGGTTATTGGGGAGTATACAGACATTTTCAGGAAGAATTTTTTTCTGATGGGGGGGGGGGGGCTGGAGGAGGGGGGTACTCGGGAGAGTATGTCCGTGGAGAATGTTTCTTTGGGGTAAGGGACAATTCTATGAAGGGTGCGCCGGATTTCCAAGCATTATTTAAAAAACGATCAGAAATTAAATAAAAAAAACAAGTTTTTTCAACTGAAAGGAGCAACATTAGAACTTAAAATGAACAGAAATTATTACGTATATGAGGGGGTTCTCCCCCAAGTCAATACCTCACTCTTTACGGTACAGTTTTTTTTTTAGTGCTTTCAAAAGAGCTATCTATTCTAATTAAACGGCCTTTGTGATTCAAGGGTTTGTGAATTAAAATTTTTTTAAACTTTTAACGTAAAGAGCGTGGTATTGACTAAGGGGAGAACCCCATCATATACGTAATAACATATACGTAATAAAAAAAAAACAATAAAAAAAGCAAGCGATACGGCTCAATAGTAATCGAAACTTTTAAAAACGGAACTTTGATGTCAATAAATGCATCAAAAGAATGGGCTTATAATGCTGATTCTAAATATATAAATTTTATTAAGTTTAGTATTACTCTTCAAAGGCTACGAGCCTGAGAAAATTTACCCGATTTTTTAAAGAGGGGGGGAAACATCCCCCACAAGTGAAAGAATTTTAATGAAAATCGCACCGTCAGATTCAGCGTATCAGAAAACCCTTTTACATAAATTTAAAGCTCATATCTGCAAAAATATGCAACTTTGTATTTTTTGCCAGAAGAAAAATATACGAATATAGAAGTTAGTTACGTAAGTTAATTTGTAAATTACGTCATAACCAAAGAGACATCCATTTAGCAAAAGAAAAGTAAAATTTTTCTGCAAATTTTGTTTACTTATTCAATGACGGTGAGCCAAAATAAAAGCTGCATTAACTAAAAAACGATCAGAAATTAAATAAAAAAACTAGTTTTTTAAACTGAAAGTAAGGAGCGACATTAAAACTTAAAACGAATAGAAATTATTCCGTATATGAAAGGGGCTCTCCCCTCCTCAACGCCTCGCTCTTTACGCTAAAGTTTGACTCTGTCAAACTTTATTTTTTAAAAAAATAAAAAACTTTTGCGAACAGCGCTCGGGGGGGCGGAGGGGACAGCCCCTTTCATATACGGAATAATTTCTGTTCGTTTTAAGTTTTAATGTCGCTCCTTACTTTCAGTTTAAAAAACTTGTTTTTTATTATTTAATAAAAACAGGGCCACCAACTGGAAGGTTTTGCACAGCCAAAACTTTTGGGCCTTCTTCTAAGAACTCCTCATTTTCAAAAACAATTTTTATTACCCCCTTTGAGATTGTGAGGAATGTATTATTGAGCTACCTGTATGGTCTAGCATATAAAGGCCTACAGTTGTAATTTTAACCGAAGGATACTTATGTCACTGGGCTCATGATTTCTATGTCTATCCATTCACTGAGCTAGAATTATGATATTACTGTACTCGAGCTTTATTTTAGATACTACTACTACTACTAACAAATCACTGCAGCACCGAGCCACCTGAAGCCAGCACAGTTATGCACGCTCCTCCTCCATCTCAATCTATTCAAATGATCCCTCTTTACACCCTCCCGGCTTCCTTCACTTATCTTAGATAACTTTATACAAATTTGTGTAAAAAGGGAAAAAATTCTTTTCTTAATGATTTTCAACCAATGTTGAAGGTATTTTTCAGTCTAAAAAGAGAAACTGTAAAGAAGATATCAAATTTAATTTGGTTGATGGATAAAGCTGAATTCCAGGTATCGAATGACAGCAAAATTGTTCTCTTGTGTTGAAACATTGATACCCTTGAAAAATAGAATAACAAAAAGTTTCAAAAGAATATAAGCGTTGGAGGATCGCTATAAAATTCAGTTACACCAAAAAAAAATCTATTCATCAATATTAGTTTATTTGTTAAATTCAAACTTGACTGTTTGATTTTAATTCCCCATGTTTTTGTTTTGCAGGAGAGCTAGTCGTCATAAAGTACCAGGACCTGGAAGAGAAAAACAAGTTTTGGT
Organism: Artemia sp. Qi Xiang Cuo; assembly: GCF_049724085.1. Lineage (NCBI taxonomy): Eukaryota > Metazoa > Arthropoda > Branchiopoda > Anostraca > Artemiidae > Artemia > Artemia sp. Qi Xiang Cuo. Next base: position 101,011,845 of record NC_142794.1, on the reverse strand, counting down.
CCTTGGTGCTGGATATGTTAGTGCACCCCTAGTAGAATACCTCTCTCGTTATAAAGATATCAATTTGGTAGTTGGTAAGTTCCAAGTTTCACCCCCATTATTTTCCTATTTAATGTTTTTATCTTGGTGTTGTATGGGGTGAAATCAAAAGGAGCCAACTGATCAATTGGCAAATTTTTATGATTTAAAAACATCGTGAATGATCAGATAGAGACGTAAAATTGGTAACTTTAAGTCGGTTGTTTGCTATGTTTTTTTGCGATTAAAAAAACTGGCACCTGAACTGGAAATCAGAGAAGACATTACTGAGAGTTAAGAACACTTTCCCGCGTCGGCTTTTAAGGCTCCACTGGGCACAGAGGACTCTGAATGCGACTGTGAGGGTTTCAACCATTAATCACAAGCAAAGTGCCGCATATAGAGGTACCGAGATCACGCCATCTGAATGCCTTAAATTTGGCTTTCTAAAGCTGTCCTCTTGTCGCAGAATATTGGATTCAAAAGAACAGGCGTAGTGAAGAATACCCCAGAAATTTAGCTACACCCTTTACCTCCAATGTTACAAAGTATATATGCAACCTGGATGGGAAGATGTGAGGGCGGTGGTACACGTGAGTTCAGCCTGGCAGCTCTCCTTAGAAACTTTATGGGCCTCTGGAGGCAAAAAATAAGTAAGGGCTAAAGTAAGTTGAAATTTTCAATTATTAGGCAAAAAGACGTATCTAGGAGGGGGGGGGGCTGAACCCTCCCCCGAAATATTTGTCCGACTCGTAACAATGGAACAAAAAAGCCTATAAAGAAATTTTTGATGCGTTTTTTAAAGGTTTTTCGTACATCCTTTTTTGTATGTTTACATGCTAAAATGGTTGTGCTAATGCTAAAAGCTATGACACAGGCTAAAGGTTGTGCTGAAAATAGTCTGAAATTCTTATTAATTTTCTATGAACGCTTTGAAGCCCTTGTAGTTTTGAAGGAAAAGTCAACATCGAAACACTCCGACAATACTTAAACTGACAATCCATTGATGGGAAATATAAAATTCTCATGATTTGATATGGAAATAAAAACTTTAATCTCTGCAAATAACCAAGATTTTTGACAATGTTGCTCTAAGTTGAATAGTATGAACTTAGTGACAAGGTTGAATCTATGTATATTCCAAATAATTGAAAAACTTCCACATTCTTTAAGGAAAAAGTTTCCATAATTTATAAAAAAAATATTGGATGTTTTTGTAATGTAATTTTAATGTTTTTTAAGTTTTTTTTTTAGCAAATTTTAATGTCTTTTGATGTAATTTTCATGTTTTTTTTATTTTTTTTTAATGTAAATGAGAATAGTTAATTCCAAATGGCTATAATCAGTAGCATCAGATAAAAATGATGTAGAGCAGCAGTTGCATGTTCTGTTGATCTACTACTTAAAAAAACAAACAAAAAAAAACCACAACGATTAGGAAAAAATACTTATTCTTCAACAAAAAGTTCATTTAGTATAAAAAGTTCATTAAGTCTACTTTTTGCTATCTTTTCAAAAACTTTAGAAATTGATGATAGAATAGTATTAGGTCTGTAATTGTTTGGATTATTTTATCTTCTTTTTGTTTAAACGAGGGTAAAACATTAGAGACTTCAAGGCAATCTTGAAAGACCCTTCCTGGGTAGGCTGTGACAATAGTGGGGTTAAGATCCCATGTTGTTGATGTGGTTACATATGATCGAGTCCTCACTATGGAAATATTTAGCTAATGGAGCCAAAGGGCTCAAATGACTGTTTTCGAAAAGCGGGGGTTTAAGTTTAATTTGTTGGTTTTGTTTGCAGTTGTGAATTCATCTAAACAAGAGTTGAAAATACATAATAGTGGCTAAATAGTACTCTAGCTAAATTTTTTAACAGAAGAGTAGAAATACTAATCGCATTTCAGTTGAAAAACCATTTTTCAAACTGGCAATCGCTTTTAGGCGTTCCAAAACCGGATAGGGTACATAAATACAGTTTTGTCAGCTTAATTAGGTAGGCTAAGTAATCTCTATGATAAAGTGTCACTGCAGGGGTTTGAACTACCAGATAATGTTCAACTTTTCTAAAATGTTCAATGCTTCCACCATCTTTCTATTAGAAATATTAAATCCTTATATCCATTTATTTTTTTACATTTATCGTCTCCATTTTATTCCATTTATATTTCCGAATAAGTTTTTCCTTATCCATTTATATTTCATTCCATTTATTATCGAAAATTATCCATAATTTTTTTTTCCATTTATTGTCTTCCATGTTCTTTGGGGTAAATCACACGAAACATATTTTGATTATAGTTTGCTCCTTCTTTTTTGAGAACAAAGAATGTGGAATTTTTTTGGGCTAGTTTCATCCATGCTCTTCAGCTTGAGATTATGCAATCTATTTATTCTCTTTATTTTTTCCAACAGGCTTTCTGTCCCCCATGACTTGCGAGGTAAATTCTTATTTCTCATTAATGCGTAAGGACACACTTTTTCAAATATTTGGTCATAATTATCATATAATAAGATTATTGGCTGATACAGGACTTCAACACTTTGTACATCATACATATATAATCTCGTATTTTTACATTGATGTCCCGTGTTTTTTTTTGGTTAGTTATTCCCTGTTATCTTATAGTCTATATTTTAATTAATTTTAATTAATTATATCCTTTTGAAACTGTATTTGATCTCTTCATGTTTTATTCCTGATCGAGAGGAATCGGAAATAGAAACACAGTGGTCAGATCTATCATTCAAAATAATGTACGTCTCTAGGCTTAGTGCCAGCAACCGAAGCCTTTGGAATGATGATTAATACTGCCAAAACAAAGGTCGTGTCGTGTGTCTAGAGTATCTAGAACCGTGCAGCTAACTACAAGGGCAACACTATACTATAAGAGGACAACAAACAGAAAATGTTGAATCTGTCGTCTACTTCGTCAGTCCCTGAACCTCTGATGACTATTGCTCAAAGTGGATTAGGCGATGACTTGTTGTAGCAAGCGGCGCTTTAAGATCCTATTGTCAATCGGGGACAGCATATCACTGTCAAAGTAATCGAAGATCCGGCTTTTTAACTCTAATAATCCCTATTGTAATGTACTCAAGTGGAAATTGGTAAATCGAAGCTGACGGTAAGCGTATAATCTTCGTATACCTACACTGAGTGTATATTCGAGTGTATACACTTAGTGTATATTCCGCAAACTCCATGGGCTTGGTCATATCCAACAAATGTTATCAAGTAAGCTGCCTAAAGTCACCTTTGAAGGACAGAAAGATGGCACTCGGTCTTGAGGTCGACCTTGCAAGATGTGGTCTGACAACTTCAATGGTCAGACCCTCCCCCATCTCCTCCATTTAGTGCCAGAGAGAGCAGAATACTATCAACGCATTTGTCGCCTAGTGGGAAGAGAAAAAGCCCCAAATCAGCCAAAGAGGCCGGGTGGGATTTAAGTCAAGCCAATTAGACAATTTTTAGGGGTAGAAATGCTATCAATACTAGTATCAGCTCTAGTATCAGTTATTTTATAGTATCATTAATTGTATCAATTATTATCATAGTGCCGATTATTATATAGTATCAATTATGACAAAACATTATGTTGTATTTTAACGATGGTAAATTTGCCCGTAACAAAAAAATGGATGGCGTAGCTCATTTAGGGCGTCCAACAATGAATCACATATTCCAAAACATCTTGAAACCTCGACGAAGGTAGTTCATCCTGCTTCCAGTTCTACGGCCCGGCCTATCAATCAAACAACAAGTATAATAATGACGGCCATCGCAAGTGGCTCCTCTATTTAGCTCTTTTTGCGCTCTTTTCTACGCTGTTAATTTTAAATTAAGCCATTACTAACAGTTAATTACGAATAATGGCAGATAATTAATTAAGTCACTATAAGCAATTAATCAAACAAGATCAATTACCATAAATTGACAGCGTTGTACAGCATCATTTACCCAATTACCCTGAATTCTACATCCATTGTTGCTTTGAATTCAATCAATTAAGTCAGGTGTGTAAAATATTCCACTTGATTGGGATAAATATAATGTAGAATTTTATATTTCTTTGCCTGATTACGATTATTTGGCAATTCGCTTTAGTAGTTTTAAGGTCTAATCGAGAATGTTGTACCTTTGTCTGTATTTTAATTCATTTTTCTGGGGGTTGATATATATATATATATATTTTTTTATTATTAATATGTTTGTACAGCAGATAAGTAAGTAAGTATGACGGCACTAGATCCTTAAGATCCAACCCCGTGGTGCTGATCTCCGTTTCGTGACCCTTATAAAAGTTAAAAAAGTGTATATTCAGTTTATGGTTTCAATTAGGTGATTTTTCAGAATTTTTTGTAATTTCGTTTTCTTCGTGGTGGTAATATTCTTCATACACCCCATAAAAAGACCTAAAAATTAACGAATATTTGGTTTATTCTATAATAACTATTATTAATATTATTATTTGGTTTGTATAATAACGATTTATTTGATGGTCAATCTCTCTGTAATGCTATTACTTTCAACTGCAGCTGCTAGGTATAAAAAATAGCAGCGACCATAAAATAAACACAAGTGAATAGACAGTGGCAAAAAATCTTGAATATAATTTTTCAAAGAAACAATCTTTGAAATTTTTAGTTGCCAACTTGTTCTATTTGCGGAAAAGTGAAAAATATGAAAAAAAAATGCAGCTCAGAAATGATTTGTTTAATCAATTCTAAACTTTTGTTATTTTTAAAAACAGTCCCTAGCAACATTTATGCACCTATCCTGTCATTGCTCTAATTTATGTATGTTTCTGACATAAATTTTATGTCAGCAACATTTATGCACCCTAGCAACATTTATGCACCTATCCCGCCATTTCTCTAATTTATGTATGTCTCTGATATAAATTTTTGTGTCAGCAACATTTATGCACCCTAGCAATATTTATGGACCTATCCCTCCATTTCTCTAATTTATGTATGTCTCTGACATAATGTTTTTTTGTCAGCAACATTTATGCACCCTAGCAACATTTATGCACGTATCCCGTCATTGCTCTAATTTATGTATGTGTCTGACATAATATTTTATGTCAGCAACATTTATGCACCCTAGCAATATTTATGGACCTATCCCTCCATTTCTCTAATTTATGTATGTCTCTGATATAAATTTTTATGTCAGCAACATTTATGCACCCTAGCAATATTTATGCACCTATCCCTCCATTTCTCTAATTTATGTATGTCTCTGACATAATGTTTTTTTGTCAGCAACATTTATGCACCCTAGCAATATTTATGGACCTATCCCTCCATTTCTCTAATTTATGTATGTCTCTGACATAATGTTTTTTTGTCAGCAACATTTATGCACCCTAGCAACATTTATGCACGTATCCCGTCATTGCTCTAATTTATGTATGTGTCTGACATAATATTTTATGTCAGCAACATTTATGCACCCTAGCAATATTTATGGACCTATCCCTCCATTTCTCTAATTTATGTATGTCTCTGACATAATATTTTTTTTGTCAGCAACATTTATGCACCCTAGCAACATTTATGCACGTATCCCGAGATTGCTCTAATTTATGTATGTGTCTGACATAATATTTTATGTCAGCAACATTTATGCACCCTAGCAATATTTATGGACCTCTCCCTCCATTTCTCTAATTTATGTATGTATCTGACATAAATTTTTATGTCAGCAACATTTATGTACCCTAGCAATATTTATGCACCTATCCCTCCATTTCTCTAATTTATGTATGTCTCTGACATAAATTTTTATGTCTGAAACATTTATGTACCCTAGCAATATTTATGCACCTATCTCTCCATTTCCCTAATTTATGTATGTCTCTGACATAATGTTTTTTTGTCAGCAACATTTATGCACCCTAGCAACATTTATGCACGTATCCCGTCTTGGCTCTAATTTATGTATGTGTCTGACATAATGTTTTTTGTCAGCAACATTTATGCACCCTAGCAACATTTATGCACGTATCGCGTCATTGATCTAATTTATGTATGTGTCTGACATAATGTTTTTCTGTCAGCAACATTTATGCACCCTAGCAACATTTATGCACGTATCGCGTTATTGCTCTAATTTATGTGTGTCTCTTGACATAAATTTTTATGTCAGCAACATTTATGCACCCTAGCAATATTTATGCACCTATCCCTCCATTTCTCTAATTTATGTATGTCTCTGACATAAATTTTTATGTCAGCAACATTTATGCACCCTAGCAACATTTATGCACGTATAGCGTCATTGCTCTAATTTATGTATGTCTCTGACATAAATTTTTATGTCAGCAACATTTATGCACCCTAGCAATATTTATGCACCTATCCCTCCAGTTCTCTAATTTATGTATGTCTCTGACATAATGTTTTTTTGTCAGCAACATTTATGCACGTATCCCGTCATTGCTCTAATTTATGTATGTGTCTGACATAGTGTTTTTTTGTCAGCAACATTTATGCACCCTAGCAACATTTATGCAAGTATCGCGTTATTGCTCTAATTTATGTATGTCTCTGACATAAATTTTTATGTCAGCAACATTTATGCACCCTAGCAACATTTATGCACGTATAGCGTCATTTCTCTAATTTATGTATGTCTCTGACATAAATTTTTATGTCAGCAACAGTTATGCACCCTAGCAACATTTATGCACGTATCACGTCATTTCTCTAATTTATGTATGTCTCTGACATAAATTTTTGTCAGCAACATTTATGCACCCTAGCAATAATTATGCACCTATCCCTCCATTTCTTTAATTTATGTATGTCTCTGACATAAGGTTTTTTTGTCAGCAACATTTATGCACCCTAGCAATATTTATGCACGTATCCCGTCATTGCTCTAATTTATGTATGTGTCTGACATAATGTTTTTTTGTCAGCAACATTTATGCACCCTAGCAACATTTATGCACGTATCGCGTCATTGCTCTAATTTATTTATGTCTCTGACATAAATTTTTATGTCAGCAACATTTATGTACCCTAGCAATATTTATGCACGTATCCCGTCATTGCTGTAATTTATGTATGTTTCTGACATAAATTTTATGTCAGCAACATTTATGCACCCTAGCAACATTTATGCACCTATCCCGCCATTTCTCTAATTTATGTATGTCTCTGATATAAATTTTTATGTCAGCAACATTTATGCACCCTAGCAATATTTATGCACGTATCCCTCCATTTCTCTAATTTATGTATGTCTCTGACATAATGTTTTTTTGTCAGCAACATTTATGCACCCTAGCAACATTTATGCACGTATCCCGTCATTGCTCTAATTTATGTATGTCTCTGACATAATGTTTTTTTGTCAGCAACATTTATGCACCCTAGCAATATTTATGCACCTATCCCTCCATTTCTCTAATTTATGTATGTCTCTGACATAATGTTTTTTTGTCAGCAACATTTATGCACCCTAGCAACATTTATGCACGTATCCCGTCATTGCTCTAATTTATGTATGTCTCTGACATAATGTTTTATGTCAGCAACATTTATGCACCCTAGCAATATTTATGGACCTATCCCTCCATTTCTCTAATTTATGTATGTCTCTGACATAATGTTTTTTTGTCAGCAACATTTATGCACCCTAGCAACATTTATGCACGTATCCCGTCATTGCTCTAATTTATTTATGTGTCTGACATAATATTTTATGTCAGCAACATTTATGCACCCTAGCAATATTTATGGACCTATCCCTACATTTCTCTAATTTATGTATGTCTCTGACATAAATTTTTATGTCAGCAACATTTATGTACCCTAGCAATATTTATGCACCTATCCCTCCATTTCTCTAATTTATGTATGTCTCTGACATAAATTTTTATGTCTGAAACATTTATGTACCCTAGCAATATTTATGCACCTATCTCTCCATTTCCCTAATTTATGTATGTCTCTGACATAATGTTTTTTTGTCAGCAACATTTATGCACCCTAGCAACATTTATGCACGTATCCCGTCATGGCTCTAATTTATGTATGTGTCTGACATAATGTTTTTTGTCAGCAACATTTATGCACCCGAGCAACATTTATGCACGTATCCCGTCATTGATCTAATTTATGTATGTGTCTGACATAATGTTTTTCTGTCAGCAACATTTATGCACCCTAGCAACATTTATGCACGTATCGCGTTATTGCTCTAATTTATGTGTGTCTCTTGACATAAATTTTTATGTCAGCAACATTTATGCACCCTAGCAATATTTATGCACCTATCCCTCCATTTCTCTAATTTATGTATGTCTCTGACATAAATTTTTATGTAAGCAACATTTATGCACCCTAGCAACATTTATGCACGTATAGCGTCATTGCTCTAATTTATGTATGTCTCTGACATAAATTTTTATGTCAGCAACATTTATGCACCCTAGCAATATTTATGCACCTATCCCTCCATTTCTCTAATTTATGTATGTCTCTGACATAATGTTTTTTTGTCAGCAACATTTATGCACGTATCCCGTCATTGCTCTAATTTATGTATGTGTCTGACATAGTGTTTTTTTGTCAGCAACATTTATGCACCCTAGCAACATTTATGCACGTATCGCGTTATTGCTCTAATTTGTGTATGTCTCTGACATAAATTTTTATGTCAGCAACATTTATGCACCCTAGCAACATTTATGCACGTATCGCGTCATTGCTCTAATTTATGTATGTCTCTGACATATATTTTTATGTCAGCAACATTTATGCACCCTAGCAACATTTATGCACGTATCACGTCATTTCTCTAATTTATGTATGTCTCTCACATAATTTTTTGTCAGCAACATTTATGCACCCTAGCAATATTTATGCACCTATCCCTCCATTTCTTTAATTTATGTTTGTCTCTGACATAATGTTTTTTTGTCAGCAACATTTATGCACCCTAGCAACATTTATGCACGTATCCCGTCATTGCTCTAATTTATGTATGTGTCTGACATAATGTTTTTTTGTCAGCAACATTTATGCACCCTAGCAAAATTTATGCACGTATCGCGTCATTGCTCTAATTTATTTATTTCTCTGACATAAATTTTTTTGTCAGCAACAGTTATGTCCCCTAGCAACATTTATGCACGTATCCCGTCATTGCTGTAATTTATGTATGTTTCTGACATAAATTTTATGTCAGCAACATTTATGCACCCTAGCAACATTTATGCACCTATCCCGCCATTTCTCTAATTTATGTATGTCTCTGATATAAATTTTTATGTCAGCAACATTTATGCACCCTAGCAATATTTATGCACCTATCCCTCCATTTCTCTAATTTATGTATGTCTCTGACATAATTTTTTTTTGTCAGCAACATTTATGCACCCTAGCAACATTTATGCACGTATCCCGTCATTGCTCTAATTTATGTATGTGTCTGACATAATGTTTTTTTTTCAGCAACATTTATGCACCCTAGCAACATTTATGCACGTATCGCGTCATTGCTCTAATTTATGTATGTCTCTGACATAAATTTTTATGTCAGCAACATTTATGCACCCTAGCAATATTTATGCACGTATCCCGTCATTGCTCTAATTTATGTATGTCTCTGACATATTTTTTTTAGATTGATCTCAAAGCCACTCTTGCACCTGATTTGTATTCTTCGCTGGATTGAAAATGTTTTCCGTGTAGAGCCTCTTTAAGGGGGTTTAGACAAATGAGAGTTGGAATAGCGAGGTCAAGGTAGTTTAGTATTTGGGGAGATCTCCCACCCCAGTTTTTAAATAGTTTCTTAGTTTAGCAGCGCCAGGTGTGGACGTGCATTGTCATGAAGAGAAGTCGCATTTTTAGTAGAGAAGCCACGACGTTTTATTCAAATGGCAGGCCTTAAGTCAGGCTTACAGTGTTCTGGAATTCAATGGAGCCTACTTATTGCGGCTGTCCCAATTTATCACCTATATATTGCGGCTGGCTCGAACATCAACGAGCCATTAACACCCAGTACCACGGTGAAATGATGACAGAGAAGTTAGCCTTTCCATTCGACCGAAACGTCGTAAACTCTTGACTAATAGTGTGACTTTTGTCCATAAAAATATGCACCCACGTGTGTCTCCGCTAAATCCAGAAACAGTTTATAAAGGTGGGATGGAAGACTCTTCCAAATCACCCCTGCTGCCTGCCCTGACCCTGTCCAGCAAACTCTCATTTGGCTGGACCGCTTAAAAAGACTACGCAGAAAACATATTCGATCCTATGATGGTTAAAAATCCGGTGCAAAAGTGGCTTCGAGATCAATCTAAAGAATTTGATACCAGAGGCATGCCCAAACTAGAACTGTAACGGGAGACAATATAAACGTTGCTCAGGACTGTGTTGACAAGTCGCCAAATTTGTGAAATCATAAAGTAAATCGTTTATGAGCTAATAATTATTAGATATAATTTGACTGATATACTTTTAAGGTCAGCAGTTGCTCCTAAACAGGGAGTTGCCTAGGAGCCTTGGAGCCTATTTACCTAGGAGATTCTTGGCGCCATTTTGCCTGTCAGACTTGGTTAATAGCATTAAACATTTGAAAAACAAACGGAATGATTAGCGACATGCTACCCTATAACTGGAAATATAATTTGCTGTATTTGTGGCATTTTTTTCCTTATCTGCAAAATATAATCAATTCTATATTTAACAATTCCTTTTCAGCCTCGGCCATTCAAGCGGAAGCAGATTCGATAGCCAGACAATTTGATAGTGTGGAACCTGTTCTTTTGGATATCATTCATCGCCCAGATCTGCTCAAGGATCTTGTCATAAATTCAGACGTTGTCGTATCTTTATTGCCGTATTCTCTTCACCCTCAGGTATTTTTATAAATAATGTTAATCACTTTATTTTTCCACATCTTAGGAAGCTTTCACTTGTCCTGCGTAAATACAAATAATGAAGCCTATGAAGAAAATCTAATTATAATAAATAATATGATAATTTAGAAAGAATGCACGTAAATACAACCAAATATTAATGCGACAAAGATAAATTGATCCTTTTTTTTTCAGAACTAAACCCAGTATCCTTCTATTCTGGGTGAATTTACAGTTTAATATATAAAATATGTAATATATATAGAATATAATGTATATATTTAATAATATATAATATCTTATGATAATATAATATGTTATAGAATATAATATTATATAATAATATATTCTGGGTAAAACCACAGTTTAAGATATAAAATGTATAATATATATATATATATATATATATATATATATATATATATATATATATATATATATATATATATATATATATATATATATATATATATATATATATATATATATATATATATATATATATATATATATATATATATATATATATATATATATATATATATATATATATATATATATATATATATATATATATATATAGATTCGAACATATAGAACATATATATTATACAGAGTTCAGACGATTCGAACCGGAATTATTATGAGTTTCAGAAGCCCATATCCAAGGGGTAGGAAGCATGAAATTAGATGATATAGAACTTGTTTACTCAGGCAGGAAGGATGGGGTACATAGACAAGGAGTAGGAATCACGATGAATAAGGAAGCTGCTAAGTCTTGTTTTGGCTGGGAAGGTATTAATAATAGAATACTAATACCTCATTTTATTACTACCCTTGTATCCTACCATTGGTAAGTTGGTGTAGGAAAATAAAACAGTAATGGCTACAGACTGTTGCAATTTTGTAGGTGTAAAAATCTAGTTATAACCAATGCAGCATTTGGTCTTAGAATGACCCATAATTTAACATTGTATTCACGTGATTGTAAGACAGCAAACCTTATTGACTATGTTATTGTAAACCGAAGACAGACAGTATCAATACAAGATACTAGGGTATATAGGAGTGCTGTTATTGATGCTAAAAGTAAAGATCATCATTTGGTAGTGTCTAGGGTTAATTTAAAGCTGAAGTTTCGAAAGGGTAACTACCTCCCGGGAAGTTATGATGTTGGTAGATTCCAGGATGAGAATTTGAGAGAAACTCTCCAGGAACAGTTGAATACTAAATTGGAGATTTTATTATTTGACAAGGTGGAAGATTGATGGCATAATTTTAGGAAAAAAAAATTGTGAAGTTGCTGATGGTTTCTCAGGGAAGAAAGTTAGAACTGCAGCTAGGAATATTAGTGAAAAAGCAATATGTTTAATAGAGAGGAGAAGGGGCTTGTACAAGAATTATCTGAGTGATAGATCATATGAAAACAAAAGGAATGCAAAGAAAGTGAAGAAATATGAGTGGAGGCCATGGACAAAAATTGCCAAAGATATGGAAGATGCAGCTAGACGGCATAATAGTAAAATATTGTACTGGCATGTTAATAAATTGAGAGGGAGTAGTCCATCTGGACTTGTCCCAGTTAAAGATAAGAACGGGGCCACAATTAGTGATAAGGAAAGAGTTAAAGAGAGATGGGCAGAACAGTTTGAGAATTTTCTTAACCAAGATAGACTTGCAGGAAAATTAAAACTTTTTGATGCCATGGATGTGAAGCAAGATTTGTTTTGTGAAGAAGAATTAGCGACAGTACTAAAAGGATTAAAGAATAATAAGGCTTCGGGTGCTGATAGTGTGGTAAATGTGTATCTTAAACATGGTGGCTCTGAGGTTAGAAATAAGTTACTGAAGATTATAAATATGATTTTTGAAACAGGGGAGGTACGTAGCGATTCTAGAAAAAACATCAATTAAACCACTGTATAAGACAGGTAATAAGAGTGAGTGTGGTAATTATCGAGGCATTAGTCTGATCTCTGTAGGTAGCAAATTACTTAGTAATATGATTATTTTTAGACCGAAAGATGACGTAGACAAAGTTTTAAGAGAAGAACAGTGCGGTTTTAGAAAAGGTAGACGATGTGTCGACTTATTCGTACTGGTAAAAAATTACTACCTAGTTACAAGCTCTTACATTGTGAAAAACTTTCAGAACAAACAACATTCTCTGGAAGATGTTTCCAATGGTTACGCACTTTAGAATGGTTCGAAACTATTCTTCTTACACTTTTGGAAGATATAACGTGTAAGGGTGTTCCATATTAGCTCTGTAATGTGAGAATCTAAAGAACACACTGGGTTCACGTTTTCAGTACGATAGATGATTCTTAATATATCCATCAAATCAGCACTCAGCCTACGAATTTTTAACTTGGAAGGTGTAAATTAGGTAATCGTGGACCATAAGGCGGTTGCTTTTTGCTACGAAACTAGCTCTGTCAAGGTTTGCCTCCACTAGCAGTTTATCAGAGTGGTTTAACAGAACTGTTACAAAGCTCAACATTGGTCCTTAAAACTTAAAACGAACAGAAATTATTCCGTATATGAAAGGGGCTGTCCCCTCCTCAACACCCCGCTCTTTACGCTAAAGTTTTTTATTGTTTAAAAAAATAAGAGTTGAGAGAAAGTCAAACTTTAGATGTTACTTTTTTGTAACTTTTGATTTGTAGGACTAATCTTGATAAAAGTTATATATTTGAAATCAGCATTGAAATCTGATTCTTTTGATGTATCTATTGGTATCAAAAACCCTTTTTCTAGAGTTTTGGTGACCATTGAGCCGGGTCGCTCCTTACTTACAGTTCGTTACCACGAACTGATTGAAAAGACTTCCATATGTAGTTTTGCAGTTTTGGTAGTAGTGGGTGCCAAATCATAAATAAAATGGCGATGAAAAATCAGCGAAAATAATAAAAAACAAAACAAAACAAAAACACCAAATAGATTAAGAAGTTGCAGCTTTTCTCTGAAAGTGAAGATTTCTTTGGGATTTAACAAATCGCTAACTTTGAATTCTTAAAGACGGAAAGGTTTGCCAAATTTAACCCGTTAGTTTTGTTTATTTCTTTTCAAAAAATGGCAACATTATAGAAAATAACGCAATGCCCTGAAAATTCCTCGGGAACGCAATTCCCCGGATAACGCAATACCCCGGGAACTGCCCTAATGGAAACCCCAGGAAACTGCCTTACCACTGTACATAGTCAAAATAAGAAGACTGTTTACCAAACTTTTGGAGGGAGAAGATACAAAATTAAAGGTGCTGTAAAGCAGGAGCGTAATTTTCTATGGAGCAGGGGGGAAACTACCCCTCCCAGACCCAAGTTTGTCCCCCCCCCCCGACCCTCTCCCCATCTGAAATTTACTTTCTTCAAAAATCTTTTCAAAACTAAGATAAACCTGCATAATTCAAGCATCCACAGAAATGGGTCGGTTTTCTTAGTATATCCTTGCCTTTATGGTACTATATGGCTCATTTTCCAGTTTCCACTATCATTTTCGCTTGATTTGGGAAAATTGGCTCCAACTTCCCTCCTACCACTAGGATTTGACGAAATTACGCCACTGCTGTCATGACAAGTAAAGGCTTAAGACCCAATGTTTTAAAGGCTCAAGGGTTGGCGTTGGGGGTCTTTAAAACACTCTCGTATGCCCGGATTTGGGCTGTTGATCTAACTTTCTAAGTGAGCGAAAAATCCTCCAGCTAGACGTCTACTGACAGAAGCTAGGACTATAACCAACTTAAAAAATAATAACTGGCTTAACCTAGTGTTGCCAATACTCTAGAGCCATGAAAGTAAACAAACTATTGTTCGTTTTGCCGTGTTGCCAAAACTCTGTTCATGTTGCCAAAATTCGTGTTGCCAAAACTCTAGAGCCATGAAAGTAAAAAATGATTGTTCGTTTGATCTACAAACTTGATTTGACATTTTCAGGGGAAGTAATTTAAGAAAATTCGATTTCACATTGGTATAAAAAGGTCAATGTTGCTGAAGTCAAACTCATAGAACCTGAAAGGTTTTTTTTTTCGGCTATTTTATTGGATAGAGTGTCATGTGTCATTTAATTTTCTTGTTTTTCCTTGTTATTTCAACTTTTTTTCTAAAATACAAAAGATTACGCGTAATCGAGATTCCAACGCTAAATTTGTAAAATCCTGAGTATTAAAAAGTTCTTATTGTTAAATGATTTTAGGACCACACTCTAAAATAATTTCAGATTAAATATTGAAAAATATGTTTATTTCATCTTTTAATGAAAAATGTAAATGTAGTTTAATAAACACAAAGCTAGAACACTGACTCATATCGACAGTTTAATCTACATTAATAACATGTATTTAATAAATTAGAATAAACTTATTCTTTTCTATTTGGTTCTTAAAATGTTTTGAATTTAACGATAATAATAATTTAGTTAACCAAAGATAATTCATTTGTGGAAATTTGTTTCATACTTTAATTGAATTGTAGCACTATTAAAGCCAAATTCAAAGAATTTGAAAAGGAAACATAGTTTTGTTTTTTTATTTAGTTAAAAGTGTCTTTGTATGGGTTTTTCTTCTTTTTGTCAGACAAAATTTGTTAAACGAACTTTAGCCAATTCTTGATTAAGGAATTTTTGCATAGCTATCTGAATAAAAATAAGTGGACGAGGATAGGCTAGGTTTAGTTATCCTAACCGAGGATAAATCAATACTACTGCTGCTAACAACTCACTGCATCGCCAAGCCGCTGGAGGACAGCACAGGTACGCACGCTCCTCCATCCAAATTTCTTTAAAGCCTCCCCCTTTGCACCTTCCCAAGAAGTTCCAATTTCCCTTAAATCTTTCCTTGCGACATCCTCCCCCCCCCTTCGGAGGTGACATGCTTTTCGTTTGGCCCTAGACGGTTGTCTGAGACAGATAAGTCATAAAGTATTGCTTTGTTAAGAAACTTTAAAAAAAAAAATCTGTGGAACACCTGTTTTGTTGGGGATGGGGGTAAAAACCTTTATTTTAGCTTTTATTTTTCTGTAAACCTGAACTACCTTCTATTGAATATGTGTCCTGGATAGTTTCTTTGATTTTTCTGTAATGACGATTAAACAACATAGAAAACAGAGACTTTTATTGTATGTATTCTTCAATAAAGGTGGCCTATTTAAATGATTTAATTCGAAATATTTTATTTAACCTTTGCTAAGTAACTGTAACCAATACTAGGATATTGATGAGAATGAAATGAGATTTACTCAACAAAGAATCTTTTTAAAAACACAGTAGAAATATGGCACTAATCCCCGAAAAGGCTCGAAGACTTACACGACTTATACTTTCTGAAGCACTAACTAAGAGAAATAAGAAAGAATTGCAAGATCTTTGAAATATCTATAAGATCCTTAAATAAAAAGAATATAAGGCTATAAGATAATTCATCCAAAGCTAAACAGACTCCTAAACAAAAAAACAAAAAAGAAACAAAACAAAACAGTTTGACAAATTGACCGAGGCCAAAATTTTGTAAAAGTTTTTTTTTTATGAGGCTAAATCAGCGACATAATAAAACTTTTTTAGGCTCAGTGTTTTATACAATATGAGTCACTGCTGGAGGCAAAGATTTCAAGCTAGTCTCAGGACAAAAAATTTGGCGCCATATTGTCCTTGCTGGTAAAATCCAAAAGGACTGTAGGCTTTTTTCGTTCATCACCATTTTTCTGCTTATAGCTTATCTTGTATGCTAAAATCTTTATTTCAGTAATAATTGCCTAATCTCTTCTTTGCTTAGAGTGTCAAAAAAAAAATGTTGACTTATTATTCTGTTAAGCAGGCACCGTTTTAAGGCTGAATCGTTAGAGGACTTTATTTCTACTCATCTCAAGTTTTAATACCAGAGGACCGAGTCTCGTTAGGTGAAGTGACTGTTGAACGTAAAAACCGCGTCTAACATGTTCCCCCTACAGTAATAGATAATTTTACTTTTAAATTCAGCTGAGTAACGTTACACGTTTGTGTTACTTGCAGTTTCTAATTCCTTAAAACGTTGGAATACTATAGACACCAAATAACGTTATTTTTAGCAATTGCCATGTGTCTTTTCTTTGTAGTTAGAATATACCTTCTGAGAGTCTACTAATACGAGGCCTAGTTCTGCGGTCCAAATATCTAAGTTCTGAAGTTCTGCGGTCCTATTAGCTTACTGAGACATATTTGCCAGCCAGCAAATATTGTTATAAAACCAGCCAGCAAATACTGCTGAAATATATTAATTGGACGGGAAACTTGAAATAGGGCCCAGTTTTCATCCAGTTATTTGTGTCCTTCGAGCTGCAAAACAATTAAACAACCAAACACTAGGTATAGGCGTCAATTTCTTTAATTTTTTTTTTATTTTAATAACTAATTTACATCTTAATTTTTTTTAAGGTAGCTGAGGAATGTATTCAGTCTGGTACAAATTTAGTCACTGCATCCTACTGTTCACCTGCTATGATGAACTTGGATGACGCGTAAGTATGAATCCTAAGCTTTTCTAATTAGTCAGGAATCATCCCGTAAAACTTTTTTTTTTTTTTTTTTTTTTTTTTTTTATATATATATATATATATATAAAGCTAACTAACAAAAACCAACAATGTTTTCATTTTCCAAACTAAACTCTTTTCTCACAACGACTGAATTTGGGAAGCCGTTAAATATATTTATAAAAACTAAGAAAATGAGCCTTTCTCTTCAAGTTTCTCTAAAAGTCTGTTTTTGGTGTCATCTTGAAGAACATGGTATATATTCAATTTTTGTCTTGGTGGAAAATGATATAGCTCCATTAGAGTATCTGTGGTAGTAAGAAGGATGACTGGAAGTAAGAATTTTGAAAATGCTTTTATCGACTCCTTTTTCCTTTGCTTTTATCGACTCCACAAGTATTTTGACGATTTCAATAATATGAAAGTCGTAATTATAAAGTTAGCTATTATTCAATCCTATAGCCACACATGACTAAATGTGTGGCTAAATGTGTAGGAAATAAGTTAGGTGGCTATGATCAGTTATAAATCGGGTTAAGTAAGGAGACGGGTTTCAACGCATTTTGTGGCAACGATCTCTCTTAATATTAATTCACCATCACTTTCAGAATCGATAATAATTATTTCTAATAATTTTCCTCGAACTAGACTTGATAAGAGTTTTAGACTACAATATATAGCATACTTAAAAAAGCATATAGAATATTAGAGATTTCTTTTTAGAGCCCGTCGAAATGCGGAAAAGCAAGGAGATTTTGCTTCAGATAATTTTTTTTTTTTTTTTGCAAAAATGCCTTTCACCCTCAAAAAGAAAACTTTTTTGAGGTACTTGTTAATTAAAAGTAACACACTGAAGAATTACGATTACGTTGCAACTCAGAAAACCAGTTTCGTAGCAACAAAGACAATCGACGGGTGACAGAATGCATTGGACTTGTATATGGGGAGTGGGGTGGGATTAGGTTAAGGTTATGTTAGGTTAAGTTAGGGGCGCTGTCCAAATACTATGGACAGTGGATCAAGGTATAAATTAATATACCATTTTTGTTATATGTAATATACCAATGATTTTAATCATTTTTAATGTCTTAATGATTTTTCTAAAGTTGATTCCAAGAAAACTAAAAGACATGCAAAATTTTCCATCTTGGGTATCAAAGGGATACCTTTACACTCTACATAAGTTTCTCTTAGAATGACCCCTATGAGGTTTGTTTTAGTGTTTCTAGCATAGATTAAAGAGTATGAGTAAGCTATAAGAGTGGGAACTTGTTGACAACAAAACAACTGTCAGCGCCATCTAGCCTTTGTTGAGACACTTGGTATTTTTTCAACCTCTGTATTCATTTTTCTGTCAGGAACTGAGCACAGAGACTTATTACTACCCTAATTTTACCAATTAAATTGATTAAACTATTAT
This sequence comes from Artemia sp. Qi Xiang Cuo, assembly GCF_049724085.1. NCBI lineage: Eukaryota > Metazoa > Arthropoda > Branchiopoda > Anostraca > Artemiidae > Artemia > Artemia sp. Qi Xiang Cuo. The sequence goes on along the minus strand of NC_142794.1, from coordinate 100,993,022 downwards.
TCTTATTATTACACTGAGTAAGTTGCCAAGTGTTGCCAAACGTTAGATGGGGTTGATAATTGTTTTTGGTTGATAGTAGTGCTAGTTTCAACGCTTATACGTTACCCATATTTTTTGACATAGATAGTATGAACAAGGAGTAAAACGAAAAGGTCCTAACTCTGAAAGTAAAGTCCCTTTGTGTCATTAAAATTTGACAAACTGTCAAATTAAATTAAAAATTAAAATCAAATTAAATTAAAAATTAGATTCAAAATAAAAGAAAACTAACTGCTAGAATTGTTAGTAAAAGAAGATAATTAGCGACTGCATTTTTTACCATTATAAAGTTAAGATAGTTTTTACCAGTAAAAGTTTAAAATCCATCTTTCGTTAGCCAAATAAAATTTACAGATTTTTCAGTGAAAAGAAAAGAGTAATATTAAAGTTGAAAACGATCGAAAAATAACTGAAAATAATTCAGTTGGAGATTAACAGAAATTATCGTATGTAAGGTTTGGGCTTTCTAGTTTATAAATAGGTAGCACTAAGGGATTTTTCTTTTCCCTCACTAGTGCATGTATTGACTCTTGTGAGTTTCACAAACTCTAGTTGTTCGTATTTGCTGAGACATGGAAGTCAGTTATCTTATTAGTCTTATTACCACGCAATTGCCATCTTTTACTGTGCAATTTATTACCGCGCATGCAACTTGTAATACTAAAGAAGTTTTTCAAGAACTTTCACTTATTGTTATTCATCGAAAACTTTTGTTTTTTTAATTATTTGATGCTAAATAATAGTCCGGTCTATTGGATAATTGGTATTAAATAATAATAAAAAAAAAGCTTCAGGTATCCCCTATCTATTGTTTTGTACGTGTTTTTGAATGAAAGATCTTAAGCCAAACTGGCCAGCCATTACAAAAAAAAACAACAGAGAGAAAAAACTCAATGGAAAAATAACGGCAAACGAGACTGCAGCCGGTGGAGAGAAAAGACGAAAAATGTAAAACAACGCGGATATTTCGCCTGTATCAAAACAAGGCGTCTTGCAACACAAGAGAAAGTCTTCAGCACTTGTGTTGAAGACGCCTTGTTTTGATACAGGCGAAATATCCGTGTTGTTTTACATTTTTCGTTCTTTCTCTCCACTGGCCGCAGTCTCGTGTTTTTTTTTTTTTTTTTTTTTTTTTTTTTTTTTTTTTTTCATTGAGTTTTTCTCTGTTGTTTTTTTTTGTACTTGTTTTCAGAGCTGAGAGTTACCAATAGTTTTATATTGTGTTCGTAGATGATTGCTAGTAACTGCTGGTTAGCTACTGATCACTAATTGATGTAAAATAATATTAATAAAATTGTTGATCTTACTCGGTTGGCCTGGAAAAGCACCCATGTACTATTTTGCGTCATACCATATTTAACTACTCATTTTTCATACCCTTCCACGTTTCTAAAGTATAATAGAACTGGGTCTTTGGTATATCACTACAGCAATTGTTAGCATATATAGGTTATAATCACATTTAATATAAATTAATTGGAAACAATTCTGTACCCTGTTTAGTCCCCATTTTAATAACAAATTAAATACCCCTTTTTTCACCATTTCTAGCCTCATATAACGTTTTGCTGTAGTTTGAACCTATATTTTTTCTAAATTGTGGTCTTTTACCTATGCTTTATTCTTTTTTCTTACATTTCACGTGTCTATGCTAGCTTTATGCTATTTCATCCTATTTTGATTATTGAGAATAAATAAAAAATTAATTTTATTGCTACATTTTTCTGGGCAATCATTTTATTTTACATAATTTTATACAACTTTGTGTTGTTTAACCTATGTCTTGTTTTATTTCTCACATTTCACGTGTTTTTGCTAGCTTTTTGCTATTTCATCATATTTTAAGTATTGAGAGCAAATGCAAAAATAAATTTTATTGCGATTTTATAATGGCTAATCATTTAATTTTACATAATTTAGGGCCAAGCAAGCTGGAATTACTGTTGTGAATGAAGTTGGACTTGACCCAGGCATCGATCACTTATTAGCAATGGAATGTTTTGATGAAGTCAAGAGAGGTGGCGGGAAAATTTTATCATTTATATCTTATTGTGGAGGGCTTCCAGCTCCTGAGAGTTCGGATAATCCCCTGAGATACAAATTTTCGTGGAGTCCTAAAGGAGTTCTAATGAATACCCTTGGTGGAGCAAAATATCTCCAGGATGGCCAGGTTAGTACTCTCTCTCTCTCTCTCTCTCTCTCTCTCTCTTTCTCTCTCTCTTTCCCACTTTCTCTCTCTTTGTCTCTCTCTCTCTCTTTCTCTCTCTCTCTCTCTCTCTCTCTCTCTCTCTCTCTCTCTCTCTCTCTCTCTCTCTCTCTCTCTCTCTCTCTCTCTCTCTCTCTCTGTCTCTCTCTCTTTCTTTTTTTTTTGAAAATCATTGCTTGTTTTTATTAAATAAGTTGAAACTTCTTAACCTTTCCCCTGAAAACTTGGAGTATGGAGGATTATTAACTAATTATAAATAAATTGGTGTTGTTATATTATTAGTGCTTCTGAGCTATCTGCCCTTTGCACCCGAGATGTACGTCAAGTCAAAATCTCACAATCCACTTATAACTAAATAAATTTCAGGGTGGGTGAAACCAAATGAACACAGATCTTTAACTGAATTGAGAATATTGTTTCTAGTTTTCTAGTTGGCTCTGCACTGTCAGTGATGTTTGTATTTCTGATTGCTTTTAAACATATTTCATAGTGCTAAAGTTGCCTCTCTTAGTAGGCCCCCGCGCCCCCCCCAAAGAATAGAAATTGCACTAGCCTATTCTAAGTGTTTCACACTGAGATTCAGGTGCATATTGAAGGTCGTCATCACGTCTTTTCAAGCCTTACACTCTGTAAAAGTGTTTCTAGGTGTGAATCCTTGTTAAATAGTTTTATGTATATTTTGCATTATGTGTCAAACATATTGGCTATTTTAGAAACCAAGAATTTTCTCTTGTATTTGACAATAGAGGCTATTTTAGAGGGCTATACATAGGATAAACATAGGGGCTATTTAAAAGCCAAGAATTTTTTTTTGTATTTGACGATAGAGGCTATTTTAGAGGGCTATACACGGGCTAAACATAGGGGCTATTTAAGAAGCCAAGAATTTTCTCTTGTATTTGACGATAGAGGCTAGTTTAGAGGGCTAAACATAGGGGCTATTTAAGAAGCCAAGAATTTTCTCTTGTATTTGATGATAGAGGCTATTTTAGAGGGCTATACATAGGCTAAACATAGGGGCTATTTAAGAAGCCAAGAATTTTCTCTTGTATTTGACGATAGAGGCTAGTTTAGAGGGCTATACATAGGCTAAACATAGGGGTTATTTAAGAAGCCAAGAATTTAAGATGTTTGTATTTCTGATTGCTTTTAAACATATTTCATAGTGCTAAACTTGCCTCTCTTAGTAGCACCCCTCCCTCCCCAAAGAATAGAAATTGCACTAGCCTATTCTAAGTGTTTCACACTGAGATTCAGGTGCATATTGAAGGTCGTCATTACGTCTTTTCAAGCCTTACACTCTGAAAAAGTGTTTCTAGGTGTCAATCCTTGTTAAATAGTTTTATGTATATTTTGCATTATGTGTCAAACATATTGACTATTTTAGAAACCAAGAATTTTCTCTTGTATTTGACGATAGAGGCTATTTTAGAGGGCTATACATAGGCTAAACATAGGGGCTATTTAAAAGCCAAGACTTTTTTCTTGTATTTGACGATAGAGGCTATTTTAGAGGGCTATACATAGGCTAAACATAGGGTCTATTTAAGAAGCCAAGAATTTTCTCTTGTATTTGACGATAGAGGCTATTTTAGAGGGCTATACATAGGCTAAACATAGGGGTTATTTAAGAGGCCAAGAATTCTCTCTTGTATTTGACGATAGAGGCTAGTTTAGAGGGCTATACATAGGCTAAACATAGGAGCTATTTAAGAAGCCAAGAGTTTTCTCTTGTATTTGACGATAGAGGCTATTTTAGAGGGCTTTGCATAGGCAAAACATAGGGGCTATTTTAGAAACCGAGAATTTTCTCTTGTATTTGACGATAGAGGCTATTTTAGAGGGCTCTGCATAGGCAAACCATAGGGGCTATTTTAGAAACCGAGAATTTTCTTTTGTATTTGACGATAGAGGCTATTTTAGAGGGCTATACATAGGCTAAATATAGGGGCTATTTAAGAAGCCAAGAATTTTCTCTTGTATTTGACGATAGAGGCTATTTTAGGGGGCTATACATAGGCTAGACATAGGGGCTATTTAAGAAGCCAAGAATTTTCTCATGTATTTGACGATAGAGGCTATTTTAGAGGGTTTTGCATAGGCAAAACATAGGGGCTATTTTAGAAACCGAGAATTTTCTCTTGTATTTGACGATAGAGGCTATTTTAGAGGGCTTTGCATAGGCAAAACATAGGAGCTATTTTAGAAACCGAGAATTTTCTCTTGTATTTGACGATAAAAGTTTTTTTTAGAGGGCTATACATAGGCTAAACATAGGGGCTATTTAAGAAGCCAAGAATTTTCTCTTGTAATTGACGATAGAGGCCTTTTTTAGAGGGCTATACATAGGCTAAACATAGGGGCTATTTAAGAAGCCAAGAATTTTCTCTTGTATTTGACGATAGAGGCTAGTTTAGAGGGCTATACATAGGCTAAACATAGGGGCTATTTAAAAGCCAAAAAATTTTTCTTGTATTTGACCATACAAGTGGTATTACATTATCTAATAGCATTCAGTATGCTAATTTACATGGGACTAATCAGGCACAAACTCTTCTTAAAAAACAAACTAAATATTAAAAACCACTCATATAATTTTCATTGCGATTTGCTCTGTTTCAATATTTTTGTTATCTAAGGGAAGAATGAACCAGCTAGAGTTATGCCACCGAGAAACGAGTTTGTGGGTTAAAAACTTTTAATTGTTTTGATCAATTTAAAATTTTCCACGTGGAAGCCAATCAGGTGAGGTCTATTTTTTTTTTTTTTTTTTCTTTCTTTCTATATAGGCTACTAGTATTAAATTTCATATAAAAAGTTTTAAAGCCAAACAGGTTTTTAAAAGTGGGGTTGTTTATGTTACAACAAATAAGGAATAAGGGAGTTGTCTTCCGAAATACGTCGCAGATTTAAACCGGTGATATTGAACTGTAGAAAGTCATCCGTCATTTTCACTTCGGCTATCGCAATGTAAACGTTCTTATAAGATGCTCACTTGTCATACTCTATTAAAGGCAAGTTAAAGGGCATGAGAACATGTAGAACATCTACTTATTGTGTCAATACTACTGTTGCACGATTTGGCAACGCTTTGAGCCTTGATGTTGCTTGAATGGGAAGCTTGTATTGAATGCCAATAAAATTTAATTTTATTGCTTTAATATAAAAGTATGTCAACTGATTAGTTATTGATACGTTATTTGTACGTTATTGATACTGATACGTTATTATCACTTGATGCTATTTCGTATATTTTAGGTTATTGAGATTCCGAGCGGTGGAGCTCTTTTAGAATCAGCAACAAAACAGGAATTCTTGCCTGCCTTCGCATTGGAGGGATTTGCCAATCGAGATAGCACCCAGTATGCTAAGTTTTATGGAATTGACGCGGCACAGACTGTTCTTAGAGGAACTCTGAGATTTACTGGCTTTTGTGAGAATGTCAAAGGTATGCAAATGTTGGGTTTGCTGAATCCTCAAAATCATCCTATTCTTCATGAATCAGGGCCTGAAATCACCTGGGTATGTATCACTGTTTTTGTTCATTTCAATTTGTAAATTCTGATACCTCCAAAAAGAGTACTCTTTCGTAGATTTTTTTTTCTGCATATTTCATGGATTCTCATTTAGTGCCAGCAGGTGTGACCATATCAACATGTTTGAAGGGATTCCTTAGAACAACTAATAATTAAAAACAATTGAAAATATAATAACGGTTATACCTCTTTTTTAAGTGAAAGTAATTCGTAAAATCAGTTTGCTTGTGAGTAAATGTTTCGTTGGTTTGTAATAAAGATTGGAGTAAATAGTAAAATAAATTACATTATGAATAAATTCTGGAAAAAGAAGAAATAATTTAGATTTCCAGTTTAATCCAAAAATAATGAGCACGTTAATAACGGTAGTCTTCTAACTTTTGAATATATATTTCAAGGAAACTAACCACCGGCTAACATTACAAAAAAATATTCGTTTAAGCAACTTCAATATATATCTGAAGAACGGAGGAGGGGCACACATATACATAATAGATAGAGGAAGGGGGAGGGTGTTAGTCGAATAGCAAAAGTAAGTAAATTACATAAAACAGTGCCAAAAATTTTTGTGGAGTAGACTTCCCTCCTCGTCAGTTGTAAATGTGCGTGTTGTTGTGCCTACATATGTGTCATGCTTGTGGATCTGTTGTTTATTGGTAAGTTTATTTTTATACCACGAATTTCTCTATATTCATTTGGGTCGTTTCTCCTTCTTTCCTACTTGGGAAGTTATTAAAGATAGGACTTGAATACAACTTTGGATGTTTTAAGAGTTTGAGCTCTTTATTGCCGAGAGGCATGTGAGAAAGATGTTCCTTTGGAAAGTTCCCTGTTCATTCAGGGCAATGCAAGTACAACTTTGGATGTTTTAAGAGTTTGAGCTCTTTATTGCCGAGAGGCATGTGAGAAAGATGTTCCTTTGGAAAGTTCTCTGTTCATTCAGGGCAATGCAAGTACAAATTTGGACTAACCTCAATCAGATAAAATACTAATTTGTCTTACGATTTTATCATCAATATTTTCCTTATCGTTTTCCCCCTGAATTTATTGTCTCTCTGTTTTTATTTATTTTATTTTATGAAAGGGATAAGCGTAAAATCTTTCTAAATTTATTTTTCGGGATTTTCTCCAGTGAGTTTTAACTAGATATTGGCAGTTTGTAGTCAATGTCTTTGTATTAATTTGTTTTTGCAAAATTTCTGCGTTTCCAGCTTGAATGACTCTGCAATGGGTATGATCAACTTAGCCTCTAAATTTTCTGTTTTATATAATACATTGTACCATACGATGTCTTTTATATGGGGTATTTTCGTAACAAACTTTCACATGCTTCCTACACCCTTCAAAAAATATCGTAGTTTGGTGGGTTTTTCGATTCCTCATTTATCCACTCACTATTCACAGTTGTTTCATTGTAAATTTGGGGCCATGGAATTAAAGTGGGAATCTTCCAAGCAACTGATGACACCAAGGAGTTAACTACTGAGTGGTCGAGACCTCGGCATATTTAATACCTCGAACCGTTCGTTCTGTAAGTCGAGCCAGTCCCTTGGTATGCCTCGAGAGACCTATTGCTAGCAACGGTTGCTTATATTTATGACTTGATTCTAGTAAGACAAAGAATCTTCAAAGCTTCTACAAGATTTTGTAAAAGGAATCGTTGGAAGCTGCCTCATTACCTCGAAGACCGATTTTAAAGTGCCACGGTATTCCATGCTTTAAGGATTTTTTTTTCTTTGGAGCAACCTTGGTCACAGAGTATCTGTAGGGATTTTGATGGCTGTTATTGAACTGGGAAAAAAAATGCAGAGAAGGATGTTATAGAGGAATGTAAGAAAATCATAGACAACTTTATGCTCTGTCTAAAAATATAAATGGACCTAATTTATGGCTATCTGGAATATCTGTTCTAGAATAAAAAGCTTATCAAAAAAAGTTCTTAAGTATTTTTTTTATCATCATTTGATAAAAGAGCTGTTTTAACCCAGCGCAATGAGCTGTTTTAACCCAGAATTTCATTTGTTTCAAACCCATGGCTACGAAATAAAGTTCATTATCAAGAAAAAAAAAATGGAAAGTCTTGCCCAAAACATCAATATTTCAAAATATGCATCCAGTGATTGAATTTCCCAAATTAGTTCCTTTGACCTCCGATTACTGGGCAAAATGCTCCATGTTGTAAGCACTAGCAACCGCATTTGGGCCGGCCACCAGTGAGTTCAGATTATTTCTGGTAAGTCAAAAGTTTCGATATGTCTCTGGTATGTTTCGGTCTGGTTTTGTTGCTTGCTGTACTGGGATCCTACATTTTTGTGCTATTGACTATTTAGAAACACAGAAACAACAACTTTCAAAGTAAATTCAAATGTCCTCAAAATATAACTTGAATTTGGCAAAAATAAGGATTTACTTTTAAAACTTACAACAACAACCCCCCCCCCCGAGTGCAGCATTTACTGATAAATCTAATGGGGTTTTCTTCACCTCCAGAAGTTCATTACTTAGTATGTACATGTTATGATTTCTAGCGTCAACTTGTTTGTGAACTCTCTGGAATAATGGATGACAACCTATTTTACGAGAATTTCAAGAAACAAGTTTATGAAAGAGTTGGTTTCAATAGAAAACGGATTGATGCCATCGAGACCCTGGGTTTACTCTCTGATGACCCTGTGGCCAAACGTGGATCGCCACTAGACACCTTAAGTCATTATCTTTCAAAAAGACTGAGCCTAGGTAAATAGATTGTACTTTCCTAAAAACTGCGAACGAAATTTGTAAATGTTTGTGGGTTGACGATATCTATTAGTTGTCTGTTTAGTCTGTTTAATTCGTGATATATGTTTATGGGGTACTTCATGAACCTACAAAATCTTTTTAGCTTGTCCCTTATAGAAATTACAATTTGATTTTTTTTTGTCATTTTGTTGAAAAGATTGGCAAAACCAACACCTGTTATACCATACCACTTACGCTTATATTTTCTGACTATGAGGCTGTTATATTGATAATATTGAATTTATGTTGTTAATATTGAATTTTTTTGAAAAATAATAGCAATGTTGAATTTTATCAATTTTCTATTCTGTTAAAACTTAGTGCCACCTATTAAAGTCTGTACTTGAATATGAAATATTCAATTGTTTTGTGATCATGGAAAGTAAAACAATTGGTTTGGACATAATTTTTTTAGTGCTTGGTGGCAAGGGACCGATTTTACAACGAAAATTAATTTTTATTAACGGCAATTGTCATCTAGACTAGAAAGCACCCATTACTTTAGAATTAATCTAACGATGAATTATATGTTTATATATATATATAAGTCCAGCAATTACTTTACGGAGTATTTAAACTAATTGATTATATATTTATATATATGATTATATATTTATATATATGAATTATATATTTATATATATAAGTCCAGCAATTAGTTTACTTATACAAAGCTTCATCAACTTGTATCACCCAAGGGGCTAGAAATCATGGAAGTAGGTGGATTGAAATTCATTTACTCTGGCAGATATGTACGGAGTGTATAGGGAAGGAGTAGGGCTCATGATGAATAAGGAAGCTCATAGGTCTTGCTTATATTTGGGAAGGTATTAAAAATAGGATACTAGTAGCTCGTTTTACAGTTAAAAAATGCAATGTATCAGTTATAGTAGTATATGTCCCTGTAGAACCTATTGATGAAGATAATAGTGATTCAGATGAACTTTACTTACAGCTACCTGACAGGATCCCGGATACCAGGTAGAGATATGGTATTTTCTTAGGGAATTTTATTTCTAGGCTGGTAAAAGTAAGTATAGAGGGTACTGTTGCAATTTTGTTGGTTTTACAACTTAGTAATAAACAACACAGTATTTGGTCATTAAGTGACCCATGAGTTAACATAGCACTCACGTTATGGTAAGACAGCCAAGCTTAATGATTTTTTTATTGTAAACCGAAGACTGGCATAATCTATAGAATATACTAATGTATATAGTAGAGTGGATTCAGAAGCTATTAGATATAATGATGGATTATTTAGAAAAGAAAGATATAGCTTTAAATGCTAAGAAGACAGTAGTATTAGTATTTAGGAGTAAAGAAGAGGTTGAATCTGAGGTTAGAGTTAATTTTGGAGCAAAAATGTCAAAGGTTAAAAAGGGGACTTGTTTATTTGAGTGTTTAGTTTAGCGTGCTAAAGGTGATGTCTAGGCATGTCGAGGATTGTAGTTAAGGAACACTAAGCTAATAAATATGTTAGTGAGGCGTCCGCTGCAGCGACCCTCATTCAACTAAATTCCCGTATGAACTTCTTAGTCAGCCTTATAAACTGAACCTCATACACTTCAGACCCTATTAACCCATCCATTCAATCACTACTCAACTCAATTCTCATTCAACTCGATTCCGTGTAATTCAATCCTCGAGGAACTCAACCTCCATATAATTCAACCCTCATTTAACTCAATCCTTATGCAACTCAGCCCCAGTTTAACCCAGCCCTGTTTGACTCAATCAAGTCGTCAGGTCAGTCATTCAAATCAACCCTATTCAGCTCAACTCTCTTCAAACCAACAATATAACTAGAAAAACTTAATACAACCCATTTTTTAAAGTGATAAAAGCTGACTCAGGTGAAATTGTCTTTATTTATTTGTTAATTCTTATGTAAATGTTTTGTTTTATTTTATGCTGTTTAAATACAAAACCATTCCTCTCCCCCCCCCTAAAAAAAACAATTTACCCTTCTGTCTTATAATTTTCTAGCGAAACTTTTCATGTCCAGTGCCAGTGCCCAAACGCACTTGAATCTTCTGATTGCAGGAATAGCTGCAACCTAATACAGAGAAAATAACGGCCTATAGTAGCCAAAACCTTGAAAAATCCTTAAAACAAAAGCACTGTCTCGTAAGACAAATTTGCTTTTAATGCTGATTCAGGAATGATAGCTATTATTTAGATTCATCTTAATAATAAAAGTTTATTGCTGAAACACATTTCATGAAGATTTTTAAAAAGAGCTGAAAACTCTAATAAGTGTCGCTTTGTCTGGCTTATTTTTCCACTAGAATATTGTTGAGAGCTGTTTAAGGTCATTTGAAAGCTAATGCTCACATTTACGTGCTTTTCATAATTTCGTCATGACAACTCCATCATAAAATCTCTTATGGCACCAATCTGCGATTTTACGGTCATGGCTTATTTCGTCATGACAACACCATCATAAAATGTCTTATGGCACCAACCTGCGATTTTACGGTTATTCCATAAGTGCTAAGTCTTGAAACCAAGAAACGTCTACCCTTGAAATCTGCTTGATCGAAAACCCTGAAACTGGTGTTTAAGATCCCAGTCCAATGCTTCCCTTCCCAGTTCTGTTTCCATGTGGGAAAAATAGAGTTTTCAGAAAACTTCATAGTGAAAAAAAAAATACTTCATATACAAAGCTAATTCGTTAATGATAGATTCTATTTATTTTCATATCAACGTTAAAACCAATTGCGAACAAATTCTTTGGAATTTCAAAAAAGTGTTTTGAATGGAATTTCAAATACCCAGACACACCTTCATTTTCTTCCTTTGAACGAGGGTTCAGTTAAATGGGCTTAAATTGCACGGGGTTCAGTTGAACAAAGTTTAAGTTAAACGGGGCTGAATTGTATGGGGCTTGACACGGGGGTTAAGTTGGACGATGGTTCAGTTAAATAGGGTCGCGTTGCACGGGTGGTCCGTTGAACAAAGGTTCATTTAACTTGCCTTGAGTTAAACTAAGGTTCAGGTGCACGAGGTTTCAGGCTTGGTGTATCGATAAAGTAGCTAATTTAGAAGAAGGTCAGGTAAGGTATTTTAAGAACATTTTAGGCCTAAAGGATTCATTTAGTTCAGGGTTCTGAAAGGGGATTTCGTGCTTAAGAAATTATCTTTGAGGGGATAGTTTGTTAAGATTTTTATGCGTTGAAATATGATTCTTGTTATTGGTTGAAAATGTCAACTTTTTTTTTTTTTTTTTTTTTTTTTTTTTTTCTTGTGTTTCTACGGACCCACGGGCTTTTGCATTAAAATTTTATCCTATAGTAGTGTAAAAAAATATTTCTTCCAAAAAAATTCTCGAATTTGTTCATTTCCGCCATATTGACAACTGCAGTTTATGATGTTTGCTTTTTTAATTAATGTAATATTGATTGTATCCATATTACTACTTTCACCACTAACAACTCGCTACGGCTTTATGCCACGTGAAGCAAACAGCTTTGTACGCTTGTTCAAGTTCCGTTCCGTTTGTTAAAATTTTTCAGTTTCAGCTTCAGTTCTGTTTGTTCAAATTTTTTAGTCTACACCTCCTATGAAGTCAAATTTCCTTTCCTTTAAATATTTTCTAACGACCTCTTTCTACTTTGTTAACAGACAATTATTTTTTCGTTTATCTCCAGACGGATAGCTGAAAAGCAGAATATTTTGGTCATCCATCATCCGTAAAACGCAGGCTAGCCATTTTAAAGGGTTACCTAAAATCCACTTTGAGAACTCCTATCGAAAATTGTACAAATCTTCCTCAGCCATACTACGTCTAGACGTTTTTTAAATACCTTTAGAATGATAATTTCTTTCCAGAAAACTACTAAATACTAGAGTGGGTATTTTTTAGGCTGTATAGCCTGGGCTATCACTGTAAGTATAAGCCTAAATCATTCCTTTAATTGATCCGGGTTGCAGCGGTAGCTAGCAACCTAGTAATAGACGATCACGTCCAATACTAATAAATATAATAGCCCTGAAGCTCCTAAGACGAGAACCAGGTCAAAACAAGAAGTACACTATTAGAACCGCCTTGTCCAATACCCTTATTTAGGAGACTAACAGTCCCTTGGCTTGAATAACAAGGGAAATATATTGGCTTGAATTTCAGGAAAAGGCGATAGGGATCTTGTTATCCTGCGGCATGAAATAGTTATCCAGTGGCCAGATGGTAAGCGAGAGAAGAGAGGAATCAATCTTGTTAACTATGGAGATTCCAATGGCTATTCAGCAATGGCAAAAACTGTTGGTTATCCAGCTGCAATCGCCACAAAAATGGTGCTCGATGGTGAGATTTTAATTTGCTTGTTTTTCTTTTGAACTGCTTTCGCTCTGTTTTATAAACCTGTCACCTAAAGAATTGTTTTAAATTCAAAATTGCCGAAACTTTTCGGCAAAGAACCACAATGAATAGTATGGAATTTCCCTCCGTGCTCACGATTATTTTTGTCTGTGCTGAAGTTGAAAGCTGCATCATAAAGTTGATTGTTTCTACGTGTTTTACACGTAAATCATATTAGCGAGTCACCTAAAAATATTCGAATATCACTCATAAAAATAGAAAGACTATTACAGCTAAAGTCTTTTTCATTCATTGTTGTATTTAAGTTAAAATGTATATTTTAAAACCTTTTAGTCATCAGGATGCGTTTCTTCTCTCAAAATATTTAAGCTGTTGCTATTCGTATGTTTCGCACTATTTTTTGTGAAATTTATCTTTATATCGGAATTTAGCTTTCTCGAGGGTGATAAGCTGGTCAAAAAGAGAGTTTTATGAAATAGTGGAAATGACCGGGAAACTATGGCAGTTTCGCATGCTTAATGCAGCACAGGTGTGTGTAAAATATTCAGCTGCCCCGGGCGTCACAGCTGGGAGTGGGGGCACCGCCACTGGGGGATTGCAGACTTTTTTGCTTATATATAATTTGAGAGGGGGCGATATAATTAATTTCACCCCGGGTACCAAGAGCGGATTCAGGATTTTGTTCGAGGGGGGGGGGGTTACTAATGTTCGACTCGGTTTTCGACTAATTTTGCTAACTTTTAATAAGGTTTTAATAATTTTTGACTCGGTCAAAAATTTCGGGGCGAGGGGGGGGGGGTTCAAAACCGGTAGCCCCCCCTGGATACGGCCTTGCCGGGTACCACTAACTTTAAGAACGGCTCTGTTTTCAGGTATACATAAGTCTCCACGGGGATAAGAGGTCCAAACCTTGTTCTAAAGAATGCTTAATAATAGTATATACTAAGGGTCGGCACCGTTTCTGTTTTCGGCTAAAATAGAAACGGTAAAAAATGGCAATTAAAAAACGGAACAGAAACAGATTCTAGCAGAAACAAGAAAAAAAAACGCAATTCCGTTTTTTTTTCATTTTTTTCAAATGAAAACAGAAACGCCACGTTTTTTCTTTTAATGGCTGTTTTAACAGATATTTCCGTTTTTTTTTAAGTACCCAGCAATACTAAATGCACTCTCACGTGGTACTGAAGTTGCAGTTACTGCGAGATTCATACAAGCAGTCCAAGATTCTAGTTGATCAGAATTATTTTTTCCTGATCTACGTCATTCACTGAAGAACACTGGAACTCTCTCTTCATATGCCCTAATAATATTTTCTGCTGCGCGAGCAGTGGGTATATTGTTAGCATTTTGATTTGAAGAGTTTATCCGAAACCCAGTCGTGCAGAGAAACTTAGCAACCAAGCTGTCTTCTTATGTGGAGTCGGTGATGCATTTTCGTTAATCTTTGTCTTGATAGGAGTGACGTCAATTGGGAAAGATGCAGAGTTCAATTGAATTTGAAGGGGTCCTTCTGTATTTCTCTTTTCGGAAAAAAAAAACTGCTGGAGAAGTGAAGAGACGAACTGACGAGCTAAATCTCTGTCTATATCGTTCATTTTTTCGTAGATTGCAAGGTAAAAAAAACACCTTATGAAGAGTAGCATATCAAACCTAGGACTGTTAAAAAAATATCTCCTGGGTTGGACAGCTAATAATTCCTTCAGGCCATTGACTGACTCAGGAATGGCATTATTATATGGCGTTTCACTAAATAACTAAAGTCCTTTAATCATCAGCACAACTTTACTACTACTACTACTAACAACTCACCGCGGCACCAAGCCACCTGAGGGTAACACAGCTACACACGCTCCTCTATCCCAATCAATTCAAAGCTTCTTTTTTACACCCTCTCACGAAGTTCTCATTTCCTTTAAATCTTTCTTTGTGACGTTCTCCTACCCCAGACGAGGACGACCTGCTTTCCGTTTACCCCCAGACGGTTGACCGAAAAGAAGAATCTTCGGCAATCTGTCATCCTTCACCTGCACAACGTGTCTTAGCCACCTCAACCTTTCCTTCATTATAATCCTAAAGAGCGGTATTGAACTACATTTTTCGCACAGCCTATTGTTTGAAGTAGGGTCAGTTAGCCGGGTACCTAGAACAATCCTTAAGCAATTTCTCTGGTAAACATGGCTATTCTAATTTTAACATCTCTACTGCTCCCACCATCTTTACTAATAATACTACCAAGGTAAGTGAAGCTGCCCACCAGATCAGTCTTTTCATTACCCAACATCACCTTTTCATCTTCACTTATTCCTAGCATTAGTGGCTTAGTCTTCTTAACATTAATTTTCAAACCTATTTTATCACCCTGTACTCACAAAACCTCTAAAAGTTCATTCATTTTGCTCACACTTTCCTCTAGGATGCTTAAATCATCAGCATAATCTAAGTCCAGGAAACTCTTTCTTTTAATAGTAATAGTAATTTATTAACACACACAAGGACAATACATTTTACTCACTACCGACCCAAGAACCTGGGGTCAGGTTGTCCTAAGGGTAGGCATATATCAAAATTTCATATTCACAACAGAAATATACAACCTAGGCCTAAAAAAAAATAAAATAAAAGAAAAAATCATTCCCCTTCGCACGCAGTTCCTACCACCAATCACAAAATCACCATACTTGTCCTCCAGGTACATAAAAACAAAAATATTAAAAAAAATTAAAATTAAAAATGAAAAAAATTAAAAATCATATTTCTCATATAACATTCCTTTTATTTTATTTTTAAATTCCTTCAGATCCCCTATTTCTCTTAACTCTTTATTAACCCCATTCCACAACTTTAATCCCCTATAAATAGGCGAGAATGTCGACCTGGCAGACACCACGAGCGGGGCATGTAAATTTTCCCTTTGGCGAGTTTCATGATCATGAATCGAAGATCTAGCTTTTAGCATTCCTGAAAAGCAAGACGGTAATAATTCATTATTATATTTGAACATAAATTGAAGGCTATAAAAATCTCTAAGGCCTGCAGCAGGTAATACTTTTACATCAATATAGGTAGCTCTAACGGATACAAGATTTGATTTACCAGTCAACACACGGATTCCATTATTTTGGATCACTCGAACTCGATTAGTAATTGATGGAAACGTACTCAGCCAAATAGATGAGCAATACAATATATGTGGATGTATAATAGAAAAATACAAAGTGCGAAGAACAGAAGGGGGTAATACATGTTTCAATTTACGCAGTATTCCCAGATTACGGCACAGGATTCCTGACACCTTTTCAACATTTTCCTCCCCATTTGATTCCTTGGTCTCCCATTGCCTTTCTTGTGCTCCTTAAGAGAAAGTCCATGAAAATAATCCATATAAAGGGGGATAGAACACAACCCTGCTTAGTTCCTGATTTAATACAAAGCCAGCTGCTAACCTCATTGCCTACCTTAACCACAGCAGTGTTATTCTCGTACATAGCACTAATCACTTTAATGTATTTGTCTGGTATATCACATAAGGATAAAACCTTTACTAAAGCTCTTCTATCAACAGAATCGAACGCGGACCAAAGGTGTTTGACAACTTAGGCACTTCTCAATTATTAACTTCGATTATTAACTTTGATTTGTGCTTCTCAAAGCACAACTTTGCTTGCCAAAATATAATTAAGTCCACTAGTTATCACTTTTGCCTGTTTGAACGGGCGCAGAACCTCAATGACAGCTTCCACAACGGACCACTCATTGTTGTTAAGTTCGAGCTCTCTGATTTTAGCGTAATGAAGGCTTTGGTTAAAGATATTGCGCAGTGTCTCTTTACGGGTACAATATTCTCTCATAGTAAGGATGCTCATAGTAAGGGTGCTGTTCCATCGAACATTCATCTCCTTTGTGATGAATGGGCTAAGATTATATGTCTCTATACATGGCAAGTGTCCAAATACAATAAAAGTTACAAGAATGCGATATGATTATATTCACAGCCAAAACACGGAAAATGAAGAAAAATGGGTATAAGAAAAACAGAAACAGCAAAAACGATAAGAAAAAAAAAACAGAACAGAAACAAAAACGGCTATCTGTTTTCTGTTTTCCGTTTTCTAAAAAAAAAACAGAACAGAAAATGGTGGAAGAAAAACAGAACCAGAAACGGAAACGGTGCCGACCCCTAGTATATACCTTCAATCCTGTTTGCAAAAACTGTTTTATGGCCATTTGACTCTATATGTCTATATACACCAAAACGTTTGATCACATTCCCTCATTTTCCTGGTCTAAAGTAAGTTATTTTACCATTGAATCGCTACTTTCACAAGCGTAACCTTGTGAAACTAAATGAATTAGTATAGCTTTTCTAAATTTAAATGGTTTTTAAATTAGAATGTGTGCATTTAGAATAAATGAATCAGTGCCTTTGGAATAGGCCTACATTACATTAAAGTGATTGATTCAATAATTGAATTGTTGGTTGTTAACTAATTTTAACTTTACGTCATAAACAAATGCGTTTACTCCCAAAGTATCAGAGCTGGATCTATGAAAAGTGAAAAAAGAAGAAAAAACTCTGAAGGAGGGGGGCCAGTGTTTTTGGTTCAGAACAAAAAAACGTTACAGTCACAAAAAACAGGCAATTTGGTATGTCCAGGCAATATCCATGTATGTACAGGAATTGGCGTAAGAACATTTGAACACGTTTGTAATTTTTTTCACAAATTTTCTTGATCCATGGCTCTCAAACTGTGGCACAAATTTTTTAAGGGTACGCGGCTGGCAAAAAAAAAATCAACTCTAGGAATGGCAATTTTATCTATATTTTAGCTACACTTTACTTAGCACCGGTAACTGAGAAGGGGTACCTAAAATGTTTTGTGGATAAAAAGGGGTACAGTGTCTAAATAGGTTTGAGAACCACTCGTCTAGATAGTCAGTGTTTTTTAGAAGAAGTCAAAAATATTGGCTGCAAAATGTTGATTTCTTTTTCGTAAGGTTATACTATTTCTAAAAAAAAAAAAAAATTAGTAGAAAGTTTGAGTCATTTAATTGAGTCAAAAAATTATTATTGTCTTCGTCTAGATCTAATTATTTGATTATTTAATTATTGTCTTCGTGTAGAACTTTTTATTTGATTGTTTCTGTTTCGGTCGTCTTATCAGTTTTGTAATCGATTTTAGGTGAAATTCAGACAAAAGGAATGGTACTACCGCTGACTGAAGATATCTACAGTCCGATGCTCAAACGTCTCCGATCTGAAGGAATTAATGCTTCCGAAAAGTCCGAGATTTTATAAAGATCTGAAATATTTTTTGACGTGTTTATAATACCTTGTTTTAAAAATACCAGTAACTGTTAGTTTGTGATAACATTTTACGCTGTTAACTAGTTTTGAATTGAATAAATAGTTTTAAAGAACATATTTATACCATATTTACCGAAAAAAATATTATTTTTCTAGACTAATCACATGGCTGTGCTGCGTGAGAGAATGCATTGGCAGCAGCTCTTCATACCATCCTCTTTTAAGCTTTATACATTTTTTTTTCACCTCCCACGAAACCCTCACACGTGACATATCTTTTTATTTTCATTTTTTTTTTGTTTCTGCTATCTGCTTATCGAGTTTACAGTTTTTCCTCACCCAGTGGACAAGATAACGATGAGTGTACTTAAGCTAATACTTTTGAAAGAAGTGATCCTGGGTACCTTGTCACTAAGCTTTGAGGATTCCTAAAGTTCCTTTCAAACATTCTGAAGATGTATGTGCCATTCCATTCATACACAATTCCAACTATGACTTGAAATTTGTATCACCAGCGTTGGCAGGTTTTTAGAGAGGTTAAGTTATAGATGGCACATGGGTAGATGGCAGTTTTACGTATAATATCATACCAAATTATCTGAAAAGTTGCTAGTCTTATACTTTAAATGGAAAATAATTGATAAAGGTCATTTGTGCTTTAACAAAGTCTGTTTTTTAGATTCCTTTAGATTTTTCCCAAAATCCCTTAGTGAATTCATTCAAGCACAGAAAAGTGAAGATTTTAACAGTTTCTCCCTCCTTAAACAGCCCTTTCCAGATGATGAAATGTATGATTTATTAACGTATAAAGACATATAGCCGTATAAATACTTTAATTCCGTCTTAAAGTTTGGTTAAATCCAAGGCCATAAAAAAATAATGGAGAAATTTGAAAAAAAAATCATTTTGTTGTACCAATCACTCTGTGGAAAAAGAGATTCTGAGTTTTATTTTTTGCTTGCACGTTGAGTATTAGTCTGGGATCCACGCCTAGCTACTACTACTACTAGCAACTCAACGCTGTTCCAAGCTGCCTGAGGCTAACACAGCTACGCATGCTCTTCCTGCATCCCAATCAATTCAAAGCCTCCCTCTTTACACCCTCCTAGAAAGTTCCCATTTTCTTTAAATCTCTCTTTATGATATCCTCCCACCCCAGATGAGGATGACCTGCATTCTGTTTAGCCCTAGACGGTTGGTCAAGAAGAACAATCCTCGGCAATCTGTCATCCTTCATCGCAGAATATTGCCTAGCCATCTCAACCTTTGTTTCGTAATAGCCCTAGAGAGCAGGATTGAACCACATTTTTCGTGCAGCCTACTGTTTAAAATGCGGTCAATCAGACGGGTACCCAGAACAATCCGTAGGCAGTTTCTCTGGAAAACATCTAGCAAATCTTCAGGGGGAGGATGCCATATATGTCTTGCAGTTGGTTTGACGACGGTTTAAGGTAACCAATGTTATTGATTCCGAAGATTTCGGTGCACCGGCTCACTGCTGTTCAGAGCAGGTCAATTTATGTGTACAAATCCAAAATCGTCCCATACGGACATTTTGAAAATAGTTTATTTTCTGGACCTCTGAAATTAAACGCAAATTATAATAAACTGTATATATTCTTCATTTCAAAGATTAGTAATTGCTGGGTTTTTTTTTGTACTCAAAGACAAATTAGAGGTCACTAACTAGAAAAAACAGTATTTCTAGTGGTTTGTTACTTTTCTCATGAAATTTCTTTAAGACAACTCCATATTTTTTACTTTATTTTGAGATTTTCTAATAATTTTGAACAATTTTGTGTATTATTGGTGACTTAATTCCACTTTTTGAGGGAGCTATATATTTTTCAACTATAACTGTGACATGGTCATAGGACCATCATATTGACACATGTTGGCTCTTTTTCACAGAAAAAACACATAGTGATGAGTGTAGAATTCAAATATAAAATGAAGCAAGTAAGTTGACATTAACACATTCTGCTTCATCATGATACGCCACCTGGCAGATCAAAAAGCCGGAAAGAAAAGCGCTAAAACAATTAAATTTTGGAATAAGATCAATTGTGATTGTTTCTAGTGTTTCATTGGCTTAAATCGTAATAAGTTAGACTGATATCTTAGCTACACATTATTTTCTGAGCCACCAACAGTTTTAGAAACGGCTCTCATATTCATAGATAAGTAGGAGAGTAGTAGTAGTAATTAGTAGTAGTAGTAGTAGTAGTAAGTAGTAAATAGTAATTTTTAGACCTGGTGATTAAAAATGAATAGAATGAAAAGTTTTGAAAGATTTTAATTTATAACGTCTCCATGACGACTCTGGTCTCTTCCAGACGACTTTTTCTCCTTCTCCCACTAAAGAGCACTCATTCCTTCAAACACTAAAATTCATGGGTGGAGCGGTTGATATATATCTTTATCAGAAAGAACATTTGTTTTGTGGGGCCTTCTGGAAGAACTCCTGCTGAAACAATGATTTACTCAAGTTCTGAGTCATAAGAGAGCCCACCAAGTTTATGTATTTCTTTTGGAATCCACCAAGCAGATGGACTTCATTTTTCTGGGCTAGATCTGCGAAGGGCGATCATAGGAAAAAGACAACTGAGGATACTCGGTGCTGACTTTTTCTGTTTTTCTATATATTTTTGTTTTTGTGACTTGACGACTCAAATTGGGGCAACGGCTGTCTAAGTGTTCCTTCAACCCAGTACAACGTGAAACCAAAGTTCTTATCCATACATTATCCATTCTTATCTTAAGTGCTCTTATGCTCCATACTTCACCACGAAAGTTGAAGCTTAGAAATGGAAACTAAAAATTTAGTTAACATCAACCGGTAAGAAAACAGTCTTGTGAGTTTTAATTAACTACACATGGTATGAAAATAAAGTGCAGTTGTAAAGCCTGCAGTCGAATCAAAAAGACTTAGGGTAGTCAAGCATTAGAAAGCTTTGTCGTCTAGTAATTGGAAGACATCTTCAGAGTTTATGGATCAATATGAGGCTCGAGGGCAACTGGCTAAAGTCAGCGTACGTGACTTTTTTTTATTTTATTTTTTATTTTATATTTACTTTTTTGAGAAGTTACCAACACTTTGTATTCTCGTGTTTCTTGCCAGATCAAACAGTTCATGATAACGAAGTGTAAGTAAGGAGCGCCCCGGCTCAATAGTAACCGAAATTCTAAAAACGGAATTTTGATACCTATAGATACATCAAAAGAATTGTATTTTCTGCTAATGTATTGTATTTTCTTCAAATATATAAATTTCATCAAGTTTAGTCCTACCCATCAAGAGTTACGTGCCTGAGAAAATTCGCCTTCTTTTCGAAAAAAGGGGGAAACACCCCCTAAAGGACTTATAACCTAAATAGAAATAACAACATCGGAGTCAGCATATCAGATAGTCTTACTATAGAGGTTTCAAGCTCCTATCTGCAAAAATGTGGAATTTTGTATTTTTTGCCAGAAGAAAGATCACGGATGCGTGTTCATTTGTTGTTGTTTTTTTTCCATGGGTGATTGTATCGACCCAGTGGTCCTAGAATATCGTGGGAGGGCTTATTCAAACGGAAATTAAAAGCTCTAGTGCCCTTTTTAAGTGACAAAAAAAATTGGAGGGCAACTTGGCCCCCTCCCACGCTCACTTTTTTCCCGAAATCACCCAATCAAAATTTTGAGATAGCCATTTTGTTCAGCATAGGTAAAAATATAATAAATATGTCTTTGAGGATAACTTAATGCCCCACAGTTCCCAGGGGAAGGGCTGCAAGTTATGGTGCTGCAAATATGCAACACGAGACATAATAGTGAAGCATATTAAGGCAATTGTTTGGCTTGTCTCATCCATTATCTTGTGACAGTAAAAATAGGGATTACAATTTGGAAAGTTTTACCCGGTTAAGCTCTCTTGATTAGCTAGAAATGACAACCGTAATCCATTTGAAACTAAATTTTTAGTTTTAGCTAAAGGGCTGGGCACACGTAGCTGATTTCAGGAACTGATTTCCAAATCAGCGCCGATTTAAAAAAAAATCGGCGTCGATTTGAGCTTCAAAAATTTTCTAGTTTTCGGGACCGATTTACAAAATCAGCGCCGGTTTTCATCATGATCATCACAAAAAAATAGGGATAAAAATAAATAGTAAGCCAGAGATGTATGTGGTGAAAGACCCCGCTACTGAGCTGAGAACTAAACGGAGAAATAAGCCGAGATCAATCATGCAACTATTAATCAACTCCAGCTGACTATTTGTGTCCATGATTTTTTGTTTTGAAAATCTCGCGCAATAAATTTTCCTTTCAACGAATTTTTCTTACCGCTATCGTTTGTCCACTGATGCTGAAATTGGTTCCCGAAATCAGCTACTTGCCGAGCCCTTAAGCGCTGAATTCTTCTTGTGAACGGTAATTTCCTAGACATTGATTTCTGGCCAGGCGCGAATCTAGACATGATATTCTAACTAGACACGCATGTGAACGCCGCTTTAGAGCACCTATTTTGTTTGGTAGTAGTTGAAAAACCTCGCTTGATGTGGGCAAGTTTAAGCTTTACCTACAAATAAAACATAAAAAACTTCACTCTGCAACTGTTTGATTTTCAGGTTCTTTACAAAGTCTAAGAAGTAAAACTTCTAAAACTTTCTTCAAAAAGAAAATTCTCAGGAAACAGCGCATTTGTAAAGAAACGACATGTGTTGTTCAGTCTTCTATTATATAAAGATTTCGATTAAGATAATATTAAGATTTTGCGGAAAAGGGAAATATTGTCTCATTTGCAATAAACCGATCTTTAGCTCAATGATGTAAAATTGGCACGAAAATTGAGAACTTTTCCAAGAAAAACGACGCTTTTTGGGAAATTTTTGTGTTAATTTTTGTTTAAAGTGGTAAATATTCCCCCAATTTCAGAAAATAGATGTTCGACTATATTAATTA
Organism: Artemia sp. Qi Xiang Cuo; assembly: GCF_049724085.1. NCBI lineage: Eukaryota > Metazoa > Arthropoda > Branchiopoda > Anostraca > Artemiidae > Artemia > Artemia sp. Qi Xiang Cuo. The sequence continues at coordinate 100,969,896 of NC_142794.1, read as the reverse complement.
ACAGAGCAGAAAATAAAGAATGATAAAATGTACGTTTTCGTTTGTTTTTTTATGTATATATTTTCTTTTATTTTAGCCTAATTAACAATAATAACTTGCATGCAAATGGTAATTTGTCTATCACCTAATCAAAAATTGTCATTTTATTCGTTTTTAACCATCAGCTCCAGAAGTTAGGATCAGCTCCATCAGCTCCAGAGCCGTTGACGTATTTATCTGTTGTAAGGAAAATCACACACTTTGATGTTGCTCTTAAATTAATCACAGGGGGTAGGAACCCCCTCTAATGCACTTGGTAAATCTATTTTTTTTAGGTACATGGGTTGATGGAAATGAATCATGACCTTAAACAGCCCATGGGCTGTTTAAGGTCAAAATGTAACAACTGTTTACGTATAGTATTTGTTATTGGAAGCATACATATTTAGGGGGGTTAAATTGCAAAGTCACCCGGGATATGTCAGTACATTTAAAATATAAATAAATTACCTACAATAGGCAAATTAATAATAACGACTGGTCATTGATATCATCATTTGGTTTAACACATAACAAAAGAAAATGATTTCTGCACACAAATTTTATCTAAAAAAAAAGTAATCCCCAACCGGGCGGGGGAGGTCGTTCGAGGCACACAGGGGGTGTAAGGGCGGCATTACGAATAAACGGACCATTTTTTTAGCCTAATTTATTTTTTTTTTTTTTTTTTTTTTTTTTTAGAGAAAAATAGTATAGGTTTAAAATGAATTTTAGAAAATTTACTTTAAATGGAAAATTTTAGTAAATTTAAACAATAATATACAACAGTAGATCTGCTTTATTGTTGGAACAGGTGAATACACCCCTTTACCAGCTATGTAACATATAAAATAAAATAGAATCTAGCAATGACCGTACTGATTGACGGGACTCTCAGACGAGCGTCCTGAAAAGAAGCGTTCCCTACAGAAAAATGCAATTTACGCCCCAAACTTTTTATGTACAAGAATTATTATCTGGCTTTTCTTAACAAAGTAAACTTAGCAGTTATATTACCCAATGTTTGTTAAACTCTGCAAAAATTACTGAGAATAGACCTTACGCAAAGAACTGATTAGGAGCTGAATAGTGGGAAAGTCGATTGAAGATCTAAGAAACCAAAGCAAGGTCAGTTTTAATAAAGCACTAGTTTTACACAATTCTACAAACCAGCAATGTAGATATGTGCTACATAAACTTTGACCTCTAAAAAATGTCTTATATAATTTTTGTGGCTAGTAATTCAATATCAGTTGAAAAGAATTTTTTCTCATTTTAAATTTCTATTGAAACCTAGTTACCTGGCTGGAGAGCTGCCATGATCATGAAGGAGGCGCTCCCAGGGTGAGGCCTTTCAATTAAATTTTTGACTGCCAGACCTTTTAGCTCACCCTAACTAGAGGTACCTCAACCCCTTAGTTTGGTATTGGGATTACCAACGTTTTGGTAGACCTGTCCAGTCTGGGCAGAAATTGGTGTTTGTAACACATGTTTATGTGACGTCTATATAAATTATACGGAGAAGCGCTCCAGTCGATGTTGCTCTTAAAGTCCTCAACGGGGGTAGGAACCTCCTCTTATGCAATTGGGAAATCTATTTTCTTAGTTACATGGGTTGAGGGAAATGAATCATGACCTTAAACGGCCCAGGGGTAAAGGTAGTTAAGTTTAAAATAATAACAAATGTTTAAGCATATTATAAGTTATTTGAAGCATACAATTTTAGGGGGGGGGGGTTAATTTAACATTCAACCGTTAAAATAAAGTACATATTTAATGTTTAAACAATAAATAAATTCTTCAAATTAATAATGAAGCATGGTCATTTACAACCACATTTGGTTCAAAACATAACAAGCTTCACATATACATGCAAACAACTACTAGATAACACACAAAAGAACTGCATTTGTCCTCGGTACTGCCAGCCAGCACACCTGTGTGGTTACCTTCAGTAGTATGCTTCGTCTGGATTTCCTCGGTGCTATATCACCAAAAAGTTGAAATATCCAAAAAGTTGGGTTGATCTAGGTTTACATAGAGGGGCGAGCCACTCTAAGTGAACCTAGATCAACCCAAATTTTTGGATATTTCTCTCACGATGACTCTGTTTGTGTGTCGTGTCTGTGTATGTGTCGTCTTTGTGTGTGTCGGTTCTGTGTATTTGTCCTCTCTGTGTGTGAGTCGTCTCTTTGTGTGTTTCGTATCTGTGTGTTTGTCCTCTCTGTGTGTGAGTTGGTTCTGTGCGTGTGTGTTGTCTCTGTGCGTGTGTGTCTCTTTGTGTGTTTCGTATCTGTGTGTGTGTATGTGTGTGTGTGTCGTCTCTTTGTGTGTGTGTTGTCTCTATGTGTTTGTCGTCTCTGTGTGTGTGTCGTCTCTCTATGCGTCTCATCTCTGTGTGTTTATCGTCTCAGTGTGTTTTCAAATTTTTGGGTCACCTGCCGGAGACTCTGGACGGGTGGGCGCTCCCAAATATTGCCTCAAATTCCTCTCTCAATTTAGCACTTGTTCACGGATGCCCAGCGTCTCCAATCACTTACCTGTCTCAATCTATTCACTGATTGTCTCAATCAGCGTCTCAATCTATTCATTGTCTCAGCTCAGTTTAGAAAATATGAGCCAATTTCCACTTTTTCAAATTTAGGGTCACATGCCTGAGACTCTGGGCAGGTGAGGTGGGCACTTCCAAAAATTTGTCCCAACTTCCACTCTCGCCTTAGAACTTATTCACGAATACCGAAAACCGTCAACGGTTAGACTGTTGCCCAAGCGGTAACCATGCCATGCTCTACACACATACCAACAATATATTTTTTGTTTTTTGTTTTCCATTTTCACAATGGGGTCCCAATCGGGCTCATGTCCATCGCTTAGCATTCAGGCCTTAACAAATAAAGCCCAGATAGTCAGACCCCAGCGCTCCAATATGAACACTGACTAAGACCCCAATTCTGAGCTAGTGAATTTCAATCATTCAGGCTGGTGGACTAAGACCCCACTTCTGAGCTAGTGAATTTCCACTATTCAGGCTGGTGGACTAAGACCCCAATTCTGAGCTAGTGAATTTCCACCATTGAAGCTTGTGGGCTGAGACCCCAATACTGAGCTAGTGGATTTCCACTATTCAGGCTGGTGAACTAAGACCCCAATACTGAGCTAGTGGATTTCCACCATTCAGGCTGGTGGACTAAGATCCCAATTCTGAGCTAGTGAATTTCCACCGTTCAGGCTGGTGGACTGGGACCCCAATTCTGAGATAGTGGATTTCAACCATTCAGGCTGGTGGACTGAGACCCCACATCTCTGTTAAAGATGGATCATTTTCTTAAGAAAACACTTACAATAGAAAAAAAATACTAAATTTTCCATTATTACCTAAGTAACACGACAAAAAAAAAATCAAGAATTTATGCTCAGTTTTAACTGGCTAAGGCTATATTTGTTAAAGATGGGCCATTTTCTTTGATTTTGAAAATCGTTCATTTTTATAGAAACTGCAATAAATTCACGGGAACCATCTTTTAGCGTATTTTAAGCTTAACTGAAAAGTATTCATATGAAAATTAAATTGATTTTAAAATTCGTTCATTCTTATAGAAACTGCAATAGTTATATGGGGACCATCTTTTAGCGTATTTTAAGTTTAAATGAAAAGTATTCAATGAAAATTAAATTTGATTTTGAAATTCATTCATTTTTATAGAAACTGCAATAGTTTCACGGGAACCATCTTTTAGTGTATTTTAAGCTTAAATGAAAAGTATTCAAAGAAAATAAAATTGACTTTGAAATTTGTTAATTCTTATAGAAATCGCCATAGTTTCATGGGAACCATCTTTTAACGTATTTTAAGCTTAAATCAAAAGGTTTCATTGAAAATTAAATTTGATTTTGAAATTCATTCATTTTAATAGAAACGTAATAGTTTAATTGGAAACATCTTTTAGTACAGTTTAAGCTTAAATGAAAACTATTCAATGAAAATCAAAGTTGATTTTGAACATCATTCATTCTTATAGAAACTTCCATAGTTCCAAGAGAGCCACCTTTTAGCGTATTTTAAGCTTAAATGAAAAGTATTCAATGAAAATTAAATTGATTTGAAATTCGTTCATTCTTATAGAAACTGTAATAGTTTCATGGGAACCATCTTTTAGCGTATTTTAAGTTTAAATGAAAAGTATTCAATGAAAATTAAATTTGATTTTGAAAATCGTTCATTTTTATAGAAACTTCAATAATTTCACGGGAACCATCTTTTAGTGTATTTTAAGTTTAAATGAAAAGTATTCAATGAAAATTAAATTTGATTTTGAAAATCCTTCATTTTTACAGAAACTGCAATAGTTTCACGGGAATTGTATTTTAGCGTATTTTAAGTTTAAATGAAAAGTATTCAATGAAAATTAAATTTGATTTTGAAAATCGTTCATTTTTATAGAAACAGCAATAGTTTCACGGGAACCATCTTTCAGCGTCTTTTAAGTTTAAAAGAAAGGCATTAAATGGAAACTGATTTTGATTTTGATGTTGGATACAAATTTTATAGAGACTTTATAGAAACTTCAATAGTTTAAACGAAATAATTTCAAATTTTTATAGAAACTGCAATAGTTTAAACGAAAAGTAGTAAATGCAATTTAATTTTGATTTTGTAATTCAGTCATTTTGATAAAAACTGCAATAGTTTCATGAGAACCTTCTTTTAGCGTATTTTAAGTTTAAACGAAAAGTATTAAATGCAAATTCATTTTGATTTTGAAATTCAGTCATTTTTAAAGAAATTGCAATAGTTTCACGAGAACCATCTTTTAGTTTATTTTCAGTTTAAATGAATAGTATTCAATGAAAATTAAATTTGATTTTGAAAATATTTCATTTTTATATAAACTGCAATAGTTTCAGGGGAACCATCTTTTAGCGTGTTTTAAGCCTTAAATGAAAAGTATTCAATGAAAATTAAATTTGATTTTGAAAATCGTTCATTTTTATAGAAGCTGCAATAGTTTCACGGGAACCATCTTTTAGCATATTTTAAGCTTAAATGAAAAGTATTCAATGAAAATGAAATTGATTTTGAAATTCGTTCATTCTTATAGAAACTGCAATAGTTTCATGGGAACCATCTTTTAGCGTATGTTAAGTTTAAATGAAAAGTATTCAATGAAAATTAAATTCGATTTTGAAATTCATTCATTTTTATAGAAACTGCAATAGTTTCACGAGAACCATCTTTTAGTGTATTTTAAGTTTAAAAGAAAAGTATTCAATGAAAATTAAATTTGATTTTTAAAATCGTTCATTTTTATAGAAACTGCAATAGTTTCACGGGAACCATCTTTTAGCATATTTTAAGCTTAAATGAAAAGTATTCAATGAAAACTAAATTTGATTTTGAAAATCGTTCATTTTTATAGAAACTGCAATAGTTTCACGAGAACCATCATTTAGCGTATTTTAAGTTTAAATGAAAAGTATTCAATGAAAATTAAATTTGATTTTGAAAATCGTTCATTTTTATAGAAACTGCAATAGTTTCACGGGAACCATCTTTTAGCCTGTTTTAAGCTTAAATGAAAAGTATTCAATGAAAATTAAATTGATTTTGAAATTAGTTCATTCTTATAGAAACTGCAATAGTTTCATGGGGACCATCTTTTAGTGTATTTTAAGTTTAAATGAAAAGTATTCAATCAAAATTAAATTTGATTTTGAAACTTGTTCATTATTATAGAAACTGCAATAGTTTCACGCGCCTTCCCCTTTAGGCAGATCCCGTTTATTTTCGATTCTGAGTATTTTTGATTTTCCCTCCAAAATTGACACCCCCCCCATCCCCGGCCCCTAGAAATGGGGAACGAAGGGCCTCCGAGCCTTGCCCTTGAGGCAGATAACGCTTTATTTTTTATTCTGAGTATTTTTGATTTTCCCTCCAAAATTGAACCCCCCCCTCTCCTGCCCTCAGAAATAGGGGAACGAAGGGCCTCTGAGCCTTCCCCTTGAGGCAGGTCCCGTTTATTTTCGATTCTGAGTATTTTTGGTTTTCCCTCCAAAATTGATCCCTCCTCCCCTGCCCTCAGAAATGGGGGAACGAAGGGCCTCTGGGCCTTCCCTTTGAGGCAGATCATACTTTATTTTTGATTCTGAGAATTTTTGGTTTTCCCTCCAAAATTGACTCCCCCCTCCCCCTTCCCGGCCCGCAGAAATGGGGGAACGAAGGGCCGTTGAGCCTTCCCCTTGAGGCAGATCTAATTTATTTTCGAGTCTGAGTATTTTTGGTTTTACCTCCAAAATTGAACCCCCCTCCCCTTCCCTCAGAAATGGGGGAACGAAGGGAACGTTAGATCCTACTTTAAATTGACAATACTTATCAAGCATCACTTGTGTATTATACAGACCACATCGGAAAGGTAAAGCTAGGTCAAGTCACAATGTCATTCTATCGTCGTTAGCCATTTTCATAGACTGATGTTGTTTCAAATTTATAACAAATTACCTGAGTTAACAACTCCTTCGGGGTTACCTTAACTGCTAATCAGTTTAATCCTTTTTTTTGTCCACCTTCATACAATCCAATCACTAATTAGAATCAATCACACTCCTATTATTCAAAACATTAATTAATATCGTTCATAGTGTATAATTTGCGAATTACATTACCCCTTTTTACTCTTTGAAAGAGTTATTCAAACTGTGAAATGCTACAACACGACTGTCTATTTCATAGGCAAAATATTTGAATTCCTTTTATTCAAATCAAATCATCTATCAAGTTATCAAAAAAATATTTGAATATATTAAGTTATAGGCAATACTGGTTTAGAAAAACTAGAATAGTGACATAATTTCACTTTAACGATTTTGAAAATCGTTCATTTTTATAGAAACTGCAATAGTTTCACGGGAACCATCTTTCAGCGTGTTTTAAGTTTAAAAGAAAGGCATTAAATGGAAATTGATATTGATTTTGATGTTGGATAAAAATTTTATAGACTTTATAGAAACTACAATAGTTTAAATGAAATAATTTCAAATTTTTATAGAAACTGAAATAGTTTAAACGAAAAGTAGTAAATGCAATTTAATTTTGATTTTGTAATTCAGTCATTTTTATAGAAACTGCAATAGTTTAATGAGAACCTCCTTTTAGCGTATTTTAAGTTTAAACGAAAAGTATTAAATGCAAATTCGTTTTGATTTTGAAATTCAGTCATTTTTAAAGAAATTGCAATAGTTTCACGAGAACCATCTTTTAGTGTATTTTAAGTTTAAATGAATAGTATTCAATGAAAATTAAATTTGATTTTGAAAATAGTTCATTTTTATAGAAACTGCAATAGTTTCAGGGGAACCATCTTTTAGCGTGTTTTAAGCCGTAAATGAAAAGTATTCAATGAAAATTAAATTTGATCTTGAAAATCGTTCATTTTTATAGAAACTGCAATAGTTTCACGGGAACCATCTTTTATCGTATTTTAAGCTTAAATAAAAAGTATTCAATGAAAATTAAATTGATTTTGAAATTCGTTCATTCTTATAGAAACTGCAATAGTTTCATGGGGACCATCTTTTAGCGTATTTTAAGTTTAAATGAATAGTATTTACTGAAAATTAAATTTGATTTTGAAATTGATTCATTCTTATAGAAATTGCAATAGTTTCACGGGAACCATCTTTTAGCATATTTTAAGTTTAAATGAAGATCATTCAATGAAAATTAAAATTTATTTTGAAAATCTTTCATTCTTATAGAAACAGCAATAGTTTCACACGCCTTTCCCTTTAGGCAGATCCCGTTTTTTTTCGATTCTGAGTTTTTTTGCTTTTTCCTCCAAAATTTACCCCCCCTCCCCTGCCCTCACAAATAGTGGAACGAGGGGCCTCTGGGCCTTCACCTTGAGGCAGATCAGGCTTTATTTTCGATTCTGAGTATTTTTGGGTTTCCCTCCAAAATTGACCCCCCCCCGCGCCTGCCCTCAGAAATGGGGGACCAAAGGGCCTCTGAGCCTTCCCCTTTAGGCAGGTCCCGTTTATTTTCGATTCTGAGTATTTTTGGTTTTCCCTCCAAAATTGACCTCCCCTGCCCTCAGAAATGGGGGAACGAAGGGCCTCTGGGCCTTCCCCTTGAGGCAGATCATGCTTTATTTTCGATTCTGAGTATTTTTGGTTTTCACTCCAAAGTTGGCTCCCCCCTCCCCCTCCCCTGCCCTCAGAAATGGGGGAACAAAGGGCCGTTGTGCCTTCCCCTTGAGGCAGATCTCATTTATTTTCGATTCTGAGTATTTTTGGTTGTCCCTCCAAATTTGACCCCCCCCTTCCCCTGCCCTCAGAAATGGGGGAACGAAGGGAACGTTAGATACTATTTTAAATTGACAATACTTATCAAAAATCCCTTGTTTATTATACAGACCGCATAGAAAAGGAAAAGCTGGGTCAAGTCACGTCATTCTATCGTCGTTAGCCATTTTCATAGCCTGATGTTGTTTCAAATTTATAGCAAATTACCTGAGTTAACAACTCCTTCGGGGTTACCTTAACTGCTAATCAGTTTAATCCTTTTTTTCACCACCTTCATACAATCCAATCACTAATTAGAATCATTCACACTCCTATTATTCAAAACATTAATTAATATCGTTCATAGTGTATAATTTGCGAATCTCATTACCCCTTTTTACTCTTTGAAAGAGTTATTCAAACTGTGAAATGCTACAACACGACAGTCTATTTCTTATGCAAAATATTTGAATTCCTTTTATTCAAATCAAATCATCTATCATGTTATCAAAAAAAATATTTGAATATATTAAGTTATAGGCAATACTGGTTTAGAAAAACTAGAATTGTGACATAATTTCACTTTAACGATTTTGAAAATCGTTCATTTTTATAGAAACTGCAATAGTTTCACGGGAACCATCTTTCAGCGTGTTTTAAGTTTAAAAGAAAGGCATTAAATGGAAACTGATTTTGATTTTGATGTTGGATAAAAATTTTATAGACTTTATAGAAACTTCAATAGTTTAAATGAAATAATTTCAAATTTTTATAGAAACTGAAATAGTTTAAACGAAAAGTAGTAAATTCAATTTAATTTTGATATTGTAATTCTGTCATTTTTATAGAAACTGCAATAGTTTCACGAGAACCTTCTTTTAGCGTATGTTAAGTTTAAACGAAAAGTATTAAATGCAAATTCATTTTTATTTTGAAATTCAGTCATTTTTAAAGAAATTGCAATAGTTTCACGAGAACCGTCTTTTAGTGTATTTTAAGTTTAAATGAATAGTATTCAATGAAAATTAAATTTGATTTTGAAAATAGTTAATTTTTATAGAAATTACAATAGTTTCAGGGGAACCATCTTTTAGCGTGTTTTAAGCCGTAAATGAAAAGTATTCAATGAAAATTAAATTTGATTTTGAAAATCGTTCATTTTTATAGAAACTGCAATAGTTTCACGGGAACCATCTTTTAGCATATTTTAAGCTTAAATGAAAAGTATTCAATGAAAATTAAATTGATTTTGAAATTCGTTCATTCTTACAGAAACAGCAATACTTTCATTGGGACCCTCTTTTAACGTGTTTTAAGTTTAAATGAAAAGTATTCAATGAAAATTAAATTCGATTTTTAAATTCATTCATTTTTATAGGAACTGAAATAGTTTCACAAGAACCATCTTTTAGCGTATTTTAAGTTTAAATGAAAAGTATTCAATGAAAATTAAATTTGATTTCGAAAATCGTTCATTTTTATAGAAACTGCAATATTTTCACGGGAACCATCTTTTAACGTAATTTAAGCTTAAATGAAAAGTATTCAATGAAAATTAAATTTGATTTTGAAAATCGTTCATTTTTATAGAAATGCAATAGTTTCACGAGAATCATCTTTTAGTGTAATTTAAGATTAAATGAAAACCATTCAATGAAAATTAAAGTTGATTTTGAAAATCATTCAATTTTATAGAAACTGCAATAGTCTCACGGGAACTATGTTATAGCATAATTTAAGATTAAATAAAAAGTATTCAATGAAAATTAAATTGATTTTGAAAGTCGTTCATTCTTATAGAAACTGCAATAGTTTCATGGGGACCATCTTTTAGTGTATTTTAAGTTTAAATGAAAAGTATTCAATGAAAATTAAATTTTATTTTGAAATTCATTCATTATTATAGAAACTGCAATAGTTTTAAGCGCCTTCTGCTTTAGGCAGATCCCGTTTTTTTTCGATTCTGAGCTATTTTCGGTTTTTTCTCCAAAATTGACCCACCCTCCCCTGCCCTCAGAAATAGGGGAACGAAGGGCCTCTGAGCCTTGCCCTTGAGGCAGATCACGCTTTATTTTTGATTCTGAGTATTTTTGGTTTTCCCTCCAAAATTGACCCCCCCTCTCCTGCCATCAGAAATGGGGGAACGAAGGGCCTCTGAGCCTTCCCCTTGAGGCAGGTCCCGTTTATTTTCGATTCTGAGTATTTTTGGTGTTCCCTCCAAAATTGACCTCCCCGGCCCTCAGAAATGGTGGAACGAAGGGCCTCTGGGCCTTCCCCTTGAGGCAGATCAGGCTTTATTTACCATTCTGAGTATTTTTGTTTTTCCCTCCAAAATCGACTCAGAAGTATTAGGACAGAAGTATTAGGACATGTGAGGGAGTTCTGAATCTCTTTGAAAAGGTGTAGAGGCGCGATAGAATAACGTAGAAATTGCTATGGCACCGAGCAAATCCAGACGAAGCATACGACTACCGTCTGCTTAAAGCAGTAAAGTCCACTTGATAGGGCCTGATTTTTTTTTTAGAGAAAAAAGGTAGAAGATTAATACGAATGTGAGAAAATTTACTTTAAATAATAAATTTTAGTAAATTTTAAAAAAAATAAGCTACAGAAAATTTGCCTGAATTTCGAAACCGGGGAAAATACCCCTTTAACAGCTCGATAACAGATGTAAGGTAATAGAGACTAGCACTGGAAGTACTGATAGCTGGAACCATCAGAAGTAAACAAAGAAATGATAATTTGTAGATATAAAAAGGCAAGTCTATGTAATTAGCTCGTGATGGACCAATAAAAGTAAATGGCTGTTTTAAAAAAAATAAACTTTGCTGCAATATTAACCACTGTATTTTACACTAGGCAAAAATTACTGATAGTGGAATGGAAGAAAATAATGGATTGCTAGGTTAAAGTTCGGAAAGTTGTTTGAAGATTTAACAAACCAGAGCAAGGTAATTTTTAATAAAGCACTTGTTTTACACTAATATACAAACCAGCAATGTAGATATATGCTAAATAAACTTAGACCTCTAAAAAATGTCTTATATAATTTTTGTGGCTAGTGATTCAATATCAGTTGAAAAGAATTGTTTCTCATTTTAAATTTCTATTGAAACCTACTTACATGGCTGGGGAGCTGCCCTGATCATGAAAGAGGCGCTCCCATGGTGAGGCCTTTCAATTAAATCTTAGATTGGCTGACCCCTGTGTTCACCCCAAATGGGGGTAACTCAACAGCGTAATTTGTTGGAGTGAGGGAAAGCGTTTGCGAGGACCGGTCCGGAGTGTGTAAAGTTCTGTAATTGGACCTCATGTGTATGTGACGTATTTATAAATAGTAAGAAAAAGAACTCAAATTGATGTTTCTCTTAAAGTCCTAAACGGGGTAGGAACCACCTCTTATGCACTTGGGAAATATATTTTTTTAGGTACATCGGTTGATGGAAATGATTCCTGAAATTAAAATGAACTTTTGTAATTGTTTTTAAGTTTAAAATTATAAATACATATTTCATTTATTTTAGTCTTTTTTACTAACAAATATAGAGGGGGGAGGGGGTTAATTGGAACATGCAACTAGGATAGGTCAGTACCGTTAAAAGATAAATAAATTACCAAATTTAGGAAATTTAATTATGACGACTGGTCATTGACATCATCATTTGCTTTAACACATAACAAAAGAAAATGATTCCTGCACACAAATTATAGCTAACATCAAAGTAATCACCAAGCGTCCTTGGCGCTGTCGTCTAGCGCACCGGTGCGGTGCGCTAGACGACAACCCAACTTTTTGGATATTTCTCTCACTATGAGTCTGTTTGTGTCGTGTCTGTGTATGTGGCGTCTCTGTGTGTGTCGTTTCTGTGTGTTTGTCCTCTCTGTGTGTGAGTCGTCTCTTTGTGTCTGTCGTGTCTGTGTGTTTGTCTTCTCTCTGCGTGAGTTGGTTCTGTGTGTGTGTGTTGTCTCTGTGCATGTGTCGTTTCTTTGTGTGTTTCGTATCTGTGTGTGTGTATGTGTGTGTGTCGTCTCTTTGTGTGTGTGTTGTCTCTGTGTGTTTGTTGTCTCTGTGTGTGTGTCGTCTCTTTATGCGTCTCATCTCTGTGTGTTTATCGTCTCTGTGTGTTTTTTATATTTTTGGGTCACCTGCCGGAGACTCTGGGCGGGTGGGCACTCCCAAATATTGCCTCAAATTCCTCTCTCAATTTAGCACTTGTTCACGGATGCCCAGCGTCTGCAATCACCTTCCTGTCTTAATCTATTCACTGATTGTCTCAATCAGTGTCTCAATCTATTCATTGTCTCAGCCCAGTTTAGAAAATCTGAGCCAATTTCCACTTTTTCAAATTTAGGGTCACATGCCTGAGACTCTGGGCAGGTGAGGTGGGCACTTCCAAAAATTTGTCCCAACTTCCACTCTCGCCTTAGAACTAATTCACGGATACCTAAAACCGTCAACGGTTAGACTGTTGCCGAAGCGGTAACCATGCCATGCTCTACACACATACCAACAATATATTTTTTGTTTTCCATTTTCACAATGGGGTCCCAATCGTGCTCATGTCCATCGATTAGCATTCAGGCCTTGACAAATAAAGCCCAGATATTCAGACGCCAACACTCCACTCTGACCCCTGATTAAGACCCCAAGTCTAAACTATTGTATTTCAACCATTCAGGCTGGTGAACTAAGACCCCAATTCTGAGCTAGTGAATTTACAACATTCAGGCTGGTCGACTAAGACCCCAATTCTGAGCTAGTGAATTTCCACCATTGAGGCTTGTGGGCTGAGACCCCAATACTGAGCTAGTGGATTTCCACCATTCAGGCTGGTGGACTAAGACCCCAATACTGAGCTAGTGGATTTCCACCATTCAGGCATGTGGACTAAGATCCCAATTCTGAGCTAGTGAATTTCCAAGGTTCAGGCTGGTGGACTGGGACCCCAATACTGAGCTAGTGGATTTCAACCATTCAGGCTGGTGGACTAAGACCCCACTTCTTTGTTAAAGATGGATCATTTTCTTAAGAAAACACTTACATTAGAAACAAATACTAAATTTTCCTTCATTACCTAAGTAACACGACAAAAAAAAAATCAAGAATTTATGCGCAGTTTTAACTGGCTAAGGCTATATTTGTTAAAGATGGGCCATTTTCTTTGATTTTGAAAATCGTTCATTTTTATAGAAACTGCAATAGTTTCACGGGAACCATCTTGCAGCGTGTTTTAAGTTTAAAAGAAAGGCATTAAATGGAAATTGATTTTGATTTTGATGTTGGATACAAATTTTATAGAGACTTTATAGAAACTTCAATAGTTTAAACGAAATAATTTCAAATTTTTATAGAAACTGAAATAGTTTAAACGAAAAGTAGTAAATGCAATTTAATTTTGATTTTTTAATTCAGTCATTTTTATAGAAACTGCAATAGTTTCATGAGAACCTTCTTTTAGCGTATTTTAAGTTTAAACGAAAAGTATTAAATAGAAATTCATTTTGATTTTGAAATTCAGTCATTTTTAAGGAAATTGCAATAGTTTCACGAGAACCATCTTTTAGTGTATTTTAAGTTTAAATGAATAGTATTCAATGAAAATTAAATTTGATTCTGAAAATAGTTCATTTTTATAGAAACTGCAATAGTTTCAGGGGAACCGTCTTTTAGCGTATTTTAAGCCGTAAATGAAAAGTATTCAATGAAAATTAAATTTGATTTTGAAAATCGTTCATTTTTATAGAAACTGCAATGGTTTCACGGGAACCATCTTTTATCGTATTTTAAGCTTAAATGAAAAGTATTCAATGAAAATTAAATTTATTTTTAAATTTGTTCATTCTTATAGAAACTGCAATAGTTTCATGGGGACCCTCTTTTAGCTTATTTTAAGTTTAAATGAAAAGTATTCAATGAAAATTAAATTTGATTTTGAAATTCATTCATTTTTATAGAAACTGCAATAGTTTCACGAGAACCATCTTTTAGCGTATTTTAAGTTTAAATGAAAACCAATAAAAGCAAATTAAATTTGATTTCGAAATCCTATCATTTTTATAGAAACTGCAATATTTTCACGTGAATCATGTTTTAACGTAATTTAAGATTAAATGAAAAGTATTCAATGAAAATTAAAGTTGATTTTGAAAATCGTTCATATATATAGAAACTGCAATAGTTTCACGAGAACCATCTTTTAGCGTATTTTAAGTTTAAATGAAAAGTATTCAATAAAAATTAAATTTAATTTTGAAAATCGTTCATTCTTATATAAACTGCCATAGTCTTACGGGAACCATGTTTTAGCGTAATTTAAGCTTAAATGAAAAATATTCAATGAAAATCAAATTGATTTTGAAATTCGTTCATCCTTATAGAAACTGCAATAGTTTCATTGGGACCATCTTTTAGTGTGTTTTAAGTTTAAATGAAAAGTATTCAATGATAATTAAATTTGATTTTGAAATTTATTCATTATTATAGAAACTGCAATAGTTTCACGCGCCTTCCCCTTTAGGCAGATCCTGTTTATTTTCGTTTCGGAGTATTTTTGGTTTTCCCTCCAAAATTGACCCCCCCACCCCAGCCCTCAGAAATAGGGGAACGAAGGGCCGCCGAGCCGTGCCCGTGAGGCAGATCACGCTTTATTTTTGATTCTGAGTATTTTTGGTTTTCCCTCCAAAATTGACCCCCCCTCCCCTGCCATCAGAAATGGGGGAACGAAGGGCCTCTGAGCCTTCCCCTTGAGGCAGTCCAGTTTATTTTCGATTCTGATTTTTTTTGGTTTTACATCCAAAATTTACCCCCCCTCCCCTGCCCTCAGAAATGGGGGACTGAAGGGCCTCTGGGGCTTCCCCTTGAGGCAGTTCCTGCTTTGTTTTCCATTCTGAGTACTTTTTGTTTGCCATCCAAAATTGAATCCCCCTCCCCCTCCCCTGCCCTCAAAAATGGGGGGACAAAGGGCCTCTTAGCCTTACCCTTGAGGCCGATCTCATTTATTTTTTATTATGAGTATTTTTTGTTTTCCCTCCAAAATTGACCCCCCCTCCCCTGCCCTCAGAAATGGGGGAACGAAGGGAACGTTAGATCCTACTTTAAATTGACAATACTTATCAAACATCACTTGTGTATTATACAGACCACATCGGAAAGGTAAAGCTAGGTCAAGTCACAATGTCATTCTATCGTCGTTAGCCCTTTTCATAGACTTATGTTGTTTCAAATTTATAACAAATTACCTGAGTTAACAACTCCTTCGGGGTTACCTTAACTGCTAATCAGTTTAATCCTTTTTTTTCTCCACCTTCATACAATCCAATCACTAGTTAGAATCAATCACACTCCTATTATTCAAAACATTAATTAATATCATTCATAGTGTATAATTTGCTAATCTCATTACCCCTTTTTACTCTTTGAAAGAGGTATTCAAACTGTGAAATGCTACAACACGACAGTCTATTTCATAGGCAAAATATTTGAATTCCTTTTATTCAAATCAAATCATCTATCAAGTTATCAAAAAAAATATTTGAATATATTAAGTTATAGGCAATACTGGTTTAGAAAAACTAGAATAGTGTCATAATTTCACTTTAACGATTTTGAAAAGCGTTTATTTTTATAGAAACTGCAATAGTTTCACGGGAACCATCTTTCAGCGTGTTTTAAGTTTAAAAGAAAAGTATTCAATGAAAATTAAATTGATTTTGAAATTCGTTCATTCTTATAGAAACTGCAATAGTTTCATGGGGACCATGAAATTCAATGAAAATTAAATTTGATTTTGAAAATCGTTCATTTTTATAGAAACTGCAATAGTTTCACGGGAACCATCTTTTATTGTATTTTAAGCTTAAATAAAAAGTATTCAATGAAAATTAGATTGATTTTGAAATTCGTTCATTATTATAGAAACTGCAATAGTTTCATGGGGACCATCTTGTAGCGTATTTTAAGTTTAAATGAAAAGTATTCAATGAAAATTAAATATGATTTTGAAATTCATTCATTTTTATAGAAACTGCAATAGTTTCACGGGAACCGTCTTTTAGCGTGTTTTAAGTTTAAATGAAAGGCTTTAAATGCAAATTAAATTGATTTTGAAATTCATTCATTCTTATAGAAACAGCAATAGTTTCAAGGGGACCATCTTTTAGCGTATTTTGAGTTTAAATGAAAATTGTTAAATGAAAATTCAATTTTATTTTGAAATTCATTCATTTTTATAGAAACTGCAATAGTTTCACGGGAACCGTCTTTTAGCGTATTTTAAGTTTAAATGAAAAGTATTCAATGAAAATTAAATTTGATTTTGAAAATCGTTCATTTTTATAGAAACAGCAATAGTTTCACGGGAACCATCTTTCAGCGTCTTTTAAGTTTAAAAGAAAGGCATTAAATGGAAATTGATTTTGATGTTGGATAAAAATTTTATAGAGACTTTATAGAAACTTCAATAGTTTAAACGAAATAATTTCAAATTTTTATAGAAACTGCAATAGTTTAAACGAAAAGTAGTAAATGAAATTTAATGTTTATTTTTCAATTCAGTCATTTTTATAAAAACTGCAATAGTTTCACGAGAACCTTCTTTTAGCGTATTTTAAGTTTAAACAAAAAGTATGAAATGCAACTTCATTTTGATTTTGAAATTCAGTCATGTTTAAAGAAATTGCAATAGTTTCAGGAGAACCATATTTTATTTTATTTTCAGTTTAAATGAATAGTATTCAATGAAAATTAAATTTGATTTTGAAAATAAATAATTTTTATAGAAACTGCAATAGTTTCAGGGGAACCATCTTTTAGCGTGTTTTAAGCCGTAAATGAAAAGTATTCAATGAAAATTAAATTTGATTTTGAAAATCGTTCATTTTTATAGAAACTGCAATAGTCTCACGGGAACCCTGTTTTAGCATATTTTAAGCTTAAATGAAAAGTATTCAATGAAAAACAAATTGATTTTGAAATTCGTTTATTCTTATAGAAACTGCAATACTTTCATGGGTACCATCTTTTAGCGTATTTTAAGCTTAAATGAAAAGTATTCAATGAAAATTAAATTTGATTTTGAAATTCGTTCATTCTTATAGAAAATGCAATAGTTTCACGAGAACCATCTTTTAGCGTATATTAAGATTAAATGAAAAGCAATCAATGAAAATTAAATTTGATTTCGAAAATCGTTAATTTTTATAGAAACTGCAATATTTTCACGAGAACCATCTTTTAACATAATTTAAGCTTAAATGAAAAGTATTCAATGAAAATTAAATTTGATTTTGAAAATCATTCATATATAAAGAAACTGTAATAGTTTCACGAGAACCATCTTTTAGCGTATTTTAAGATTAAATGAAAAGTATTCAATGAAAATTAAATTTGATTTTGAAAATCGTTCATTTTTTATAGAAACTGCAATAGTTTCACGGGAACCATCTTTTTAGCTTAATTTAAGCTTAAATGAAAAGTATTCAATGAAAATTAAATTTGATTTTGAAAATCGTTCATTTTTATAGAAACTGCAATAGTTTCATGGGGACCATCTTTTAGTGTATTTTAAGTTTAAATGAAAAGTATTCAATGAAAATTAAATTTGATTTTGAAATTTATTAATTATTATAGAAACTGCAATAGTTTCACGTACCGTCCCTTTTAGGCAGATCCCGTTTATTTTCGACTCTGAATATTTTTTGGTTTTCCCTCCAAAATTGACCCCCCCCTCCCCTGCCCTCAGAAATGGGGGAACGAAGGGCCTCTGAGCCTTCCCCTTGAGGCAGGTCACGCTTTATTTTTGATTCTGAGTATTTTTGGTTTTCCCTCCAAAATTGAACCCCCCCCCCTCTCCTGCCCTCAGAAATAGGGGATCGAAGGGCCTCTGAGCCTTCCCCTTGAGGCAGTTCCCGTGTATTTTCGATTCTGAGTTTTTTTGGTTTTCCCGCCAAAATTGATCCCTCCTCCCCTGCCCTCAGAAATGGGGGAACGTAGGGCCTCTGGGCCTTCCCCTTGTGGCAGATCATGCTTTGTTTTCGATTCTGATTACTTTTGGTTTTCCCTCCAAAATTGACTCCCCCCTCCCCTACTCGCAGAAATGGGGGAACGAAGGGCCTCTGAGCCTTCCCCGTGGGGCAGATACAATTTATTTTTGATTCTGAGTTTTTTGGTTTTACCTCCAAAATTGAACCCCCCTCCCCTGCCCTCAGAAAAGGGGGAACGAAGGGAACGTTAGATCCTATTTTAAATTGACAATAATTATCAAAAATAACTTGTGTATTATACAGACCACATCGGAAAGGTAAAGCTAGGTCAAGTCACAATGTCATTCTATCGTCGTTAGCCATTTTCATAGACTGATGTTGTTTCAAATTTATAACAAATTAACTGAGTTAACAACTCCTTCGGGGTTACCTTAACTGCTAATCAGTTTAATCCTTTTTTTCTCCACCTTCATACAATCCAATCACTAATTAGAATCAATCACACTCCTATTATTCAAAACATTAATTAATATCGTTCATAGTGTATAATTTGTGAATCTCATTACCACTTTTTACTCTTTGAAAGAGTTATTCAAACTGTGAAATGCTACAACACGACAGTCTATTTCATAGGCAAAATATTTGAATTCCTTTTATTCAAATCAAATCATCTATCAAGTTATCAAAAAAAATATTTGAATATATTAAGTAATAGGCAATACTGGTTTAGAAAAACTAGAATAGTGACATAATTTCACTTTAACGATTTTGAAAATCGTTCATTTTTATAGAAACTGCAATAGTTTCACGGGAACCATCTTTCAGCGTGTTTTAAGTTTAAAAGAAAGGCATTAAATGGAAATTGATATTGATTTTGATGTTGGATAAAAATTTTATAGACTTTATAGAAACTTCAATAGTTTAAACGAAATAATTTCAAATTTTTATAGAAACTGAAATAGTTTAAACGAAAAGTAGTAAATGCAATTTAATTTTGATTTTTTAATTCAGTCATTTTTATAGAAACTGCAATAGTTTCATGAGAACCTTCTTTTAGCGTATTTTAAGTTTAAACGAAAAGTATTAAATAGAAATTCATTTTGATTTTGAAATTCAGTCATTTTTAAGGAAATTGCAATAGTTTCACGAGAACCATCTTTTAGTGTATTTTAAGTTTAAATGAATAGTATTCAATGAAAATTAAATTTGATTCTGAAAATAGTTTATTTTTATAGAAACTGCAATAGTTTCAGGGGAACCATCTTTTAGCGTGTTTTAAGCCGTAAATGAAAAATATTAAATGAAAATTAAATTTGATTTTGAAAATCGTTCATTTTTATAGAAACTGCAATGGTTTCACGGGAACCATCTTTTAGCGTATTTTAAGCTTAAATGAAAAGTATTCAATGAAAATTCAATTGTTTTTGAAATTTGTTCATTCTTATAGAAACTGCAATACTTTCATGGGGACCATCTTTTAGCTTATTTTAAGTTTAAATGAAATGTATTCAATGAAAATTAAATTTGATTTTTAAATTCGTCCATTTTTAATGAAACTGTAGTATTTTTACAGAATTACTAATAGATCGTAAATTAAGTATAAATTAACACCGTTCACTGCATACTGAATTGAATTTTGAAGACTGATAATTTTTTATAGACACTAACATAATCTTATTAAACCCCTGTGTCAGTGCAATTCATGCCGAAATGAAAATTATTAAATAAAAATTAAATTTGATATTGAAAATCATTCATTTATACATAAACTACCATAGTTTCACGGGAACCATCTTTTAGCGTATTTTAAACTTAAATGAATAGTATTCAATGAAAATTAAATAATGAAAATTAAATTTGATTTTGAAATTCATTCATTTTTAAAGAAATTGCAATAGATTCACGGGAACCATCTTTTAGCCTATTTTAAGTTTAAATGAAGAGTATTCAATGAAAATTAAATTGATTTTGAAATTCGTTCATTCTTATAGAAACTGCAATAGTTTCATGGGGACCATCTTTTAGTGTATTTTAAGTTTAAATAAAAAGTATTCAATGAAAATTAAATTTGATTTTGAAATTTATTAATTATTATAGAAACTGCAATAGTTTCACGCGCCTTCCCTTTTAGACAGATCCCGTTTATTTTCGATTCTGAGTATTTTTGGTTTTCCTTCCAAAATTAACTCCCCTCCTCCCCCTCCCCTGCCCTCAGAAATGGGGGAACGAAGGGCCTCTGAGCCTTCCCCTTGAGGCAGATCACGCTTTATTTTTGATTCTGAGTATTTTTGATTTTCCCTCCAAAATTGAACCCCCCCCCCCTCTCCTGCCCTCAGAAATTGGGGAACGAAGGGCCTCTGAGCCTTCCCCTTGAGGCAGGTCCCGTTTATTTTCGATTCTGAGTATTTTTGGTTTTCCCTCCAAAATTGATCCCTCCTCCCCTGCCCTCAGAAATGGGGGAACGAAGGGCCTCTGGGCCTTGCCCTTGAGGCAGATCATGCTTTATTTTCGATACTGAGAATTTTTGGTTTTCCCTCCAAAATTGAATCCCCCTCCCCCTCCCCTGCCCTCAGAAATGGGGGAACGAAGGGCCTCTGAGCCTACCCCGTGAGGCAGATCTCATTTATTTTCGAGTCTGAGTATTTTTGGTTTTACCTCCTAAATTGAACCCCCCCTCCCCTTCCCTCAGAAATGGGGGAACGAAGGGAACGTTAGATCCTACTTTAAATTGACAATACTTATCAAGCATCACTTGTGTATTATACAGACCACATCGGAAAGGTAAAGCTAGGTCAAGTCACAATGTCATTCTATCGTCGTTAGCCATTTTCATAGACTGATGTTGTTTCAAATTTATAACAAATTACCTGAGTTAACAACTCCTTCGGGGTTACCTTAACTGCTAATCAGTTTAATCCTTTTTTTCTCCACCTTCATACAATCCAATCACTAATTAGAATCAATCACACTCCTATTATTCAAAACATTAATTAATATCGTTCATAGTGTATAATTTGTGAATCTCATTACCCCTTTTTACTCTTTGAAAGAGTTATTCCAACTGTGAAATGGTACAACACGACAGTCTATTTCTTATGCAAAATATTTAAATTCCTTTTATTCAAATCAAATCATCTATCATGTTATCAAAAAAAATATTTGAATATATTAAGTTATAGGCAATACTGGTTTAGAAAAACTAAAATAGTGACATAATTTCACCTTAACGATTTTGAAAATCGTTCATTTTTATAGAAACTGCAATAGTTTCACGGGAACCATCTTTCAGCGTGTTTTAAGTTTAAAAGAAAGGCATTAAATGGAAACTGATTTTGATTTTGATGTTGGATAAAAATTTTATAGACTTTATAGAAACTTCAATAGTTTAAACGAAATAATTTCAAATTTTTATAGAAACTGAAATAGTTTAAACGAAAAGTAGTAAATGCAATTTAATTTTGATTTTTTAATTCAGTCATTTTCATAGAAACTGCAATAGTTTCATGAGAACCTTCTTTTAGCGTATTTTAAGTTTAAACGAAAAGTATTAAATAGAAATTCATTTTGATTTTGAAATTCAGTCATTTTTAAGGAAATTGCAATAGTTTCACGAGAACCATCTTTTAGTGTATTTTAAGTTTAAATGAATAGTATTCAATGAAAATTAAATTTGATTCTGAAAATAGTTTATTTTTATAGAAACTGCAATAGTTTCAGGGGAACCATCTTTTAGCGTATTTTAAGCCGTAAATGAAAAGTATTCAATGAAAATTGAATATGATTTTGAAAATCGTTCATTTTTACAGAAATTGCAATGGTTTCACGGGAACCATCTTTTAGCGTATTTTAAGCTTAAATGAAAAGTATTCAATGAAAATTAAATTGATTTTTAAATTTGTTCATTCTTATAGAAACTGCAATACTTTCATGGGGACCCTCGTTTAGCGTATTTTAATTTTAAATGAAAAGTATTTAATGAAAATTAAATTTGATTTTTAAAATCGTCCATATTTAAAGAAACTGCAATAGTTTCACAAGAACCATCTTTTAGCGTATTTTAAGTTTAAATGAAAAGTGTTCAATGAAAATTAAATTTGATTTTGAAAGTCTTTCATTCTTATAGAAACTGCAATAGTTTCACGGGAATCTTTACATCTTTGTCGTTCTTAAGTAGTAATTATGACGTCAAGGCGTAATGATTTTATTGACGTCATGGCGCAATGATATTATTTCATGACGTCATCAGAAACAACAATATATTTTCGTGTTTTTCTATTCACGTCATAGCTCTAATATAAAACTATGATGACATTCATTATTTTTCTAGTAGGGTTTCAGACAAGGTAGTTCTAATGATATACTTTTGTTTTGATCTGACTCTATTTTTAGGAGTTTTGTTATATTTCTTAGCATTAGACTGATCGTCTCTTACTAGGTTGCTAGCTACTGCTGCAACCCAAATTCACATATATATTTATTTATGAGAGGCAGCCTGGCCGAGTGGTCCAAGGCACTAGTGTTAGCCACCAGTCTCTTCGGAGGCGTGGGTTCAAATCTCACCGCTGGTATGCGATTATTATGTTTGAAAGACTGCAGTGTGAAAAGACATCGAAAATGCAGTTTTTGGTGGAAAAATTTATTCTCTTTTAGAAATAATTTATTTTAGTTACTATAGATTTTTAACCCAATTAATTTCCTTTAAAATGAGCTATTGAACAACTATCTACGATGTTCCAGTGCCAAGCTATCTCTGGAAAAGAAGAAAAAAGAAAAAAAAATATCCCGTTTAGGCAGAATGTTGTAATAGCTGCCAATTTTCTTGATTTTCAAGCCAAAATATTTCCCTTGCTGTTTCAAGCCAAGGGACAGAAAGTTTCCTATACAGGGGTTTCGGACAAGGCGGTTCTAATGGTGTACTTTTGAATTTGATCTGACTCCTTTGTTAGGAACTATGAGTTTTTATATTTCTTAACATTGGACGTGATCGTCTCTTACTAGGTTTCTAGCTACCGCTGCAACCCGGATTCGTAAAAAACTGATTCTATTTAAAAAATAATTTGTTTTAACTACAAAAGGCTTTTAACCACATTAATTTCCTTTAAAATGTGCCGTTGAACAACTCTCTACGATTTTACAGTGCCAAGCTATCTATTGAATTACTAACCTATACTATAATTAAGTGGCGTATGAAATTTAGTATACTCAAGAGGTCGTTCTTTATTATAATTTCTATGACAACTCTTTCGATACGAAGCGCCCTTGTCTAGAACAAAAAAAAAAAAAAAAAAAAAATAATACATTGTGCCAACATCGTTCTTTACTTAGGCAGCACGATTAGTCAGGGCTTGATAACTGCAACTACTTGATTTTGATTAATAATAAATCGTGCAATTTTTCTAGCTAAAATATGCCGAGTTAACGATTTTTCCTGTAAAAAAAATGCACCGATTTGAAAAATTCAACGCGCCACCACCTCAAAAAAGCACCAAAATGGCATAAATGCACCGCATCTGGCCACTCTGATGTCGAGTTGAACTAGAGCTCATCTTTAAGTTCAACAAGAGATTGATGAAGGGAGGATGGAAAAAAACGTACTTTCGCTGAACGAATCCAGCCTGAAACCTCAGGTTCGCTTGGATGTTATGAGTCCAATCTAGTTCTCATCCTCGCGCAAATGGGCTCTTACCGTAACTAAGGACGAATAGAGATGGCTTAATATAGCACTATCATGTACCATTATTATTCTTCGGTCTTTGGGCAAATATTACTAACAAAAGTAAATTTGAAAATTTTGAACATGTGTAAAGGTAACTTAAATATGTGTAGAGGTAACTTCGCTAGGTTATTAGCAAAATATTGCTAGCAATTGAGATGGTAGAAATTTATCTTAAAGATACAATAATTTATTTTTCAGCTCGTATAAGAAAATGGCAAAAGGAATTTGAATATTTAGCAAGCCAACTTTTATCGAATAATCAAAAAAGCAAAAAAAAGAATAAGCATTAATTACCAAAAATATTACAAATTCCAAATGAGATTGATTGAAATTATTCCTGACTAAAAAAGGTCACTGGTCCCGAATAAGCAACAGTAAGATAAAGCTCAATAGTTCTGCCCGCGGAGTCTGAACCTTTTCAAGTTGTTCAGCATTATTTTGTCACCATTTTGAGTCTTGTGTTTACCTATCTGTCAAGGTCTTTGTGTTATCAATCTTGGTTAGAATGTTCGAAGGGACATCTTATTTTCGGAGAATTGTTTTAAATTAGTCGATTTCCCATACTGAATAATATTTGGAAAACATTTCATAAGTCGAATTATGAAAATCCATGGTTTATATATAATATTAATAAAATCATTGTACTTGCATCTTAAAGCGCTGCTTTTAGATAAGTTTTTAGTAATTTAGGCCCTCTCTCGTCAACTGCCACGGCCCACTCTTTGACTTTTAGCATTTCGATTTGATTAATCCTACAAGTTATTTATTGTCTTATAGTATATCAATTTTTATATTTCTTTGGATCTGTGCCTTGTCTCCCCCCTGTCCCTTTCGACCTCTTTGTATAAGACCTCTTTGTAAGAAATTTTTGCGCACGTGTTTGGTCTTACACATAGTATCTTAAGGCATTGCCCAATAGCATCACCGCACTAAAAAATTAAAATTGTTATCTTGTTATATGTAAAAAAAATGACCCAAATATTAACCAAAATAATTTATGGTGACTATACATACCTTGAAAATTTTGCTTGGCTTTCTGAAGATTTGTCCGAATGATAACTGTAGTAATGTAACAACCTAACAAACAATAGTAATGGAAAGGAAAATAATTTTGACATAAAAAAAATTGGATTTCTACTGTTTCTTTGAAGGAAGAAAGAGAGTATAGCACGTTTTAGAAAAGTCGCATAACTTGTGAATTGTTTGAGAAGCAAATTGGATAGAATGAGATGGTCAATCGGTGGATCTGATTCATTTTAGAAGGAAGAACTTAAATCCAACTTTAGCAAAGATGAAGATTAAAATTGAGATTCCTTGCATAATCCTGGTTTAAACAAGGTTGAATACGCTTGTCAATGGTAGACTTTCTACCTTATAGTTGAAAGTATGCATTAAAGGGAAGGGGGTGTATTATATCGGTGGGTTTCAGAGCACCTTTTGAGTCACCACAGTTGACCTGTCTCGCTCAGCCGCAGTGTCCTGTCCCAGCAGGTGTGTATCCAGGATTTTTTTTTAGGGGGGAGGGGTTCAAAATAGGTTGATCCGAAAAATAAAATAGGGGAGGGCAAAACAGGTTGATCCGATAAACTTGCGTTAGGAACAAGTTTAATTAACGCAAACGTGAGTTAATTAAGTAAATTATACTACTTAAGACGACACTAGGGGGGGGGGCGCTCCCCCTCTGGATCCACCACGGTGTCCCAGTGATTTACTAAGTGGTAAACCACCGAGTGCGCCGAACTGCGATTTACTGTAGAAATATAACGGGGATCATCCGTACTTTTACCTGTCAGAAGCCAAAAATATATGTTACGTTTCGCAAATACGTTTTTGTGGAGGATACGTTTCCAAGTCAACACCTATTGCTGCTAAGAGTGGCAGTTTTAGCCCTTGCTAAAACTAAGACGTAACAAACTCATGTGAGTAAAATGTAAAAAACAGAACCTGTGTCTTAAAATAGCTCCTCATTTGTTTAGGGGGACTGTAATAATGCATTTTAAACATAGGTGTTTACACATACACCCTTTAACTCTCCTAATTTCCATGAACTAAGTCTCTGAGTCAGTAAGTTTAAGAGCCTTAATATTGAAGTATAAAAAAAAAATATGGAATGCTGAATGGAATCAAGAATTCTGTACGAAAATTTCATATCGGTATACTTTACTTGTTTGATTTAGTTCAAATGTAGATTCAGTTTTTTGTGTCTTGGATAGAATTACTAGTTTCGTTGGTATTTGATATTATCCAAAAGCTTTTGACCCCCTTCCCTTAAATAACAATGTTAAAATACAGGAGCATGAAGATTTAATAACGTTATTGACGAAGCAATTCAAAGTTTTAAAATAATCTTCGTAACAAGGAATTTCAATAACAAGTTTCAAACCAGTCAAAACTAGGATTTTTAGATGACCCTTGTCGCTGAATCATTTGTTTGTACACTAAGGCCCCCTTAGTCCAAGAAATTGCTTTGGTAAGTTGTTCGAAGTCGCTCGGAAGAAAAATTTGGCCTTTATTGGGGGAACAGATGTTTTTTTTAACTAGCAATTGTGTTTGGGTTCCCTAGTTCCAGGGACTTAGGAATAGAAGTTTAAAGTTGATACAAAAAACAGTATTTGCCCATTTTAGTATATATTAACTTCTAAAACCGGATCGCCCAAATAAGACACTTTGCTTGGACACTCGCAATCAACAAGTATATCGAGTGAGGTGGTATGTCTACAAATCTTCGATAAAAAACATATTAAAAAAAAGCCTCAAAACAAAAACTCAGCCTATAAACCTTTAAATTTCTTAATTGTCTCTATAGCCCTTAAGTTCATTCGCATACAATTTTCCAAAATGTTAATATATTTACTAAAGAAAGGTCTACAAAAAGTATATGTGGAGCTGATTCTTGTTTTTGTGAAGCGAATTTTAAATATTTTGCCGTGAATTTCGGTAGTTCCAAGTAGTCTATGCTATTATATCCAGTGATTGTGTCCAGTGAATTTTAGTAGTTCCAAGTAGTCTATGCTATTATTTCCAGTGATTGTGTTTAACTGACGTCTTCTATAACTCAAATCATGAAAATAACTAGCAAATAGACTACGGACAGGTAGAGAGGTGGGCAGGTGGGCATCTGAAATAGAAACAAAGAAAATACAAATTTTTATACATGCTATTTAAATTCACCAAGTACAAAGATTTTCAACAGGGATGTCAGACGTAGGCCTGAGAAATTTGATTAACATTCAGTTTCTTGCTTGGGTACCAATGGTAAAATTCAAGTTTTGACAAAGTGCAGGTCTAAAATGTACGAAATTAAATAACGGCAGCACCTGGAATTTTTTTTTTAATAACGGGAGCTGCAGCGCATTAATAACTTGATAATTTTCTGCTTGTTACAATCAGAAATTTAACAACCGTATCTTTACTAATGGGAGCCCATAACTTGATAGTGACCTGCTTGCTCTGGCAATTGGATATTTACTAGCCGGATAGACGGTCTGTCTATACAACAGACAACATTGCCTCATGCCTCATAATAAACATGACTTTTCAACATTTTCCCAGCAAAGTATTCACAGACAGAGAATGAATCGACATCCTCTTTCCAACCTGTACAATGAATTAGCTGTTCTCTGTCATCTTTGGGTATGTCCTGTTGTAGGTGTTCTAAAATCGTGGCCACCATTACATCAAAACCTTTCTTATTTGAAAGGGATCTTAGACTCTTCAATTGGTATTTTGTCTTTATCTGCTCGCAACTGTCACAATGCACTGTGGGGTATACATCCCTGATGTTAACTACCTTATCAAGGCTCTCACCAAATAATTTTATTATTGTATTTTCATCCACAGAAACTCTAAAATTGCTATAACCGTAGATAAAGTCTTGACTATTATTACGACAGAGTCTACTTGACACTTCTTCTATATAATGACTTAGTTCCTTGTACGAGCCCTCGACTTTTAGTAGATTAATATGTTGTATAATCTTAGATTTTGATACTGCCTTATATACGCTATTAATGAAACAGGTCAAGACAGGAAAATGTGGAGCTACTAGTGCCCTTAGAGAACGCAAATAGCTCTGACATCCCTCATTTGGGCTACAGTATAACGAATGCCCATGCTTTCTTGTGTCCCTGTAATTGATTTCACAATAATCCAAGCCGCCAAGGTAGAAATTAACCACTTTGTCAGTTGAAAATTTTAATGCTATATTATTTTCAAGGATATCAAAAAGAATTTGACATAATTCAATATCCGTCGGATAGAGCTTGCAAATATCAGGGTGAAATTGCCAAGTAAACTGCTGCCCAATTTTTGGTTTTGAATGTTTTCTCAGATTGTTATAGGTGACTCAAGTCATCATAATTTCCTTGTCAGATCTAGATTCAGAGCATTTTTCGATAGTTGTCTCGTACTTTTCAAGACAGTTTGTTCTACTACACAGAGCATTTTTTTCCAAATATTCAATAGGACTAATAGAACTCTTTAAAACACAGTTAGAAATACTTTTTTCTTGAGTCGGTGTTCCAGGAATTTGTTCTAAATCATTAGTCTTACAAACACATATACTAATAACCCTAACAGGCTCGTTTTCGCCATAATTGAAAAACATTGCTTTTCCTTCGCTATTGATAGGTATGCTTGTATATATATTTTTATTGCTGCTACATAAACTGCAATTGGTCCTTCCAAAATTAATATACGAACTTTCTAAGAAGTACGCCTCTGTATATTCACTGTGTTGTCGAACATTTTCCATTGTATCTATAAACTGTTCCGCAGTTGCCAGTCCATACCTTGGAAGCTTTTCATTAAACTGACAAAATTTCTTTTGGATATTGCTATGAAGCTTTGCCAAAGCATTTCTAGCCGACTTTTCAACAGCATCCGCTCTTTCAAAGAGAATTTTAATCTGTAATTTTGAATAATTTTCGTGATCCCGATAAAACATGCGTAAAATGTTTCTCAATTTACAAAGATCAGCCTGCATTTTTGCCATCTTCTTGTATTTCTGAATGTAATTTTTCCCTTTGTCCTTATGCGTTCTTCGGTACAACCTCGCAGAGAATTTAATTTTTTCATTATAGCTTTTGTCACCCCAGTATCTACCCATTATTCTGGTAGCAACTTTTTTCTTATGTTTGTTTCGGTAATCTATATCGTTCTCATACCGTTCCTTGCTCTTTTGTTTGGCTGTCTCAATTTTCCCTTCTCGAGACCCCTGATCCGTAACATACCTCTGTTTTTCTCTGTCATATTTCATTTTCTTAAATTCTGGATCACAAGAAATCTTAGTAGCAATCCTTACGCGTTCTCGAGCTTTATTGCGTTCGGTGGCATTTTTATCTCTTTTAAATGAACTTTTCCTATATTTCAGGATGTTAGCTTTATTTTTTGTGTAGTAAAGTTTTCTATTAGTAGAAATTTGGATTGCTCTATTTTGATAGTTTTTTTGGTTATTCTTTCTTTTTTTCCACTCCCGTGAGACCATATTTTTTCAAGGTTTAAAATTATTAAGTACACAATACCCCGTGTCGAGTATCTAAAACCTAGCATAAAAAAAATAATTTTTAAATTTTCAGGTATTTATCTTGTTTGAATTACAAAATTAGTATTATTGGTTAGACACCATAAATATTTTTGCAGTTTACATAATAATTTTAGCAATTCTGGACTGAAAACTACAATAATTGTAATTATAAGACAATAATATGGAGATACGTACTTTACGGGTTACAAACCAAAAAAAGGTTGGTTCCAGGATACAATAATAACTTTGAACTGAGATGAAACAACGGACAAGGTGGTTCTAATGGTATACTTTTTTTTTTGATATGACTCTTTTTTTAGGAGTTGGGGGGTTTTATATTTCTTTACATTGGAGGTGATCGTCTCTTACTAGGTTGCTAGCTACCGCTGCAACCCGGAAAAATATGAATGAACCACAGGGTTCAGTTTCTTTGGGCTTGAGTTCGTTTTTTAACTGTAAATACAAACAGGAAAAAGCCTACGGCTTTTTCTTCCTTTAAATAGTAAGAGACGAAACTCAAAAAATCAAGTAGCTAAATCCAATGTATGGAATGGTTTGCTATTTCAGTGATCGTCTTTTAATGTAAAAATTTGTTTTAATTACAAAAAATTTTCAACCTCATTAATTTCCTTTAAAATGAGCCATTGAACAACTCTCTACGATGTTCCAGTGCCAAGCTATCTGTGGAATTACTAACCTATACTATAATTAAGTGGCGTATAACATTAAGTATAGGTAAGAGGTTGTTCTTTATTATAAACCCGGATGATACTACTTTTTTTTAGGAGTGAGGGTTTTTATATTTCTTAACCTTGGACTTGATCGTCTCTTACTTGGTTGCTAGCTACCACTGCAACCCGGATAACCTTTACTATAGTAAAGTAGCCTATGAGATTTAGTATAGGCAAGAGATCGTTCTTTACTATAAATTCAAATCTTACCGCTGGTATACGATTATATTTGAAAGACTGCAGTGTGAAAAGACATCAAAAATGCAGTTTTTGGTGGAAAAATTTATTCTCTTATAGAAATAATTTATTTTAGTTACTATAGATTATTAACCCAATTAATTTCATTTAAATTGAGCTATTGAACAACCCTCTACGATGTTCCAGTGCCAAGCTATCTGTGGAAAAGAAAGAAAAAAGAAGAAAAAAAAATATCCTGTTTAGGCAGAATGTTGTAGCTTCCACTTTTCTTGATTTTCAAGCCAATATATTTCCCTTGCTGTTCAAGCCAAGAGACAGAAAGTTTCCTATTCAGGGGTTTCGGACAAGGCGGTTCTAATGGTGTACTTTATGTTTTGATCTGACTCCTTTGTTAGGAACTATGGGTTTTTATATTTCTTAACATTGGACGTGATCGTCTCTTACTAGGATGCTAGCTACCGCTGCAACCCGGATATACAAGCATATTCTGTAGTTAAGTTACCTATACAACATAGAATAGGCAAGAGTTTGTTCCTTATTATAAGCAACACGGATTACAAACAAGAAAAAGCCTACGGTTTTTTCTTCTTTGGAATAGTAAGAAACGATCCTCAAAGAATCAAACAGCTAACTAAGTTTATAATTTGTTCTTTATCATAATTAGCATTGGACTGATCGTCTCTTACTAGGTTGCTAGCTACCGCTGCAACCCGGATACCGCTACAATCTAGATATTTTGCAGCTACCCCTGGAACCACCATATCTCAGTTAATATGGGCGAGAGATCGGTCTTTACTGTAATAACATTGGATGTTAGCTACCGCTGCAACCCGGACTTCAAAATTCAAATATCTTTGAAAAGAATGCAGAATGAAAATACATCAAAAATGCAATTTTTTTGACAAAATTGATTCTACTCTAAAAAGTATTTTATTTTTAATTACAAAAGGCACTAGATGTTGCAATTTCCTTTAAAATGAGCTATTATACAGCTCTCTATGATTTTCCAGTGCCCAGATAGCTGAGGAGAAAAATCAAGTGGAAAGAAAAAAATATCCCGTTTGTGGAGAATAACGTGGTAAAAGTCAATTTTTTTTGATTTTCAAGCCAATATATTTTCTTTGTTATTCAAGCCAAAGGGCGGTAAGTTTCCTTTATAGAGGATTCGGATAAGGCGGTTCTAATGGTGTACTTTTTGTTTTGATCTGACTCTTTTTTTAGGAGTTGGGGGGTTTTATATTTTTTAACATTGGACGTGATCGTCTCTTACTAGATTGCTAGCTACCGCTGCTACCCGGATTATGACGTCACGGCGTAATGATTTTATTGACGTCATGGCGCAATGATATTATTTCATGACGTCATCAGAAACAACAATATATTTTCGTGTTTTTCTATTCACGTCATAGCTCTAATATAAAACTATGATGCCATTCATTATTTATCTAGTAGGGTTTCAGACAAGGTAGTTCTAATGATATACTTTTGTTTTGATCTGACTCTATTTTTAGGAGTTTTGGGTTTTTATATTTCTTAGCATTGGACTGATCGTCTCTTACTAGGTTGCTAGCTACT
Source organism: Artemia sp. Qi Xiang Cuo (assembly GCF_049724085.1). Lineage (NCBI taxonomy): Eukaryota > Metazoa > Arthropoda > Branchiopoda > Anostraca > Artemiidae > Artemia > Artemia sp. Qi Xiang Cuo. The sequence goes on along the minus strand of NC_142794.1, from coordinate 100,937,876 downwards.
GCTGCAACCCAAATTCACATATATATTTATTTATGAGAGGCAGCCGAGCCGAGTGGTCCAAGGCACTGGTGTTAGCCACCAGTCTCTTCGGAGGCGTGGGTTCAAATCTTACCGCTGGTATGCGATTATGTTTGAAAGACTGCAGTGTGAAAAGACATTGAAAATGCAGTTTTTGGTGAAAAAAATTTATTCTCTTTTAGAAATAATTTATTTTAGTTACTATAGATTTTTAACCCAATTAATTTCCTTTAAAATGAGCTATTGAACAACCCTCTACGATGTTCCAGTGCCGAGCTATCTCTGGATACAAAAGAAAAGAGAAAAAAATATCCCGTTTAGGCAGAATGTTTTAATAGCTGCCACTTTTCTTGATTTTCAAGCCAATATATTTCCCTTGCTGTTCAAGCCAAGGGACAGAAAGTTTCCTATTTATGACGTCAGGGCGTAATGATTTTATTGGCGTCATGGCGCAATGATATTATTTCATGACGTCATCAGAAACAACAATATATTTTCGTGTTTTTCTATTCACGTTATCGTCTCTTACTAGGTTGCTAGCTACCGCTGCAACCCGGATTTAATGTAACTTTAATGTAAACGGATTTAATGTAATTTAATGTGATCGTCTCTTACTAGGTTGCTAGCTACCGCTGCAACCCGGAAATAGTTACTATGTGCCGTGGTTTGTTCTTTACTAGGTTTCAGCTATATCCGATGAAATTTATGCTATAAGAGATCATAAAACAATTAATTAGCTTTCTATATATATCTCATATGGTTTAGTGGTTTAGAGTAGTTGGCTTTCAATTAATTTTCTTGGGTTCAAATCCCGGTGTGGGAATTATTTTTAAACAAACTTAGATGAAATTAATTAGCTAATTTGACATGACATAGTAGGTAACTAAGGGCAAGAGTTCGTTCTTAACTATCACAAGCTACCGCTGCAACCCGGATACCGCTGCAACCAGAATATGTCATATAGTGACTCAGCATTTCAGTGCGTATGGGCTAGAGGTGGTTCTTTATTGTAAAAAATTGACAACATTTCTTTTGGATATTACTATGAAGCTTTGCCAAGGAATTTCTAGCCAACTTTTCAACAGCATCCGCTCTTTCAAAGAGAATTTTAATCTGTAATTTTGAATACTTTTTGTGATCCCGATAAAACATGCGTAAAATGTTTCTCAATTTACAAAGATCAGCCTGCATTTTTGCCATCTTCTTGTATTTCTGAATGTAATTTTTCCCTTTGTCCTTATGCGTTCTTCGGTACAACCTCGCAGAGAATTTAATTTTTTCATTATAGATTTTGTCACCCCAGTAACGCTCCTTGATCTTTTGTTTGGCTGTCTCAATTTTTGCATGTCTATAATCTTCATCATTGTGATAACACATCTTGCTGTTTTGTTTTGCACTCTCAATTATTACTTCTCGATACGCCTGGTCGGTTGAATACCTTTGTTTTGCTCTCTCAATTATTACTTCTCGATACGCCTGGTCGGTTGAATACCTTTGTTTTGCTCTCTCAATTTTTACTTCTCGATGCGCCTGGTCGGTTGAATACCTTTGTTTTGCTCTCTCAATTATTACTTCTCGATACGACTGGTCGGTTGAATAACTTTGGTTTGCTCTTTAAATTTTTAATTCTCGATGTGCCTGGTCGGTTGAATAACTTTGCTTTTCTCTTTTCAAGATACTATCTCTGTTGTTTGTGTAGTACTGTTTTTTCAAATTGCGTATAGCTTGCTTCGATCTAACCATTATTCTAATCAAGAATGAGAGAATTTACATCTGTGTCGTTCTTAAGTAGTAATTATGACGTCATGGCGTAATGATTTTATTGACGTCAAGGCGCAATGATATTATTTCATGACGTCATCAGAAACAACAATATAATTTCGTGTTTTTCTATTCACTTCATAGCTCTAATATAAAGCTACGACATTTATTATTTATCTAGTAGGGTTTCAGACAAGGTAGTTCTAATGATGTACTTTTGTTTTGATCTTACTCTATTTTTAGGACTTTTGTTATATTTCTTAGCATGGGACTGATCGTCTCTTACTAGGTTGCTAGCTACTGCTGCAACCCAAATTCACATATATATTTATTTATGAGAGGCAGCCTGGCCGAGTGGTCCAAGACACTGGTGTTAGCCACCAGTCTCTTCGGAGGCGTGGGTTCAAATCTTACCGCTGGTATACGATTATGTTTGAAAGACTGCAGTGTGAAAAGACATCAATAATGCAGTTTTTGGTGGAAAAATTTATTCTCTTTTGGAAATAATTTACTTTAGTTACTATAGATTTTTAACCCAATTAATTTCCTTTAAAATGAGCTATTGAACAACCCTCTACGATGTTCCAGTGCCAAGCTATCTGTGGAAAAGAAAAAGAAAAAAAAAGAAAAAAATATCCCGTTTGGGGAGAATAACGTGGTTAAAGTCAATTTTCTTGATTTTCAAGCCAATATATTTCCCTTTCTGTTCAAGCCAAGGGACAGAAAGTTTCCTATACAGGGGTTTCGGACAAGGCGGTTCTAATGGTTTACTTTTTGTTTTGATCTGACTCCTTTGTTAGGAACTATGGGTTTTTATATTTCTTAACATTGGACGTGATCGTCTCTTACTAGGTTGCTAGCTACCGCTGCAACCCGGATTCCTTTGAAATGAACCATTATACAGCTGTCTATGATTTTCCAGTGTCCAGCTAGCTGAGGAGTGAAATCAAGCGGAAAGAAAAAAAGATACCATTTGTGGAGAATATTGTGGTTAAAGTCAATTTACTTGATTTTCAAGCAAACATATTTTCCTTGTTATTCAAGCCAAGGGACGGTAAGTTTGCTATATAGAGGTTTTGGACAAGGCAGTTCTAATAGTATACTTTTGATCTGAATGTTTTGATCTGAATGTTTTTTCAGGCGTTATGGGTTACTTTTCGTTCTTTAATGTAAAACATTGGACGTGATCGTCTCTTACTAGGTTGCTAGCTAACGCTGCAACCCGGATGTAATAACTACACCTGGAACCACCATATATCAGTTAGTATGGGAGAGAGATCGTTCTTTACTGTAAATTTCTCAATTTACAAAGATCAGCCTGCATTTTTGCCATCTTCTTGTATTTCTGAATGTAATTTTTCCCTTTGTCCTTATGCGTTCTTCGGTACAACCTCGCAGAGAATTTAATTTCTTCATTATAGCTTTTGTCACCCCAGTATCTACCCATTATTCTGGTAGCAACTTTTTTCTTATGTTTGTTTCGGTAATCTATATCGTTATCATACCTTTCCTTGCTCTTTTGTTTCGCTGTCTCAATTTTCCCTTCTCGATACCCCTGATCCGTAAGATACCTCTGTTTTGCTCTGTCATATTTCATTTTCTTAAATCCTGGATCACAAGACATCTTAGTAGCAATCCTTACGCGTGCTCGAGCTTTATTGCGTTTGGTGGCATTTTTATCTCTTTTAAATAAACTTTTCTGATATTTCAGGATGTTAGCTTTATTTTTTGTGTAGTAAAGTTTTCTATTAGTAGAAATTTGGATTGTTCTATTTTGATATTGTTTTTGGTTATTCTTTCTTTTTTTCCACTCGCGTGAGATCATATTTTTTCAAGGTTTAAAATTATTAAGCACACAAAATCCCGTGTCGAGTATCTAAAACCTAGCATAAAACAAAACTAATTTTAAAATTTTCAGGTATTTATCTTGTTTGAATTACAAAATTAGTATTATTGGTTAGACACCATAAATATTTTTGCAGTTTACATAATAAGTTTAGTGATTCTGGACTGAAAACTAAAATAATTGCAATTATGAGACAATAATATGGAGATATGTACTTTACGGGTTACAAACCAAAAAAAGCTTGGTTCCAGGATACAATAATAAATTTGAACTGAGATGAAAAAAAATTTCTTCCAGGAGACAAAAAGCAAAACTAATTTTAGAATTTTCATGTATTTTTGTTGTTTAAATTAAAAAATTACTATTACTGATTAGGTATCATAAATATTTTTGCAGTTTACATAATAATTTTAGCGATTAAGCCAAAAAAGAAAATTTTGGTTCCAGGAGTTTCGGTTACTATTGAGACAAGTAGCTATTATTACTATAGAGTTCATTACATGGACTGTTTTATTGCTTCAAAATTCAAATATCTTTGAAAAGACTGCAGTATGAAAATACATCAAAAATGCAATTTTTTTGACAAAATTGATTCTACTTTAAAAAGTATTTTATTTTTAAATACAAAAGTGACTAGATGTTGCAATTTCCTTTAAAATGAGCTATTATACAGCTCTCTATGATTTTCCAGTGCCCAGCTAGCTGAGCAGAAAAAAAAAGCGGAAAGAAAAAAATATCTCGTTTGTGGAGAATAACGTGGTAAAAGTCAATTTTCTTGATTTTCAAGCCAATATATTTTCTTTGTTATTCAAGCCAAAGGGCGGTAAGTTTCCTTTATAGAGGATTCGGACAAGGCGGTTCTAATGGTGTACTTTTTGTTTTGATCTTACTCTTTTTTTAGGAGTTGGGGGGTTTTATATTTCTTAACATTGGAGGTGATCGTCTCTTACTAGGTTGCTAGCTACCGCTGCAACCCGGATTTATCATTATCATACCGTTCCTTGATCTTTTGTCTAGCCTGCTCAATTGTTGCTTCTCTATAAAGTATATCATTGTGATAACGCTCCTTGATCTTTTGTCTAGCCTGCTCAATTCTTGCTTCTCTGTAATCTTCATCATTTTGATAACGCTCCCTTGATCTTTTGTTTGGCTGTCTCAATTTTTGCATGTCTATAATCTTCATCATTGTGATAACACATCTTGCTGTTTTGTTTTGCTCTCTCAATTATTACTTCTCGATACGCCTGGTCGGTTGAATACCTTTGCTTTTTTCTTTTCAAGATACTATCTCTGTTGTTTGTGTAGTACTGTTTTTTTTAACTTGCGTGCAGCTTGCTTGATTGAAACCATTATGTAATTATGAATGAGAACATTTACAGTTCTGACGCTTCTTATATAATAATTATGACGTCACAGCGTAATGATTTTATTTCATGATGACGTCATGGCGCAATGATATTATTTCATGACGTATTCAGAAACCACAACATAATATCGTGTTTTTCTATTCACGTCATAGCTCTAATTTATCTAGTAGGGTTTCAGACAAGGTAATTCTAATGATGCACCTTTGTTTTGATCTGACTGTATTTTTAGGAGTTTTGGGTTTTTATATTTCTTAGCATTGGAGTGATCGTCTCTTGCTAGGTTGCTAGCTACTGCTGCAACCCAAATTATGAGAAAAGACATCAAAAATGCAGTTTTTGGTGGAAAAATTTATTCTCTTTTAGAAATAATTTATTTTAGTTACAAAAGGTTTTTAACCCAATTAATTTCCTTTAAAATGTGCTATTGAACAACCCTCTACAATGTTCCAGTGCCAAGCTATCTCTGGATACAAAGAAAAGAGAAAAAATATCCCGTTTGGGGAGAATAACGTGGTTAAAGTCAATTTTCTTGATTTTCAAGCCAATATATTTCCCTTGCTGTTCAAGCCAAGGGACAGAAAGTTTCCCAAAAAGGGGTTTCGGACAAGGCGGTTCTAATGGTGTACTTTTTGTTTTGATCTGACTCCTTTTTTAGGAGCTATGGGTTTTTATATTTCTTAACATTGGACGTGATCGTCTCTTACTAGGTTGCTAGCTACCGCTGCAACCCGGATCAAAAATGCAATTTTTTTGACAAAATTGATTCTACTTTAAAAAGTATTTTATTTTTAATTACAAAGGTGACTAGATGTTGCAATTTCCTTTAAAATGAGCTATTATACAGCTCTCTATGAATTTCCAGTGCCCAGCTAATTGAGGAGGAAAATCAAGCGGAAAGAAAAAAATATCCCGTTTGTGGAGAATAACGTGGTTAAAGTCAATTTTTTTGATTTTCAAGCCAATATATTTTCTTTTTTATTCAAGCCAAAGAGTGATAAGTTTCCTTAATAGGGGTTTTGGGCAAGGTGGTTCTAATGGTGTAAGTTTTGTTTTGATCTGACTTTTCTCAGGAGTTAGGGGTTTTTATATTTCTTAACATTGGACGTGATCGTCTCTTACTAGGTAGCTAGCTACCGCTGCAACACAGATTTAATGTAATAATTTTAAAGGTAGAACTCTTTCTAATTGATTACAAACAGGAAAAAGCCTACGGCTTTTTCTTCTTTGAAATAGTAAGAGACTAGCCTCAAACAATCAAGTAGCTAACTAAATCAATAAGGAAGGGTTTGCGAAAGCATAGGTTGGCTGGCCCCCAGCCCCCCATTGCACTTCCTGGCTGAAGGGCCACGAAACGGAGATCAGCACCGCCGGTTTGGATCTTAAGGGTCTAGTGCCGCATCCTTTACCTTTACCTTTTTTAACTAAATCAAATGTATGTATTGGGTTTTTATTCCAATGACCGTCTTTTAGTGGAAAATTTTAATATATTGACCTTAAATATAATAACTGTACTAGCCTATACTATAGTTAAGTGGCCTATAAAATTTAGTATAGGCAAGAAGTCGTTCTTTATTATATTAGGAACTATGGGTTTTTATATTTCTTAACATTGGACGTGATCGTCTCTTACTAGGTTGCTAGCTACCGCTGCAACCCGGATTATAATTGGTATGGTGAAATAATAATATGTATATGGCTCTTAAATCATACTTTATTATGGTTCCATATGGTCTAGTGGCTAGGATAGTTAACTTTCACTTAACAGGCTCGGGTTCGATTCCCAGTGTGGGAAAATTTTTAACTCTATAATCTTCGAACATTTGAACCTTTTATAATTTATAATGATGTATAATATAAATACTGTAATCTTAACTATAGTGAAGTTGCGTATGCAAGTTAGTATAGGGAAGAGTTCGATCTTTATTATATTATAATGATCGTCTTTTAATGTAAACAAGGCGGTTCTAATGGTGTACTTTTTGTTTTGATCTGACTTTTTTTTAGGAGTTGGGGGGTTTTATATTACTTAACATTGGAGGTGATCGTCTCTTACTAGGTTGCTAGCTACCGCTGCAACCCGGACTACCCCTGGAACCACCATATATCAGTTACTACGGGTGAAAGATCGTTCTTTACTGTAAGTTATACGATTATGATTTATGTACAAAAATCAAATATCTTTGAAAAGACTGCAGTATGAAAAGACATCAAAAATGCAATTTTTTTGACAAAATTGATTCTACTTTAAAAAGTATTTTATTTTTAAATACAAAAGTGACTAGATGTTGCAATTTCCTTTAAAATGAGCTATTATACAGCTCTCTATGATTTTCCAGTGCCCAGCTAGCTGAGCAGAAAGAAAAAGCGGAAAGAAAAAAATATCCCGTTTGTGGAGAATAACGTGGTAAAAGTCAATTTTCTTGATTTTCAAGCCAATATATTTTCTTTGTTATTCAAGCCAAAGGGAGGTAAGTTTCCTTTATAGAGGATTCGGACAAGGCGGTTCTAATGGTGTACTTTTTGTTTTGATCTGACTTTTTTTTTAGGAGTTGGGGGGTTTTATATTTCTTAACATTGGAGGTGATCGTCTCTTACTAGGTTGCTAGCTACCGCTGCAACCCGGATAATTGAAAAACATTGCTTTTCCTGCGCTGTTGATAGGTATGCTTGTATATATATTTTTATTGCTGCTACATAAACTGCAATTGCTCCTTCCAAAATTAATATACGAATTTTCTAAGAAGTACGCCTCCGTATATTCACTGTGTTGTCGAACATTTTCCATTGCATCTATAAACTGTTCCGCAGTTGCCAATCCATACCTTGGAAGCTTTTCGTTAAACTGACAACATTTCTTTTGGATATTACTATGAAGCTTTGCCAAAGAATTTCTAGCCGACTTTTCAACAGCATCCGCTCTTTCAAAGAGAATTTTAATCTGTAATTTTGAATACTTTTCGTGATCCCGATAAAACATGCGTAAAATGTTTCTCAATTTACAAAGATCAGCCTGCATTTTTGCCATCTTCTTGTATTTCTGAATGTAATTTTTCCCTTTGTCCTTATGCGTTCTTCGGTAGAACCTCGCAGAGAATTTAATTTTTTCATTATAGCTTTTGTCACCCCAGTATCTACCCATTATTCTGGTAGCAACTTTTTTCTTATGTTTGTTTCGGTAATCTTCATCATTATCATACCGTTACTTGCTCTTTTGTCTAGCCTGCTCAATTGTTGCTTCTCTATAAAGTTTATCATTGTGATAACGCTCCTTGATCTTTTGTCTAGCCTGCTCAATTCTTGCTTCTCTGTAATTTTCATCATTTTGATGACGCTCTTTGATCTTTTGTTTGGCTGTGTCAATTTTTACTTCTCGATACACCTGGACGGTTGAATACCTTTGCTTTTGGTTTTTCTTATATTTGATGCGGTAATCTTCATCATTGTGATAACTCTCCTTGAACTTTTGCATGTCTATAATCTTCATCATTGTGATAACACATCTTGCTGTTTTGTTTGATTACTTCTCGATACGCCTGGTCGGTTGAATACCTTTGCTTTTTTCTTTTCAAGATACTATCTGTTGTTTGTGTAGTAGTGTTTTTTCAACTTGCGTATAGCTTGCTTCGATCTAACCATTATCCGGGTTGCATCTAATCAAGAATGAGAGAATTTACATCTTTGTCGTTCTTAAGTAGTAATTATGACGTCAGGGCGTAATGATTTTATTGGCGTCATGGCGCAATGATATTATTTCATGACGTCATCAGAAACAACAATATATTTTCGTGTTTTTCTATTCACGTCATAGCTCTAATATAAAACTATGATGACATTCATTATTTATCTAGTAGGGTTTCAGACAAGGTAGTTCTAATGATATACTTTTGTTTTGATCTGACTCTATTTTTAGGAGTTTTGTTATATTTCTTAGCATTAGACTGATCGTCTCTTACTAGGTTGCTAGCTACTGCTGCAACCCAAATTCACATATATATTTATTTATGAGAGGCAGCCTGGCCGAGTGGTCCAAGGCACTAGTGTTAGCCACCAGTCTCTTCGGAGGCGTGGGTTCAAATCTCACCGCTGGTATGCGATTATTATGTTTGAAAGACTGCAGTGTGAAAAGACATCGAAAATGCAGTTTTTGGTGGAAAAATTTATTCTCTTTTAGAAATAATTTATTTTAGTTACTATAGATTTTTAACCCAATTAATTTCCTTTAAAATGAGATATTGAACAACTATCTACGATGTTCCAGTGCCAAGCTATCTCTGGATACAAAGAAAAGAGAAAAAAAAAGAAAAAATATCCCGTTTAGGCAGAATGTTGTAGTAGCTGCCACTTTTCTTGATTTTCAAGCCAATATATTTCCCTTGCTGTTCAAGCCAAGGGACAGAAAGTTTCCTATACAGGGGTCTCGGACAAGGCGGTTCTAATGGTGTACTTTTTGTTTTGATCTGACTCCTCTGTTAGGAACTATGGGTTTTTATATTTCTTAACATTGGACGTGATCGTCTCTTACTAGGTTGCTAGCTACCGCTGCAACCCGGATCTAATCTATTATAGGCAAGAGTTCGCTCTTTATTATAAAAATTCGATAATCGAGCCCTTATGTTACCCGGATTAAAAAATTATTATCATATTTTATATGTAACTTTTATTTTATAAGTCTTCGATAGTCTAATGGTAAGTATGCCCACTTGTTACCTGGGAGAAGGGGGTTCGATTGCCCGTCGGGGAGAACTTTTAATATGTTGAATTAAAAGCACTATCTTTTCAATTTAAAATATAAAAAAGAATATTGTTTATTTACATTCTAGCTAAAATAATGAAAATAATATGAATGAACCACAGTGTTCAGTTTCTTTGGACTTGAGTTCGTTTTTTAACTATAAATACAAACAGGAAAAAGCCTACGGCTTTTTCTTCTTTTAAATAGTAAGAGACGAAACTCAAACAATCAAGTAGCTAACTAAGTCCAATGCATGGAATGGTTTGTTATTTTAGTGATCGTCTTTTAATGTAAATCGTCTCTTACTAGGTTGCTAGCTATCGCTGCAACCCGGAAATATAAATACTGTAATCTTAACTATAGTGAAGTTGCGTATGCAAGTTAGTATAGGGAAGAGTTCGATCTTTATTATACTCTGAACTAAAAGATAAAATAATATTTTTGTTGAAGAAATTGAACAAAACACAAAACTGATTTTAAATGTCCAAGGTATTTTTCTAGTTAGAATTTTAAAAATTATGTTATTGCTCCAACACCATAAATATTTTTGCAGTTTTCATACAAGCCTTAAAGATTCTGAACTGAAATCTAACAAAATTAAAAATTGAATTTCTTTTCTACAGACGTATGGCACAAAAGATACGCACTTTAGGAGTTAAGAAAAAAAGATTGGTTCAAGGAGACAATTATAACTTTGAAGTGAGACAAGAAATAAAAATTTTGTTGATTAAGCCGAATAAAAAACAAAACAAACTAAATTGAATTCAAGACTTTTAAACACGGTAAGACGTATATATTATTAATATAATACTGAACAAAAATTATTTGAAAAGAAATTTTAAGTCTTAGTGCCTTTTTTAATCATATAACATAACAAAAAATAGAAATAGAATCGCTTACTACAAAACAACTGCATTTGAGATGTCTTTTCATATTTTCCAAGATATAAAGTGATATTGACACGAGTCGCTCTCACTATACAGTTCGTTACCGTTAAGTTTGTATCTATTGTGTTAAGTTTGTATCCATAGTTGAGTTTGTATCTATTGTGCAGAAAATTTCTGTAGAAAAAAATTAATTCTTTACTTGATTTTAGTTTACAGTTCAGGAACGATAAGGCAATTATGTAAGTGCAAAAATATTTTTGGTGTCTGAGCAATAATATTAGCTCTTTAATTAAACTAGAAAAATACTTGAAAATTTTTGAATTGATTTTGTTTTTTATTCAGCTTAATCAACAAAATTTTTATTTCATGTCTCACTTCAAAGTTATAATTGTCTCCTTGAACCGATCTTTTTTTCTTAACTCCTAAAGTGCCATACGTCTCCATAAAGTGCCATAATGGACTTTACGCCTGCCTGCTTTTTCAGGCAGGCGTGGCATTTCTTTTAGGTAGTTAAGCGCAACTGCGGCTTGTTTATGGTTTCCAGATGCAAAGAAAATGAGAATCATCTCTTTTGTGGCATTTAAAAATGATCCCTAGTCCGCAGCTCTTTCAGCATAAAGATAGTCGTTTCCGGCACGGATAAGATCTAAATTGTTGATCCAGAGGCTATGATTCCCTATAGTAGATCTGGACTCGTTGTACTTTGAGAAAAGCGGAGCAATACTGTCCAACGCATCTCCTATCTGTTTACATGCTTCATAACTAGTTTCACTTTTGAAGCGTTCAATTGCATCAATCAGCTATGGCACTAAAACGAAGCAGCATGTTTCAAGCCAATTCTCCAATGCCTCCCACCAGAGTGCGTTCATTCCTTCGTAGACCTGGAAGTGAGCATGGAGTGCCTGGTACGGATTCTTTACTGAAAGGACCTTATTCATAATACCTTCCCTGAGAATTTCTGCCGCAGAAATAGCTTCTTCTAGTCCTCTTCCATCCATGAGAGATCCAACCGCCTTCAAATAGTTTATGAGCTCGTGAAAACTGCCCAATAAGAGAACTAGATTAGAGATTTTTTCGGGCTGGGACTTTCGAAGGCCTTAGCTTATTTCACAAACAGCTAGATTCTGACTGATGACCGTGTACTTCTTTCCAAGCTTCGCTGCTATATATCTCTTTTAGAAATAATTTATTTTAGTTAATAAGGATTTTTAACCCAATTAATTTCCTTTAAAATGAGCTATTGATCAACTCTCTACGATGTTCCAGTGCCAAGCTATCTGTGGAAAAGAAAGAAAAAAACAAAAAAAGCTTGGAGCTCTTCAACTATCACATAAAAAAAAGAGTATTGCATCAAATAGATAAGAAATTATTGTAAAAACAGAAAATTTCCGATTCGGGGACTTTGCCCCTCCTCTCTTGCGCCCAAATATTTCGTGGAATCAGTGAAGCAAAATTAATCCATTTTACGATTAAATTATCTCACTAAATCAAAAAAAAAACTCAACCCCCTTCTTTTCTCCAAAAGAAAATCCAAGAAATAGAAACGACTAAGATCATTTGTTTTGGCATCTGCAAAAGTCGTTTGCTACGTCATACTAAAGCTTAATAATTAAGCTACAGCAAATCATGAAAGCAGGGCCATTGTTGGATCTAGTGAGGGGCCATACACCCCCCCCCCCCTGATCTGGCTCCAAACATTCCCTGGACAAATTAAAGTTCGATTAGCAACTGACAATTAACTTAGTAACTAGAATGATTGAATAATTTTAAATAATCTTAGCACAATTCTGAAACATTGCAAGTTTTATCCCAAACTTGCATGTAACCCGAAACAGGAAAGATAATGAAAATAATTGTGAGGTTTAATGAGCCATAAACAAAATACTTTCTAATGAGAAGTTTTTCGTAATTTACAAGTTCGTGGTAGAATATGTACAAGAATAATATCAACAAGCATCACTTTATATTTTTATTATTCTACAAATACAATTTTTTTATGCTCTTCAATTTCTGAAAACTTACTAAGAATTTAACGAAAAACAGTTCTTAACAGATGTTTCGTATTTTCTTGGATAGGGTTATTCCACCAGTTATTAGGGGGAAAAAACAAAGGTCCTACATAAAATTTCGAAGGACATCTTTATGGCCCAAAAAAGAGTATAAAAGAGGAAAACTTCAAGAGAATATTTTTCCTTACCAAGAAGTAAAAAGTTTTCAACACTGATGGCACAATATCAATATCTAAAAGTACAGATTATTGTGAAACCTAATAGACAATCTGTGCTAAACTAATAGGTTGCCCCTTAATGGTATTCTCCCCTTAAGAGCGTCAACAAGTTCTGTTCTAGGTCTCTTCAATGCAGTTACTTGCCCTAATCTGACGATCGTAAGACAAGGCATTACAAATCGAATCATTGCCATTTCAAAATTATTTAAACACTTTATACATTCCGGTGTACATTATATATGAAGTTTATTTAATACTGATCGGACATTCTCCTGACTTTTCAAAATTTTCCCAGCACAGTAATCACAGACAAAGAATGAATCTATGACATCCTCTTTCCAACCTGTACATTGAATTAGTTGTTCTCTGTCATCTTTGGGTATGTCCTGTTGTAGGTGTTCTAAAATCGTGGCCATCATTACATCAAAACCTTTCTTATTTGAAAGGGATCTTAGACTCTTCAATTGGTATTTTGTCTTTATCTGCTCACAACTGTCACAATGCATTGTGGGGTATACATCCCTAATGTTAGCTACCTTATCAAGGCTCTCACCAAATAATTTTATTATTGTATTTTCATCCACAGAAACTCTAATATTGCTATCACCGTAAATGAAGTCTTGACTATTATTACGACAGAGTCTACTTGACACTTCTTCTATGTAATGACTTAGTTCCTTGTACGAGCCCTCGACTTTTAGTAGATTAATATGTTGTATAATCTTACATTTTGATACTGCCTTATATACGCTATTAATGAAACAGTTCAAGACAGGAAAATGTGGAGCTAGTGCCCTTAGAGAACGCAAATAGCTCTGACATCCCTCATTTGGGCTACAGTATAACGAATGCCCATGCTTTCTTGTGTCCCTGTAATTGATTTCACAATAATCCAAGCCGCCAAGGTAGAAATTAACCACTTTGTCAGTTGAAAATTTTAATGCCATATTATTTTCAAGGATATCAAAAAGAATTTGACATAATTCAATATCCGTCGGATAGAGCTTGCAGATATCAGGGTGACATTGCCAAGTAACCTGCTGCCCAATTTTTGGTTTTGAATGTTTACTCAGATTGTTATAGGTGACTTCAGCCATCATAATTTCCTTGTCAGATCTAGTTTTAGAGCATTTTTCAATAGTTGACTCGTACTTTTCAGGACAGTTTGTTCTACTACACAGAGAATTTTTTGCCAAATATTCAGTAGAACTAAACGAACTGTTTAAAACACAGTTAGAAATGCTTTTTTCTTGAGTCGGTGTTCCAGGAATTTGTTCTAAATCATTAGTCTTACAAACACATTTACTAATAACCCTAACAGGCTCGTTTTCGCCATAATTGAAAAACATTGCTTTTCCTTCGCTGTTGATAGGTATGCTTGTATATATATTTTTATTGCTGCTACATAAACTGCAATTGCTCCTTCCAAAATTAATATACGAATTTTCTAAGAAGTACGCCTCCGTATATTCACTGTGTTGTCGAACATTTTCCATTGCATCTATAAACTGTTCCGCAGTTGCCAATACATACCTTGGAAGCTTTTCGTTAAACTGACAACATTTCTTTTGGATATTACTATGAAGCTTTGCCAAGGAATTTCTAGCCAACTTTTCAACAGCATCCGCTCTTTCAAAGAGAATTTTAATCTGTAATTTTGAATACTTTTTGTGATCCCGATAAAACATGCGTAAAATGTTTCTCAATTTACAAAGATCAGCCTGCATTTTTGCCATCTTCTTGTATTTCTGAATGTAATTTTTCCCTTTGTCCTTATGCGTTCTTCGGTACAACCTCGCAGAGAATTTAATTTTTTCATTATAGATTTTGTCACCCCAGTAACGCTCCTTGATCTTTTGTTTGGCTGTCTCAATTTTTGCATGTCTATAATCTTCATCATTGTGATAACACATCTTGCTGTTTTGTTTTGCTCTCTCAATTATTACTTCTCGATACGCCTGGTCAGTTGAATACCTTTGTTTTGCTCTCTCAATTATTACTTCTCGATACGCCTGGTCGGTTGAATACCTTTGTTTTGCTCTCTCAATTTTTACTTCTCGATGCGCCTGGTCGGTTGAATACCTTTGCTTTTCTCTTTTCAAGATACTATCTCTGTTGTTTGTGTAGTACTGTTTTTTCAAATTGCGTATAGCTTGCTTCGATCTAACCATTATTCTAATCAAGAATGAGAGAATTTACATCTGTGTCGTTCTTAAGTAGTAATTATGACGTCACGGCGTAATGATTTTATTGACGTCAAGGCACAATGATATTATTTAATGACGTCATCAGAAACAACAATATAATTTCGTGTTTTTCTATTCACGTCATAGCTCTAATATAAAGCTACGACATTCATTATTTATCTAGTAGGGTTTCAGACAAGGTAGTTCTAATGATGTACTTTTGTTTTGATCTTACTCTATTTTTAGGAGTTTTGTTATATTTCTTAGCATGGGACTGATCGTCTCTTACTAGGTTGCTAGCTACTGCTGCAACCCAAATTCACATATATATTTATTTATGAGAGGCAGCCTGGCCGAGTGGTCCAAGACACTGGTGTTAGCCACCAGTCTCTTCGGAGGCGTGGGTTCAAATCTTACCGCTGGTATACGATTATGTTTGAAAGACTGCAGTGTGAAAAGACATCAAAAATGTAGTTTTTGGTGGAAAAATTTATTCTCTTTTAGAAATAATTTATTTTAGGTACTATAGATTTCTAACGCAATTAATTTCCTTTAAAATGAGCTATTGAACAACCCTCTACGATGTTCCAGTGCCAAGCTATCGGTGGAAAAGAAAAAAAAAGAAAAGAGAAAAAAATATCCCGTTTGGGGAGAATAACGTGGTTAAAGTCAATTTTCTTGATTTTCAAGCCAATATATTTCCCTTGCTGTTCAAGCCAAGGGACAGAAAGTTTCCTATACAGGGGTTTCGGACAAGGCGGTTCTAATGGTGTACTTTTTGTTTTGATCTGACTCCTTTGTTAGGAACTATGGGTTTTTATATTTCTTAACATTGGACGTGATCGTCTCTTACTAGGTTGCTAGCTATCGCTGCAACCCGGAAAAAAACACATTGTGCCCATATCGTTCTTTACTCAGGCAGTGCTAGCGCACTGCCTATGATAATAAACTGATTACACACAGGAAAAAGCCTATGGCTTTTTTCTTCTTTTAAATAGTAAGAGACGAGTCTCAAATAATCAAGTAGCTAGCTAATTCCAAAGGTATGCAATTTTTGTTATTCCAATGATCGTTTTTTATTGTAACTAGGTTTCAGCCATCTCTAAAGCCATGATACTATTGGAAATTACATAATCCCTATTTATGTTTTAGTTAACATGGGCAAGGTGTCGTTCTTTATTCTATTAAGCCAAAAAAGAAAATTTTGGTTCCAGGAATTTCGGTTACTATTGAGACAAGTAGCTATTATTACTATAGAGTTCATTACATGGACTGTTTTATTGCTTCAAAATTCAAATATCTTTGAAAAGACTGCAGTATGAAAATACATCAAAAATGCAATTTTTTTGACAAAATTGATTCTACTTTAAAAAGTATTTTATTTTTAAATACAAAAGTGACTAGATGTTGCAATTTCCTTTAAAATGAGCTATTATACAGCTCTCTATGATTTTCCAGTGCCCAGCTAGCTGAGCAGAAAGAAAAAGCGGAAAGAAAAAAATATCCCGTTTGTGGAGAATAACGTGGTAAAAGTCAATTTTCTTGATTTTCAAGCCAATATATTTTCTTTGTTATTCAAGCCAAAGGGAGGTAAGTTTCCTTTATAGAGGATTCGGACAAGGCGGTTCTAATGGTGTACTTTTTGTTTTGATCTGACTCTTTTTTAGGAGTTGGGGGGTTTTATATTTCTTAACATTGGAGGTGATCGTCTCTTACTAGGTTGCTAGCTACCGCTGCAACCCGGAACTATGGACTAAAGTTCGTTCTTTAATGTAAAAATTCGATGATCGAGCCTTTATGTAACCCGGATTAAAAAATTATTATCAAATCTTATATGTAACTTTTATTTTATAAGTGTTCGATAGTCTAATGGTAAGTATGCCCACTTGTTACCTGAGAGAAGTGGGTTCGATTCCCCGTCGGGGAGAACTTTTAATATGTTGAATTAAAAGCACTATCTTTTCAATTTAAAATTTAAAAAAGAAACTTGTTTATTTACATTCCAGCTAAAACAATGAAGATAGTATGAATGAACCACAGTGTTCAGTTTCTTTGGACTTGAGTTTTTTTTTTTCAGTGATCGTCTTTTAATGTAATAACCCCATTAATTTCCTTCAAAATGAGCCATTGAACAACTCTCTACGATGTTTCAGTGCCATGCTATATGTTGAATTACTAACCTATACTATAATTAAGTGGCGTGTACAATTTAGTAAAGGCAAGAGGTCGTTGTTTATTATATTTTATTTTATAAGTCTTCGATAGTCTAATGGTAAGTATGCCCACTTGTTACCTGGGAGAAGGGGTTTCGATTCCCCGTCGGGGAGAACTTTTAATATGTTGAATTAAAAGCACTATCTTTTCAATTTAAAATTTAAAAAAGAAACTTGTTTATTTACATTCTAGCTAAAATAATGAAGATAATATGAATGAACCACAGTGTTCAGTTTCTTTGGACTTGAGTTCGTTTTTTAACTTTAAATACAAACAGGAAAAAGCATACGGCTTTTTCTTCTTTTAAATAGTAAGAGACGAAACTCAAACAATCAAGTAGCTAACTAAGTCCAATGTATGGAATGGTTTGTTATTTCAGTGATCGTCTTTTAATGTAAAAATATAAATACTGTAATCTTAACTATAGTGAAGTTGCGTATGCAAGTTAGTATAGGGAAGAGTTTGATCTTTATATTCAATTCTCAGATCTATTAGTGCAGTCCAAACATTCTTGTTGTAAGTAGGCTGACCATTGACAATGACTACAAAACTATCAATGTTAAGAAGTTTTTCAGGCTGAATATCTGCATTTGCTTGCACATCAACAGGTAGATATACTATTCTCCCCTTAAGAGCGTCAACAAGTTCTGTTCTAGGTCTCTTCAATGCAGTTACTTGCCCTAATCTGACGATCGTAAGACAAGGCATTACAAATAGAATCATTGCCATTTCAAAATTATTTAAAAAATTTATAAATTCCAGTGTACAGTCTATATGTAGGTTATCTAATACTGATCTGACATTTTCCTGACTTTTCAACATTTTCCCAGCACAGTAATCACAGACAAAGAATGAATCTATGACATCCTCTTTCCAACCTGTACATTGAATTAGTTCTTCTCTGTCATCTTTGGGTATGTCCTGTTGTAGGTGTTCTAAAATCGTGGCCATCATTACATCAAAACCTTTCTTATTTGAAAGGGATCTTAGACTCTTCAATTGGTATTTTGTCTTTATCTGCTCACAACTGTCACAATGCATTGTGGGGTATACATCCCTAATGTTAGCTACCTTATCAAGGCTCTCACCAAATAATTTTATTATTGTATTTTCATCCACAGAAACTCTAATATTGCTATCACCGTAAATGAAGTCTTGACTATTATTACGACAGAGTCTACTTGACACTTCTTCTATGTAATGACTTAGTTCCTTGTACGAGCCCTCGACTTTTAGTAGATTAATATGTTGTATAATCTTACATTTTGATACTGCCTTATATACGCTATTAATGAAACAGTTCAAGACAGGAAAATGTGGAGCTAGTGCCCTTAGAGAACGCAAATAGCTCTGACATCCCTCATTTGGGCTACAGTATAACGAATGCCCATGCTTTCTTGTGTCCCTGTAATTGATTTCACAATAATCCAAGCCGCCAAGGTAGAAATTAACCACTTTGTCAGTTGAAAATTTTAATGCTATATTGTTTTCAAGGATATCAAAAAGAATTTGACATAATTCAATATCCGTCGGATAGAGCTTGCAGATATCAGGGTGACATTGCCAAGTAACCTGCTGCCCAATTTTTGGTTTTGAATGTTTACTCAGATTGTTATAGGTGACTTCAGCCATCATAATTTCCTTGTCAGATCTAGTTTTAGAGCATTTTTCAATAGTTGTCTCGTACTTTTCAGGACAGTTTGTTCTACTACACAGAGAATTTTTTGCCAAATATTCAGTAGAACTAAACGAACTGTTTAAAACACAGTTAGAAATGCTTTTTTCTTGAGTCGGTGTTCCAGGAATTTGTTCTAAATCATTAGTCTTACAAACACATTTACTAATAACCCTAACAGGCTCGTTTTCGCCATAATTGAAAAACATTGCTTTTCCTTCGCTGTTGATAGGTATGCTTGTATATATATTTTTATTGCTGCTACATAAACTGCAATTGCTCCTTCCAAAATTAATATACGAATTTTCTAAGAAGTACGCCTCCGTATATTCACTGTGTTGTCGAACATTTTCCATTGCATCTATAAACTGTTCCACAGTTGCCAATCCACACCTTGGAAGCTTTTCGTTAAACTGACAACATTTCTTTTGGATATTGCTATGAAGCTTTGCCAAAGCATTTCTAGCCGACTTTTCAACAGCATCCGCTCTTTCAAAGAGAATTTTAATCTGTAATTTCGAATACTTTTCGTGATCCCGATAAAACATGCGTAAAATGTTTCTCAATTTACAAAGATCAGCCTGCATTTTTGCCATCTTCTTGTATTTCTGAATGTAATTTTTCCCTTTGTCCTTATGAGTTCTTCGGTACAACCTCGCAGAGAATTTAATTTTTTCATTATAGCTTTTGTCACCCCAGTATCTACCCATTATTCTGGTAGCAACTTTTTTCTTATGTTTGTTTCGGTAATCTATATCGTTATCATACCGTTCCTTGCTCTTTTGTTTCGCTGTCTCAATTTTCCCTTCTCGATACCCCTGATCCGTAAGATACCTCTGTTTTGCTCTGTCATATTTCATTTTCTTAAATCCTGGATCACAAGACATCTTAGTAGCAATCCTTACGCGTGCTCGAGCTTTATTGCGTTCGGTGGCATTTTTATCTCTTTTAAATAAACTTTTCTGATATTTCAGGATGTTAGCTTTATTTTTTGTGTAGTAAAGTTTTCTATTAGTAGAAATTTGGATTGTTCTATTTTGATATTGTTTTTGGTTATTCTTTCTTTTTTTCCACTCGCGTGAGACCATATTTTTTCAAGGTTTAAAATTATTAAGCACACAAAATCCCGTGTCGAGTATCTAAAACCTAGCATAAAACAAAACTAATTTTAAAATTTTCAGGTATTTATCTTGTTTGAATTACAAAATTAGTATTATTGGTTAGACACCATAAATATTTTTGCAGTTTACATAATAAGTTTAGTGATTCTGGACTGAAAACTAAAATAATTGCAATTATGAGACAATAATATGGAATGTACTTTACGGGTTACAAACCAAAAAAAGTTTGGTTCCAGGATACAATAATAAATTTGAACTGAGATGAAAAAAAAATTTCTTCCAGGAGACAAAAAGCAAAACTAATTTTAGAATTTTCATGTATTTTTGTTGTTTAAATTAAAAAATTACTATTACTGATTAAGCATCATAAATATTTTTGCAGTTTACATAATAATTTTAGCGATTAAGCCAAAAAAGAAAATTTTGGTTCCAGGAGTTTCGGTTACTATTGAGACAAGTAGCTATTATTACTATAGAGTTCATTACATGGACTGTTTTATTGCTTCAAAATTCAAATATCTTTGAAAAGACTGCAGTATGAAAATACATCAAAAATGCAATTTTTTTGACAAAATTGATTCTACTTTAAAAAGTATTTTATTTTTAAATACAAAAGTGACTAGATGTTGCAATTTCCTTTAAAATGAGCTATTATACAGCTCTCTATGATTTTCCAGTGCCCAGCTAGCTGAGCAGAAAAAAAAGCGGAAAGAAAAAAATATCCCGTTTGTGGAGAATAACGTGGTAAAAGTCAATTTTCTTGATTTTCAAGCCAATATATTTTCTTTGTTATTCAAGCCAAAGGGCGGTAAGTTTCCTTTATAGAGGATTCGGACAAGGAGGTTCTAATGGTGTACTTTTTGTTTTGATCTGACTCTGTTTTTAGGAGTTGTGGGGTTTTATATTTCTTGACATTGGAGGTGATCGTCTCTTACTAGGTTTCTAGCTACCGCTGCAACCCGGATTACATGCTGTTGTTTGTTATTTACTAATTGTCAGATCGATCCTTTATGTATTTGATCTGACTCTTTTTTTAAGAACTATGGGTTTTTATATTTCTTAACATTGGACGTGATCGTCTCTTACTAGGTTGCTAGCTACCGCTGCAACCCGGATATACTACTTTTAATTAATATTTCAGTTACTATGAGCAAGCGTTCGTTCTTTATTATAATCAGTCCTTTATGTAAACCTTACTAACCTATACTATAGTTCAGTGGTCTATAATTTAGCATAGGCAAGAGGTCGTTCTTTATTATAACTTTTTCTTCTTTTAAATAGTAAGAGACGAGTCTCAAATAATCAAGTAGCTAGCTAAGTCCAAAGGTATGCAATTTTTTGTTATTCCAATGATCGTTTTTTATTGTAACTAGGTTTCAGCCATCTCTACAGCCATGATACTATTGGAAATTACATAATCCCTATTTATGTTTCAGTTAACATGGGCAAGGTGTCGTTCTTTATTGTAATTT
This sequence comes from Artemia sp. Qi Xiang Cuo, assembly GCF_049724085.1. Lineage (NCBI taxonomy): Eukaryota > Metazoa > Arthropoda > Branchiopoda > Anostraca > Artemiidae > Artemia > Artemia sp. Qi Xiang Cuo. Next base: position 100,916,370 of record NC_142794.1, on the reverse strand, counting down.
TCAAGTTACTATCTCTGTTGTTTGTGTAGTACTCTTTCTTCAACTTGCGTATAGCCTGCTTTGATCTAACCATTATTCTAATCAAGAATGAGAGAATTTTCAGTTTTGACTTTCCTTATATACTAATTATGACGTCACTCTATTCACGTCATAGCTCTAATATAAAACTATGATGACGTTCATTATTTATCTAGTAGGGTTTCAGACAAGGTATTTCTAATGATGTACTTTTGTTTTGATCTGACTCTATTTTTAGGAGTTTTGGGTTTTTATATTTCTTAGCATTGGACTGATCGTTTCTTACTAGGTTGCTAGCTACTGCTGCAACCCAAATTCACATATATATTTATTTATGAGAGGCAGCCTGGCCGAGTGGTCCAAGGCACTGGTGTTAGCCACCAGTCTCTTCAGAGGCGTGGGTTCGATTCTTACCGCTGGTATACGATTATATTTGAAAGACTGCAGTGTGAAAAGACATCAAAATGCAGTTTTTGGTGGAAAAATTTATTCTCTTTTAGAAATAATTTATTTTAGTTACTATAGATTTTTAACCCAATTAATTTCCTTTAAAATGAGCTATTGAACAACCCTCTACGATGTTCCAGTGCCAAGCTATCTCTGGATACAAAAAAGAAAAAAAAAAGAAAAAAAGAAAAAAATATCCCGTTTAGGCAGAATGTTGTAGTATCTGCCACTTTTCTTGATTTTAAAGCCAATATATTTCACTTGCTGTTCAAGCCAAGGGACAGAAATTTTACTATGCAGGGGTTTAGGACAAGGCGGTTCTAATGGTGTACTTTTTGTTTTGATCTGACTCTTTTTAAGAACTATGGGTTTTTATATTTCTTAACATTGGACGTGATCGTCTCTTACTAGGTTGCTAGCTACCGCTGCAACCCGGATATCTTTGAAAAGACTGCAGTATGGAAAGACATCAAAAATGCAGTTTTTGGTGGAAAAATTTATTCTCTTTTAGAAATAATTTATTTTAGTTACTATAGATTTTTAATCCAATTAATTTCCTTTAAAATGAGCCATTGAACAACTATCTACAATGTTCCAGTGCAAAGCTATCTCTGGAAAAGAAAGAAAAAAAGAAAAAAATATCCCGTTTAGGCAGAATGTTGTAGTAGCTGTCACTTTTCTTGATTTTCAAGCCAATATATTTCCCTTGCTGTTCAAGCCAAAGGGCGGTAAGTTTCCTTTCAAGGGGTTTTGGACAAGGCGGTTCTAATGGTGTACTTTTTTGTTTTGATCTGACTCTTTTTTTAGGACTATATGGGTTTTTATATTTCTTAACATTGGACGTGATCGTCTCTTACTAGGTTGCTAGCTACCGCTGCAACCCGGAAAAAGCTAGTATAAGCAAGGAATAGTTCATCATTATAATGACGTCATATACACAATAGACCTCTTTTTCTTTTCCCTGTTGCATCAGCTACTATGAGATAGACTTCGGTTCTTACTGGAATTCGAACATTTGAACCTTTTATAATTTATAATGATGTATAATATAAATACTGTAATCTTAACTATAGTGAAGTTGCGTATGCAAGTTAGTATAGGGAAGAGTTCGATCCTTATTATAATCTTTATGTAATCTTACTTGGAATAGCAAAACACGATGCTTGTTCTATCTTAGCTTTTAGTTACTATGTGCTGTGGTTTGTTCTTTACTAGGTTTCAGCTATACCTGATGAAACTTACATAGTGCCCATTTATAAAGAATTATCAATACCCATTTATCTTTTAGACTGTTATTCCTTATTATTAAAATTCTATGACTTTTAGGGGGTGTTAATCCCTTTTTTGAAAATAAGGCATATATTCTCAGGCTCGTAACTTTTGATTGATATGAAAAAACCTTATGAAAATTATAGATTTAAAATCAAATTAAAAATCTAATTCTTTTGATGTATCTATTGATATTAAAAATCCGTTTTTTAAGATTTTCGGTTACTATAGAGAAGAGTCGCTCTTACTATACAATCTTTGAAAAGACTGCAGTATGAAAATACATCAAAAATGCAATTTTTTTGACAAAATTGATTCTACTTTAAAAAGTATTTTATTTTTAATTAAAAAAGTGACTAGATGTTGCAATTTCCTTTAAAATGAGCTATTATACAGCTCTCTATGATTTTCCAGTGCCCAGCTAGTTAAGGAGGAAAATCAAGCGGAAAGAAAAAAATATCACGTTTGTGGAGAATAACGTGGTTAAAGTCAATTTTCTTGATTTTCAAGCCAATATATTGACTTTGTTATTCAAGCCAAAGAGTGATAAGTTTCCTTAATAGGGGGTTTGGACAAGGTGGTTCTAATGGTGTAATTTTTGTTTTGATCTGACTGTTTTCTCAGGAGTTAGGGGTTTTTATATTTCTTAACATTGGACATGATCGTCTCTTACTAGGTTGCTAGCTACCGCTGCAAACTGGATTGCTAGCTACCGCTCCAACCCGGATAATGTTATTTCAATGATCGTCCTTTAATGTAATCTTCGGTACAACCTCGCAGAGAATTTAATTTTTTCATTATAGCTTTTGTCACCCCAGTATCTACCCATTATTCTGGTAGCAACTTTTTTCTTATGTTTGTTTCGGTAATCTATATAGTTATCATAACGTTACTTGCTCTTTTGTTTATCTGTCTCAATTTTACATTCTCGATAACCCTGATCAGTAAGATACCTCTGTTTTGCTCTGTCATATTTCATTTTCTTAAATCCTGGATCACAAGACATCTTAGTAGCAATCCTTACGCGTGCTCGAGCTTTATTGCGTTTGGTGGCATTTTTATCTCTTTTAAATAAACTTTTCTTATATTTCAGGATGTTAGCTTTATTTTTTGTGTAGTAAAGTTTTCTATTAGTAGAAATTTGGATTGTTCTATTTTGATATTGTTTTTGGTTATTCTTTCTTTTTTTCCACTCGCGTGAGACCATATTTTTTCAAGATTTAAAATTATTAAGCACACAAAATCCCGTGTCGAGTATCTAAAACCTAGCATAAAACAAAACTAATTTTAAAATTTTCAGGTATTTATCTTGTTTGAATTACAAAATTAGTATTATTGGTTAGACACCATAAATATTTTTGCAGTTTAAATAATAAGTTTAGTGATTCTGGACTGAAAACTAAAATAATTGCAATTATGAGACAATAATATGGAGATATGTACTTTACGGGTTACAGGATACAATAATAAATTTGAACTGAGATGAAAAAAAAATTTCTTCCAGGAGACAAAAAGCAAAACTAATTTTATAATTTTCATGTATTTTTGTTGTTTAAATTAAAAAATTACTATTACTGATTAGGCATCATAAATATTTTTGCAGTTTACATAATAATTTTAGCGATTAAGCCAAAAAAGAAAATTTTGGTTCCAGGAGTTTCGGTTACTATTGAGACAAGTAGCTATTATTACTATAGAGTTCATTACATGGACTGTTTTATTGCTTCAAAATTCAAATATCTTTGAAAAGACTGCAGTATGAAAATACATCAAAAATGCAATTTTTTTGACAAAATTGATTCTACTTTAAAAAGTATTTTATTTTTAAATACAAAAGTGACTAGATGTTGCAATTTCCTTTAAAATGAGCTATTATACAGCTCTCTATGATTTTCCAGTGCCCAGCTAGCTGAGCAGAAAGAAAAAGCGGAAAGAAAAAAATATCCCGTTTGTGGAGAATAACGTGGTAAAAGTCAATTTTCTTGATTTTCAAGCCAATATATTTTCTTTGTTATTCAAGCCAAAGGGCGGTAAGTTTCCTTTATAGGGGTTTCGGACAAGGCGGTTCTAATGGTGTACTTTTTGTTTTGATCTGACTCTTTTTTTAGGAGTTGGGGGTTTTATATTTCTTAACATTGGACGTGATCGTCTCTTACTAGGATGCTAGCTACCGCTGCAACTCGGATATATGGACTAAGGTTCGTTCTTTCATGTAAAACTAGCAAAACATTTTTTAAGCCTGATGATGATTTAACTTATGTGTCAAAAGTAAGGTTGCAAGTCGACGATTTTGTTTTGGCCTTATTATAATTGGTATGGTGAAATAATAATACGCATATGGCTCTTAAATCATACTTCTTTATGGTTCAATATGGTCTAGTGGCTAGGATAGTTAACTTTCACTTAACAGGCTCGGGTTCAATTCCCGGGGTGGGAAAATTTTTAACTCTATAATCTTCGAACATTTGAACCTTTTATAATTTATAATGATGCATAATATAAATACTGTAATCTTAACTATAGTGAAGTTGCGTATGCAAGTTAGTATAGGGAAGAGTTCGATCTTTATTATAACGATTCCCGGTGTGGGAAAATTTTTAACTCTAATCTTCGAACATTTGAACCTTTTATAATTTATAATGATGTATAATATAAATACTGTAATCTTAAGTATAGTGAAGTTGCGTATGCAAGTTAGTATAGGGAAGAGTTCGTTCTTTATTATAACTAATGGTGTACTTTTTGTTTTGATCTGACTCTTTTTTTAAGAACTATGGGTTTTTATATTTCTTAACATTGGACGTGATCGTCTCTTACTAGGTTGCTAGCTACCGCTGCAACCCGGATTATATACTAATTATGACGTCACTCTATTCACGTCATAGCTCTAATATAAAACTATGATGACGTTCATTATTTATCTAGTAGGGTTTCAGACAAGGTATTTCTAATGATGTACTTTTGTTTTGATCTGACTCTATTTTTAGGAGTTTTGGGTTTTTATATTTCTTAGCATTGGACTGATCGTCTCTTACTAGGTTGCTAGCTACCGCTGCAACCCAAATTCATATATATATTTATTTATGAGAGGCAGCCTGGCCGAGTGGTCCAAGGCACTGGTGTTAGCCACCAGTCTCTTCAGAGGCGTGGGTTCAATTCTTACCGCTGGTATACGATTATGTTTGAAAGACTGCAGTGTGAAAAGACATCAAAATGCAGTTTTTGGTGGAAAAATTTATTCTCTTTTAGAAATAATTTATTTTAGTTACTATAGATTTTTAACCCAATTAATTTCCTTTAAAATGAGCTATTGAACAACCCTCTACGATGTTCCAGTGCCAAGCTATCTCTGGATACAAAAAAAGAAAAAAAAAAATAAAAAAAAGAAAAAAATATCCCGTTTAGGCAGAATGTTGTAGTAGCTGCCACATTTCTTGATTTTCAAGCCAATATATTTCCCTTGCTGTTCAAGCCAAGGGACAGAAATTTTACTATGCAGGGGTTTCGGACAAGGCGGTTCTAATGGTGTACTTTTTGTTTTGATCTGACTCTTTTTTTAAGAACTATGGGTTTTTATATTTCTTAACATTGGACGTGAAATCTTACTAGGTTGCTAGCTACCGCTGCAACCCGGATAACTGGTATACGATTATGTTTGAAAGACTGCAGTGTGTAAAGACATCAAAAATGCAGTTTTTGGTGGAAAAATTTATTCTCTTTTAGAAATAATTTATTTTAGTTACTATAGATTTTTAACCCAATTAATTTCCTTTAAAATGAGCTATTGAAAAACCCTCTACGATGTTCCAGTGCCAAGCTATCTGTGGAAAAGAAAAAAAAGAAAAAAATATCCCGTTTGGGGAGAATAACGTGGTTAAAGTCAATTTTCTTGATTTTCAAGCCAATATATTTCCCTTGCTGTTCAAGCCAAGGGACAGAAAGTTTCCTATACAGGGGTTTCGGACAAGGCGGTTCTAATGGTGTACTTTTTGTTTTGATCTGACTCCTTTGTTAGGAACTATGGGTTTTTATATTTCTTAACATTGGACGTGATCGTCTCTTACTAGGTTGCTAGCTACTGCTGCACCCCGGATTTCAAGATACTATCTCTGTTGTTTGTGTAGTACTGTTTTTTCAAATTGCGAATAGCTTGCTTCGATCTAACCATTATTCTAATCAAGAATGAGAGAATTTACATCTTTGTCGTTCTTAAGTAGTAATTATGACGTCACGGTGTAATGATTTTATTGACGTCATGGCGCAATATTATTTCATGACGTCATCAGAAACAACAATATAATTTCGTGTTTTTCTATTCACGTCATAGCTCTAATATAAAGCTATGACGACATTCATTATTTATCTAGTAGGGTTTCAGACAAGGTAGTTCTAATGATGTACTTTTGTTTTCATCTTACTCTATTTTTAGGAGTTTTGGGTTTTTATATTTCTTAGCATGGGACTGATCGTCTCTTACTAGGTTGCTAGCTACTGCTGCAACCCAAATTATAAGAGGCAGCCTGGCCGAGTGGTCCAAGACACTGGTGTTAGCCACCAGTCTCTTCGGAGGCGTGGGTTCAAATCTTACCGCTGGTATACGATTATGTTTGAAAGACTGCAGTGTGAAAAGACATCAAAAATGCAGTTTTTGGTTGAAAAATTTATTCGTTTTTAGAAATAATTTATTTTAGTTACTATAGATTTTTAACCCAATTAATTTCCTTTAAAATGAGCTATTGAACAACCCTCTACGATGTTCCAGTGCCAAGCTATCTGTGGAAAAGAAAAAAGAAAAGAGAAAAAAATACCAAAGTTAAATTACCTTAGGGCCAGAGTTTATCTCCCCTATAAAGGGAGAATAAAGGCATCTACAACAACACCACTTCAATACCATAAAATACACCTCACCACACATTTCCATTGGAGTGCAAGATGCGGTCCTCATCCATGGGGCCCGGGTACCATTCGAGGGAAATCAGGGTTTATGGGGGGCGGGGCCTCCCCCGGAAAACCTGAGAAAAATACAAACCTAAACATATTCTAAACTGCCTCAAAACATATTTTGTGAAAGTATTTTATAATGGATACCGAACATAAAACGGTAAAAAAGAAAAGGAGGCGTGGGCCTGACCTAAGTCTTCAACAGCATATTTATATTCAAGCGGCAACGAAGAAAAGTTACAATTTACCAAAGATGCTACTCATTTAATAATAATAATAAAAAAAAACAATGGACAATACATAATGAACAATACAAACCGATATAATAAACATAAAATCAAGTTGGCAGTCCTGCTTTCGCGTCTATCCAGTATTGAGAGTCACCGGCAGATTTTCAACACCCGGCGTGCATGGCGCGTATCTATATTTGTACATCTACTTTACCCTATTGAACTTTAAACAAAACTAGTGCTATCATGATTTTTGCCATATCGACGTTAATTCAATGAAGAGTTAATTCAAAATGTACCTCTTAACGTAGTCTAATTTTAGGTTTTGATAAAAAAAAAGAAGAAACTGGCATCACATAAACAGTTTTTCTCAGATAGTCATTTTCAGTATCACTTAATAAATTATAATATTTTTCGAATTATTGGAGGGACGAATACCCCCCCCCCTCGAAAAACCCTTATGCTGGCTTTGAGCACAGCTTAGGACAAGTCTTTTTTCGTGTAATTTTCTTCCCTCTGATATTTCACGTAAGAAGTCCTTCCCATATTGTTTAAATCTGCTTACAAGTTTAAAAAAAAAAAAAAATAGAGTAAAAATTTCGTTTTTGATTTTTGTCCGTAATTTTTACCACTTCTCTTTTATGTATTGATCTATTTTATATTAAGTGTTGAATTCCCGCATTTGTATTGTTGTTGTAGTGATTAAGCCTACAAGCTCAGCTTTTGGGGCTGCAATATCCGCCATATATGTTCTCTTTCGTTTTACTCTTTCGTTTTTGTTGCACATCGTTGCAATAGAGTTAGATTTTATAGTATTAAATATATGAATTGAATTGGTAAACTTTCCCACTTTGTTCTTCATATCTTGTAGTTATGAATCAAAAAGGAAAAAACATTTGAGCGGTTTTCATACTATAAGTTAATTTTCAAAGTAAATTCGTTGAGTTACGTTGGATTAAGTGTAGAACTGAATATAAACTTACGTAACCTAAAACACCATATAGAGCACAAGTCTACGTGGTACTGCGTATGACACGAAAAAAATCGGCTTTGTAAGATTACATAGCGTAAAGTCTTAAGATGTGCTAGTGTGACTGGTTCCATAGTGTAGTGTGAAAGCACCATTAGAGATAAAAAAAAACAAAAATACTTACGTTGTTGCAGGGAACTACAATATAGGCCTGGCTTGTACTTGAATAGACTATTGAACAACAAAAACTGTAGAAATACCCTGGCCTGAAATAGAATGGTAAATATGAACAAAGCTACATCCAAGAATTATATTATTGATCTAAAAAGTCAGTTGATCTGAACGAAAAGAAACACTGGCTTCTCAAGGTTGACTCTAAGTGAATGAAAAAATCAGTAATTAATACTTCAGAATTAATGCAAATATTCAGAATCTACTCGTGAGGTAGATTCCTAAATATGCGGATAATGAAATTGCGGAGCTGCGGATACTGTTAGCGGTGAGGATACTTTAGAAATTATGTGTTTTTGTTCTTTTTTGGAGACAACGAGAGAATAAACGTTAAAAAACAAAACCAAATAAAAATGTTGGAATAAAAAGACCAGAAAGGAATTAAGTTTGAGGTATCTCTTATTAATGCTCAATTTTAGAAATCTACTCTCTCAATTAGGCAGTAGATTACGTCTTAGTTAGGCAGGGCCCTAAATTTGGCTCTGCTACCTAAATTAGGGTCCGGGGAACATGTTTAAATGTATTTCCTAAATTAGAGAGCACATTTTCACGTTCCAACCTACATTACTATGCTCCAGGGCACTGACTTCTCTTGGACTTGGACTTGAAGCTGACTTCTCAAGCTTCTACTGACACGAGTTGTTGTCAACTTACTTGTGTCGATAAATTTTTAAGCTATATGCTGATAGTAGTCGAGCTGCATTTGGAATTCAAGTCACGCAATAAAGCTATCTGAAAGTGGGGTGTGCATTTTATCAGGCACAAACGACCGAGCAATATGGCTATCCAAATAGACTACTACTACTAACAACTCACCGCAGCACCAAGCCACCTAAGGCCAACGCAGCTACGCGCACTCAACCTCCATCCCAATTACCTGAATAGACCAATCCACAAATTCGCAATCTAGCCGTCGTTTTCAAGAAAAATCATAAGCAGTTGAGAAATTTAGCTAGAAATTACTTGGAAAAATTCCAATTGATATTCGAAAATGATTAAATTGAATGTTACTAAAGATTATTTATTTATTTTTTTGCAGAATACCTGTCAAATTATTGAATTACCATGAATGCTGGTAGACTAATATCATTATCAAATTTTAGAGCACAGTTTGAAGAATTATGATTCTTCTTTAAGGTTAACGTAAACTTCCACTCGATTTGCTGAAACGGTTATTCCACAAGGTACATCGACTCAAATAAAAATTCGTTAAGTCTTTCAAGAAAATATTTCAAAATAAATGGATTCGCGAACTCTGTGCAATAGCGTAGACAGATCTAATTTAGTGAGTTACGTTTTAGTTGTGGTATTAAAAGGACAGATACCTAAATAAGTCTTTTCACTTTATCCTAAGTTAAGAAAATGAGTAGTTAATGATAAATTTTTATTTTTCATACCATAGTTATGCTAATATATGCGACTTCAAAGAGTCATGATGAGATCCTGAGTTAGAAAAAATTACCAATCAAAATAAAACTTTATCATGCCCCAATGAGTATTTTCTGAAAATGGAGCAATACACATAAACAACAAGCTTTATATAAATATTTGGTATCAAATTAAAAAAAAAAGAAAATGAATAACAAATCCGCAAAAAATAAGCTGGAAATAGATGGCCCCAAATAACTTAATAAAGTGTAGCTTTCCTTTAAGGTCTTTGGGAATCAACAGACTGATTGTTTGAATTTTACGGCCGAAAAGGCCTAAATTGGTTTTGCTTACATATTTTTACAGTTCAATATCGCAATACTGATAAACATTTTGTATTCCCGTAGAAACCCAATAATTTAAAAACCACCAAAAATATCATCTGAGAGTCCGGTTTTCAGGCATAAATAGTCTGAGATCAGGCATAATAACCCAAAATTAATTTATTTTGTTGCCCTTGATCATTTACAGATTTTGCCTCATTTGAAGCTTGAAAATTTCTCAAGAAATTCCAAAAGATGTTTTTAATAGTGAAAGGCTCTTACAGCCTTTAAGGTTCTCTCAACAACCTTAAAGGGGATTTTGAAAAAAAAACTGAGGGGAATTGACAATAAACAATATAAATTTACAGCGGAACCGGGATATTATACTTGAGCTTAAAGCCAAAATTTTACAAGAGTGTCAAAACATAAACGATCCAACAGTTGACATATAAGCTAATGTATTTAGTTGACATACATAAGCCAATATTTAGTGCTTTTGTTATGCAACCGACACGTTACTGGCCTATCTCTATACCCTTATATCCCCAAGATATTATAATTGCTTTCAATTTTCCAGTCTTGCAGCTTTTTATCAGATTGCTTAAACATTTCTACTACTACTACTGACAACTCAGTGCAGCACCAAGTCACTTGAGGCCAGAAGAGCCACGCACGCTCCTCCTCCATCCAAATCTATTCACACCCTCCCTCTTTTAACCCTCACAAAAAGTTTCCATTTCCCTTAAACCTTTCTTTACGATATCCTCCCACTCTATTCGGGAATGATCTGCTTTTCGTTTGGACCTACTTTGCTTAAAACAAATTAGGCTTCTTTCAAAGACTTTCACTTCCAAATATTTATCTTTTAAGAAAACATTCATAAACAAACAAACTTAGTCAAATTTAATTTTTCACCTTGAGAGAGAAATCGAAAGAAAATACGTGAAAAAAGAAAGAAGATTTATAAACAAACCTCTGCTATAATGATATAATACAGGACATGATTCCGTTTCCAGTGGCCCAGCTCATGACCAAGTACAGCGAGAACTTCATCAGTTGTGCATCCAGTTTTCTTTGTTTCAGTCTTCCCTGATCCATCTCGCTTTTCAGACTCCTTTTTGGCTTCATTCTCGGGGGACGCTTCTCGGATCTTTGCTGCTTCTGATTCTTCCAACAATGTGTCAAATAGAACAATTCGTTTATTTTTCAAAAACTCATAAAAGTAAGCAGAACGTTCTGAACCTAAAAGAAATACAATTTGACACATTTGTATTTGAAGCCTTTCATCAACAAAGAAAATCCAACACGACAAAGCTCCGCTTCGAGTAAATTGAGAAGGGTCAGTAATTAAAGACTAAAATATTGTCTTTAATTTTATCTTATTAATTTAAATTAAAATTGAAAATTTTATCTTTGACCTTAGCATTGAAGACGCCTAGTTTTATACCGGCAAATATCCGCGTCGTTTAGTTTGTATTTTTCTTCTCTGGCCGTAGTCCCATGTGATTCTTTATATTGAGATTTTTTTCTCACTTTCTTTTTGTAAAGACTAAAGTTAGGTTGATAACAGTCAAATCTTACTCCAAGCAGTTGGATTTCAAACTACTAAATAAAAAAGATGTTTTCGTGTGGGGGGGGGGGAATAATCCATTTATCCCTGTTTCGAATCAGTGCTATAAATCCTCTTCAGCCAGCTAAACTATGTTTGAAGTAACTAACAGCTTTTTGCTTATGCACTGGTACGAATACATCATTGGTATTGTTTGTTAGACAGGTATTCAAAGGAGCGATTTTTTTTGGTAGGAAACTATTCTCGGAAAACTTTAAAATGTTATTTTCAATCAGACAGAGCTCACCTTGTGGCGTTTCTCATTTGTACACTTTAACTTCACAAATGCATAGTCTTCTTTCGCACCGTTGAACTTTAATGCCTGTCACTAAAAGTGACTTTTTAATTTATACCCCAATTGCCCTTCTTATTTACAGATACATAACTGTTTTTTTTTTTTCTTCTTATTGTGATCCGAAATCGTAAGAAATGCAAACACAAAGTTTCTCCTGGTTATGGGAATAGTAGAGCAGAGCAGAAGAATTCCAATGAAGTTAGTAAAATTTTCAGCAGTATCCCCCCCCCCCCCAAAAAAAAAAAAACTTTTTTGGCTTATTTTGTACGTGGTGTCAAGACAAAACTATCCTAGCTGAGAGAGTAAACTTTCCCCGAAAGATTTATGTCGTACTCCTGCAAAGCATTAATTTATCTATCTGAGAGCCAGTGAACAAAATTACGTATCTCTCCTAGATTTCTTTGAAATAATTCTGGAAAAATAGGTCTTTAATGCAAAATTCCTATTTTTTGGTTGTTTTCTGAAATTTTTTTATTTAATTCCTTATTGCACTTAAATTGAGTAATACTGTGATATAAAATTGCTTACCTTTAAAGCTTAACTTTTTAGAAATAGAATAAATTGGAACACTGAAAGAAATTCATATTATTTCTTCGACAACCTCAGCAAAATTCCGTATCTGTCATAAATTTTTGGTTAAATATCCTAGAAATCCTGATTTCAACACCGAAGTTCCGTCTTTTTTTTTAACTTCGATCTTGACATTTATTATATTTTAGACATTTAATGCCATGAAATGCAAGCAAGAAGACAGGCACTATTCTTTATCTGAAAAGGAACCGTGCATTAAGAAATATAAGTTTAAAAAATGAACCTTTTCTCAGATGTTTATTAGCCGCAGTAAATAGAACAGTCTCAGGTGTTCCATCTCGCAAAACAGACCTTACTTTAGAAGCTCTTTAATTACACAATGACCTTACAAATAATAACCTACAACAATCATAAAGCATTGCACTTCGCAAGCGTGCGGGGGAGGGGGGGGGGCAATGCGTGACCCATGTGTCACAGTCGCTGCAAAAATCCACGGGGCCTTGGCAACGGAGGTCAATTAGGACGGCTAGCCAGCGATATTAGCAGAATTATTTCCATTTTTTCCAAGTCTTCACGAGCTTTAAATTTGCTTGGTATTTTAGTTATTCTATTTCAGCTATCTGTGGAAAAGAAAAAAAAGAAAAAAATATCCCGTTTGGGGAGAATAACGTGGTTAAAGTCAATTTTCTTGATTTTCAAGCCAATATATTTCCCTTGCTGTTCAAGCCAAGGGACAGAAAGTTTCCTATACAGGGGTTTTGGACAAGGCGGTTCTAATGGTGTACTTTTTGTTTTGATCTGACTCCTTTGTTAGGAACTATGGGTTTTTATATTTCTTAACATTGGACATGATCGTCTCTTACTAGGTTGCTAGCTACCGCTGCAACCCGGATTTCAAGATACTATCTCTGTTGTTTGTGTAGTACTGTTTTTTTCAAATTGCGAATAGCTTGCTTCGATCTAACCATTATTCTAATCAAGAATGAGAGAATTTACATCTTTGTCGTTCTTAAGTAGTAATTATGACGTCACGGCGTAATGATTTTATTGACGTCATGGCGCAATATTATTTCATGACGTCATCAGAAACAACAATATAATTTCGTGTTTTTCTATTCACGTCATAGCTCTAATATAAAGCTATGACGACATTCATTATTTATCTAGTAGGGTTTCAGACAAGGTAGTTCTAATGATGTACTTTTGTTTTGATCTTACTCTATTTTTAGGAGTTTTGGGTTTTTATATTTCTTAGCATGGGACTGATCGTCTCTTACTAGGTTGCTAGCTACTGCTGCAACCCAAATTATAAGAGGCAGCCTGGCCAAGTGGTCCAAGACACTGGTGTTAGCCACCAGTCTCTTCGGAGGCGTGGGTTCAAATCTTACCGCTGGTATACGATTATGTTTGAAAGACTGCAGTGTGAAAAGACATCAAAAATGCAGTTTTTGGTGGAAAAATGCAGTTTTTGGTGGAAAAATTTATTCGTTTTTAGAAATAATTTATTTTAGTTACTATAGATTTTTAACCCAATTAATTTCCTTTAAAATGAGCTATTGAACAACCCTCTACGATGTTCCAGTGCCAAGCTATCTGTGGAAAAGAAAAAAGAAAAGAGAAAAAAATATCCCGTTTGCGGAGAATAACGTGGTTAAAGTCAATTTTCTTGATTTTCAAGCCAATATATTTCCCTTGCTGTTCAAGCCAAGCGACAGAAAGTTTCCTATACAGGGGTTTCGGACAAGGCGGTTCTAATGGCGTACTTTTTGTTTTGATCTGACTCCTTTGTTAGGAACTATGGGTTTTTATATTTCTTAACATTGGACATGATCGTCTCTTACTAGGTTGCTAGCTACCGCTGCAACCCAGATGTAAAACTAGCAAAACATTTTTTAAGCCTGATGAAGATTTAACTCATGTGTCAAAAGTAAGGTTGCAAGTCGACAATTTTGTTTTGGCCTTATTATAATTGGTATGCTGAAATAATAATATGCATATGGCTCTTAAATCATACATCTTTATGGTTCCATATGGTCTAGTGGCTAGGATAGTTGACTTTCACTTAACAGGCTCGGGTTCAATTCCCGGTGTGGGACAATTTTTAACTCTATTATCTTTAAACATTTGAACCATTTATTATTTATAATGATGTATAATATAAATACTGTAATCTTAACTATAGTGAAGTTGCGTATGCAAGTTAGTATATATAGGGAAGAGTTTGATCTTTATTATAATACTTTTGTTTTGATCTTACTCTATTTTTAGGAGTTTTGAGTTTGTATATTTCTTAGCATGGGACTGATCGTCTCTTACTAGGTTGCTAGCTACTGCTGCAACCCAAATTATAAGAGGCAGCCTGGCCGAGTGGTCCAAGACACTGGTGTTAGCCACCAGTCTCTTCAGAGGCGTGGGTTCAAATCACCGCTGGTATACGATTATGTTTGAAAGACTGCAGTGTGAAAAGACATCAAAAATGCAGTTTTTGGTGGAAAAATTTATTCTCTTTTAGAAATAATTTATTTTAGTTAGTATAGATTTTTAACCCAATTAATTTCCTTTAAAATGAGCTATTGAACAACCCTCTACGATGTTCCAGTGCCAAGCTATCTGTGGAAAAGAAAAAAGAAAAAAATATCCTGTTCGGGGAGAATAACGTGGTTAAAGTCAATTTTCTTGATTTTCAAGCCAATATATTTCCCTTGCTGTTCAAGCCAAGGGACAGAAAGTTTCCTATACAGGGGTTTTGGACAAGGCGGTTCTAAAGGTGTACTTTTTGTTTTTATCTGACTCATTTGTTAGGAACTATGTGTTTTTATATTTCTTAACATTGGACGTGATCGTCTCTTACTAGGTTGCTAGCTACCGCTGCAACCCGGATCCACGTAAAATGTCATCCCCCTATCAGAAAAATTCACACCAGACAACACCATTCTCGCTGAAAATTACCGACGGAAAATTTTTTACACACTATTCCGCCTGAAAAGTTGTTTGCATTACACAAGTGTGTGTTGCGCTTATTTATGCCACAAAGCATTTGCGTTTTCGTTGATTAACAGGGTTAAGTCTTGTTGTAAATAAAAAGTTACTCTACTCTTAGCACACTTTCATTTGAAAAAGACCTTAATTTCTGATAGTTTTCATATCATGTCAGTAATCCCAGCCCCGTAGGAAATTTTTGCCGGAAATCCCCCCCCCCCCAGTGGGAATTTGCTACCCCAGAATGTTCTCCCATGGAGAATTCGTCCTTTGGAAAAATCCCCCTCCCCCCGGATATAGATCCTATAGATAATCCCAACCCGGTGAACATTTCTCCGGACAATTATCCTTAACACCTTTACTACATCAATAATTGAATCAGTAAAGAGAAAGTAAGACAATTAACACTTCTTATGACTCGTATCAAGTATCCATAACCTAACAAAAAGTAAAACTAATTTTTAAATTTTCAGGTATTTTGTTATTTTGAATGAAAAGATTAAAATTATTGCTCAGATATCATAAATATTTTTACAGTTTACATAATAACTTTAGCGATTCTAAACTGAAAAATAAAATATATATTAAAAAATAGAATTTTTTGGTCTGAAACTATATAGTCAATCCCAAATCGGCTAGTTAGAACCTAACCAAAAATAAAACTAATTTTAACATTTTAAGGTATTTTTCTAGCTTGAATTGAAATATTCGAACTATTGCTCGGATACCATGGATATATTTTGGAATATATTTCTTAACATTGGACGTGATCGTCTCTTACTGGGTTGCTAGCTACCGCTGCAACCCGGATTCAAACCTACACTATAGTTAAGTTACCAATACAGGTTAGTATAGGCAAGAGTTCATTCTTTATTATATTTAACTATCTTTGAAAGGGGTAGGTTAGGAAAATGAAACTTTCAGGGATGGGTCAACAGGCTGAAGTATGTCCTGGGAAGGTAATTTGAAGTACCTACCTACACTCCTTCTCTCTCTAGAGGGTCCTGACCTTTCATTACCTCTAAATATCTTTGTATTATAAAAATGAAACTTTTAAAAATAGATCTTTTCCTTAAACATATTATAACACAATATTGTTCAGAAAAAACCAAGCTCTTAGTCACAATTTATAATTTTTTAATTAAATGCAAAAACAGGAACAAAATCTGGAAAAAAAACATTTATATTGCTTAAAAACATAGACAATGATAAGGAAGAAAATTTTTCATACCTAAAGTCGTAGAAAAGAAACCGATCCATGACAATAAATATAGATATGTTGATTTTTAAAAATTTAGGTTGGTATATAAATGTCATTTTGGCAATTTTTCCAAATAATTTTATCTTATATATATCATTATTCTTTTTTTTTTTTTTAATGAAAAATAAATCATCGTCAAAATACACAATAGTAATGAAAACTAACATATCTTCAATTAAAAATCAAACCTTGGTTAGGAACTTGTCCAAATGATTTATAGCAGCAATTTCAAAAGATTTAGGTATTGAATTTCTATGCTATCATGGAGAAAAATGGTAAATTTTTATTTTAATTATGAAATATAAGGAAGGAAAAAAGAGGATAGACTTGATGATAACGGTTCTCAACTTAGATAATATCCTATTTTAACTATTATCATTATACATATTTAAAAGTAAGAACTGTTTTCTTAACACGTCTCCTTTTTAGGAATCAAAATTCCAAGTTTTTACCAATATTTTAGCCTGTAGACCCATCCCTGAAAGTTTCATTTTCCTAACCTACACCCTTTCCAAGATAGCCAAAAGTGGCTAAAGTAGAATTTTGTTTATAATAGACTATATGGTCAATATCTATAAAATCATATTAATGAGTTAGGAATAAAGTTAATGAACCATTTGATTCCTTTTTTTATGCTGATGAAAAATATGATAAGAATTTCTAGTATAAATGAATGACCGCCCCCCCCCCCTATAGCTCCTAGACTAAACCAACCTACCCCTGACTTTGCCGAGAGAGGAGGGGGGGCGGAAACACATTTACTATATAAATTTTTATTATATTTGTAATGAGCATAAAAAAAGGCATTGTATGGTGTATTCACTTTTGTCCTAACTCAATAATATGATTTCGTAGATATTGACCAGCTATAGACTGCCCCATATTTACTTAAAAACCTTCAGTTTAACCTGAGAGAACAATGGATTTTGGACACAATTCTCGGTAAAATATTTCCACATTAATAGGTCAAGGGCATGTGCTACACGAATTTATCGTTTAACCAGTGAAATACCATAGGCCTGAAGCTTTTAGCCAGTTTGCTTAGCTATTGCCCAAATTCCGCAAGACGAGTCCAACAACTGTAAAATCAGGTAAATATATAACAAATCATTTTATTAAGTTTCAAATAAAGTGAACTTTTTTAATGCTGATTACGAATATAATAGCCTAAGCATCAATATATACTAAATCAGGTCAATATATACTAAATCATATTATTGAGTTAGGACTAAAGTGAATACACCATTTGATGCCTTTTTTATGCTGATTACGAATATAAGCATTTCTATAGGAAATGAATTTCAGCCCCCCCCTAGGCTATATATGCCAATTCAGGGTTAGGTTAGGTATAGCCTAGAGAAGGGGGGGGGGCTGAAATTCATTTTCTCAATAAATGCCTATTATATTAGTAATAAGCATAAAAAAAGGCATCGAATGGTGTATCCAATTCATTTCTAACTCAATACTATGATTTGGTTTATATTGACTCCCTTTTTTATGCTGATTACAAATATAATAAGCATTTCTATTTGAAGTCAATTAAACCCCCTCCCCCTATAGCGGCTATACATAACCTAATGCTGAAGCGGCATTTATAGGGGGGGGGCTGAAATTCATTTCCAATAGAAATGCTTATTATATTTGTAATCAGCATAAAAAAAGTATTCACTTTATTTGAAACTCAATAATATGATTTGTTATATATTTACCAAAAAGGCATCAAATGGTGTTTTCACTAGGCTATATTTGAAACTATATAATAGCCTATGATTTGAAACTTAAATCATATACCAATCATATACCATATACAAAAAATCAAACATATACCATAGATCAAATCATATATCAATTAATATTATTGATTTAAAAATAAAGTAAATACACCATTTAATGCCTTTTTTATGCTGATTACAACTATAATAAGAACTTCTATCGTAAATGAATTTTAGCCTCCCCCCCCCTGTATCGGAAATACAAAACCCTGAAGGTAAAGCAAGAGGGGGGGGGGCTGAAATACATTTCCATTCTAAATTGGTAATATATTACTAATAAGAATAAAAAAGGCATTTAATTGTGTATTAAATTTATTCCTAAATCAATCAAATGAGTTTGTGTATGACCTATATTTATTGAAGATACAAAGAACTAAATGCTTACTATTTTAATTAAATGACTGGTTTTCAGCCAGCCAAAGGGCTGGCTGTGCTGTAGCCTCTCTACTGAAAAAAGAATGGCTTCCGGAAACTCTCAATGAAAATGATAGTACAAGAAGGGTTGCTATGACCTCAAAAATAAAATCCCGATTTTTCTTCCAAAAACAAATCTGAAATTTCGAAAAAACCTCGGAATACAGTTTTTTTGGTACTGGTGCGTTGTTTGGGTCTTTTCAAGGAAATTAGTCGCCAAAAACCCACCAGACGGGTTAATTGAAGAAACCGCAATAGAGTATTGCAATTTAAAGCGTGGTTTTCATTTCATTTCCGATTTTTAAATGTGTGTTTTTCGGGGTTTAGGGGGGGAAAAGGTACCTAGGTTAGGTTATTTATGTAATTTTTTCTCTATCCAACCACCCCCCCACCCCCCCTAATAATAAATTAATTATCCAAATTTTTTTTCTATCCTATATTATATTAATCCTATTTTTTTTAATTCATTAGCATTAACCAAACTTGAGTTTTTAAAAGGCCTTTATAAAGAACCAGTACGGTGTGTATGGTATATAACATAGGAATGCACAGTGATGGCGTAAAAATCAAGCCACGTAATATGAAGTGCACTGAAATGGGGTATCTAGTTATAACCAACAACTGTTTTTCAGTATTACTAGTATTATTTTAACGTGTAAACGTACTGGAGGATTTGTAAAATCTGCGAAATATATTTTAGGCCAAACCAACTAATTAAAGTTCCAAAAAACGAGTCGACGCAACCGCGTTTAATTGTTATTTGAATATCCCACCCCAAACTTAAAGTAACGCTTCGTAGCCACATTGCGCGTTCAGATTATCTGGGGAAAAGGGACGGAAATCTTAAAAAAGGACTAGTAGTCCAGACTTGGCTGTTTTTTCAAAGACATGTTTGCTTTTTCAAAAAATATCTGTAGAAATTTATCAGTCATCCTCATAAATTATATGTTCCTGAGCAAAAATTTATAAAAAAAAATATAAATCCTCAGCTAGATAATTTGCCTTTTTTCTATTCAGAACAACCTTAGATAACGATTTTTATTTATCACTTATTTTTTCTAATTATCTCCTTCTTTTGGCATTTTCTAGAAAAGCTATTTGTTCTACAAATTACTACCGGTCATTCGTTTTCTAAAACTCTGACTAGTACTGCACCGAAAACGGACAAACAGACCGTAAAACATTTCAACATTTATAGATTTTCGTCCCATTTTTCAAGAAAATGGATAGTCTGGACGCGGTAATATTCAATATGGTTTGACAAGTGGTAAAAGTTGCTATGTATCACGTTTCTATACTTCCTTGTCCCTATTACCATACCTGATTTTCTTTTTAGCAAAAGTTTTACCAATCAAGAAGCGGACAGCAGAACTATTGTTCTTCTTATAAAATCGTCCTCTTGAAATTCCAAGGCCCCACTTCACTACCCATGATATCTGAGTGCCAACCCTACTAAAACCTAAGAAAAATCCAAACGATATCATTCAAACATTCAGTACACGAATTCTTCATTGTATAAATAAAAAGGAATCTGCTGCTTTCACACGAAAAGATCCGGAAGAAAAACAGACCCCTTTTTTCCGAGTCTGGGTACTTAGAATCCAACTTTCTTGGTATTAAACCCGGCCTTTGGGTATTTGAATTAAAAATAGAAGGCAAAAGTCAGAAAAAACTCTTAGTACAAATTTATTAGTAAAAAACGCTAAGGGAATAAACAAGCTAAAAAAAAACTAGCTTCTTTGGTAATTATTGATAAGAATAAGCATTCATTTCTGTAATCAGATATAAAAAGGCGATCCTAAGAATCAAGTACATTGAGTTCCATTGAATGAAACTATGTTCGGTTAGCACCCCATAAACACTAATTCGTTTTAGAGATCGTAATCTAAATGAACAATTTCAATTTGTCTTAGTTTATCTGGATACTCATCTACAGTCTTCAAAACGTTGAACTTAAGTACTGAGTGCAATATTATGAGCATGTAAGGGTCTAAAAGTATGAGAAAAATCCGTGGAATACGTTGATACAGATCAGAGCGATCTTTTGAACTAATTGATGTACGTTCTATAAACACCACAAACGTGTAAATAAGTATATTGATACTGAACTACTGTAACTTCAGAAATCCTTGGATATCATTAAATGCTTGGGATCACTTGGTCTTTCCTTTATAAAAGCATCTTTTTGAAAATTGTTATCTGCATAACACAAAATTAAAAAGATACTGAAGCTGAGCATAACAAGTTTTTCAATGGTATTTATAGATTACGCTTCCCTAGATTTCTGAAGAAATTTAAGTCTCTCGAAATGATGTCAAGAACTCAAATGAATGTTTTTGTTCTGAATTCGCCACTTGTTGTTACATTGGAGTCGAATTTTCAAAAGTCAAATCCCAAACAAATAAATTGTTGCCCCAGCGTAATAGACTAATAGCGCAAATCCAGAGGAAACAAACAAAAACAGAGAATATTAGTGATGCCGTGAAGAAAAAATTAGTATACTTACAGACAAAATATTTGAAAATATCTTTTTAATCAAAAATATTGTTTTAATAAAAAAATACCGTTTTTTTTTTACAAGAACGTCACTAAAAAATCTCACACAAAAAAAAAAATCCCGTACAGCAAAAAAAAAATCCCGGATATACCGGGATTAAGTCGGACGGTGATAAACCATGAGTATAAAAAAACTACTCTAACAGCCACTGTAGCCGACTTTTTGGTGCATATCATAGAGACATAAAATACAAACTCTTTAGTGTATGTTCTGTATAAACTATTTGGTGCATGTCCATAATATGTCCAGTTTAAAATTCCAGAAACTATCTTTTTCTACGACTTGTGCTATTGACCAAAAGACACTTCGTAAACTTCTCCCAAATCGGTCAGCTACCATCAAATATAATGAAAATGAATGTAATTCCTTCAATATAATAATTCTCTTTTTCTAAAACACAGTCTAGAACGTCTGAGTCAATGAGCCAACTCGTGTATTTTTGAATTAAGTCTTGACGATTGTTAATCAATTCAAATCAGCAAAATGGGTCCAGACACATTTCATTTCAAGCTGCTAACTCTCATCTTATTACCTAAATTAGCAGATGAGAGAGGAATTTGGGTAAAATAAAATTGAGAATTTTGAACTTAAGTTTAATGACACTACAATATACAACTAATGCATTAGTGACAATTTATGAAGCATCGTAAATAAGTTCAAAGTAAAGCTATCTTGATAGCATTAGGAATATAAACTATTTTTAGAATATGTGTCATAACTTGAAGTTCTCCGTTGTACAGAGAGAGTAATTGAATATCCAGAGCTCATAGTATGGTTATTTGTTATCCAGTTCTAGTTAAAGTAAAACCAATTTATGCACAATGTAAACAATTTTATATTATAATATAAACGTTAAAATTGTGAATAAATCAATCGTTGTCAAATCGCTGGTGCTACAAGATTTGAAAATCAACTATTTCTTAATATAAAACTCATTCAATAGCTTTTTTACGCGTCGTTTTTTTTATGTGTTATAGTGGCTTTTCTTGATTAACAAATAATGACAACAAGATCCTTTCCTTTGTGGGCGAAAACAAGAAAAACGAAAACATGAAACTAAGCAAGAACCCTCACTGTTTTTCCTTTTCCTCATATTGATATAAAAGTGGCTATTCGTTCGAATTAACTGTTGCTTCAGAAACAAAGAAAGGTGTGGTCTTTTGTGGTTCATTTCAATAAACCCAGTTTATAATACCATTTATTGTCCCTACACGAGAAATGATCTTTTTTTTTGAAATTTCGATTTATTTCTAAGCACTGAGTGGATTTTCTACATAGGGACAGGTCAAATAATTCCCAAAGTCTAAAGACACCTTTCTCGTCGGCTGGGAGGATGATTGTCGTATTTGGCATCTCCCGCCAAAATTGAATTATGAATGCCATTTATTGTAAAATTTTGTGTAGAATCTGAATCTGATTTTTGTTTTTCTCTAATGGCTACCGTTCGTGAGTGCTCATTGGGGGGGGGGGACCAGTAAAGCATACTATATATTAAATACGTAACCTAACCTACCCGAGGTGCCCCCCCCCCTAAACCCCAAAAAACAACAGTTAAAATACTGGAAATGGAACAAAAACCCCGCTTTGCATTGCATTACTCTAGTGGTCTCTTGAATGTGCAGGTTTTTTGTGACTGGTTTCCTTGTAAAGGCCCATATAGTGCCCAAGCACCCAATTTTGTTATACATCATTTAAGCAGAAGAACTATTTTGCAAGGTTTCACTTTTATAACGCACAGATTTTTAAAGGTCATCAAAGGTTAGGACCCTATTTTTAACTATTTTTAAATACAAGTGTGATGTTAAAATCAAGAAAATTGCCATGTCATTCATGATATACGGCTTTCTTTATTGATAGATGTGACTATGATGTGGCATGGGCATTACAGTTGCTACTGACTATCTTCCTTTTGTAGATATGTAGAGTAAGGGCCTTTGAGCAGGAAATATATTTATAAAAAATTTCTTACTTCGTTACATACTGAATAATTGTATATTCATTTCATTATACAGAATATTTGATTACAACTCCACTTTACTTTGCCCCCAACCCCTCCTAATGTTCAACTTGTAGCTTAAATTTCATGTTTCCCATGCATACTGCCAATATATCTCTCTAGCTTGAACTTGTGGACCCATAAATTGAATCAACTATGACGAAATAAAAACATGTTTTCTTAATTGTCTCTTTCTCAATGTCCCTTAGTCTATACATTTACCCTTCCCTCTGATTTTTCCTAGGCCTGATCTGGTTTCCTATGGAGACTAAATGAGCTAGTCTAGCCTAGCCTGTGAAGATATTTAAAAGAAGAATGGAATAAGAAATGTTGCTGTCTGAAAACGGATACAACGGGTAGGATGGAAAAAAGGAGATGTTACTATTTTGAACAACTATCACTAGTATTAAGCGTGATTTTGCTAATAAGAAAAATCTGTGGGAAGATTGACATATCAGAGCATCAACAGTCATAACTGTCAGACATCGACATTGTGACTGTCGATGAACTGACGTGTCGCTGTTATAACTTTTTATGTTCTCAAGGCTAGCAATTGTGATTGTTGATAAAGTGAAGTGTTGATGTTATGACTGTCAATTTTCTTATACAGTTTGATTGGGACTGTCCATGTCCTCACCTGTTAAGGATATAAATGCTATTGTTCTGACGGATTTATTGTCGATGTTATGACGGATTTTGTCGATGTTATGGAGTAGAGAACGCTACTCCGAACCGAACGCTATGTTGAATAGATTTAACAGTGCCATGTACAAAAACGAACTGTTACAAAAATAAACCGATACAAAAATGATACAAAAACGAACCGATGAGAA